>NC_086445.1:998150668-998489835 GCF_028390025.1 Pseudophryne corroboree
ACTGTCACCTTTTACATTGTTTCAGCGTCCATACATTACCCTCTGCGATATCACCCTCTTTATCCGTTACATTAGCCATCTTGGGGCTTCCAGGCCGGCAGCCCAGGTGCTGTGTTGCGGAGTCAGGGCCTCTGGGGATCTGGGTGCGGCTGTGGCGGGGAGGCACTTCTGTGACATCACACGCAGAACAGGCTCCAGGGCTCAGAGAGTATGCGGCGCAGGGAGGCCTATGAAAGTCTTCCGCTGCGCCACTTTCATACACATCTATGCCAGTGGCCGCAGCAGCTTTTGTTCCACCTGCGCCGCGGCTAGGGAGTGGGGATTGTTGATGCCGAAGGGGGCAGGTTTACTGGCAGCAAGACATTGGTGGTCATTCCGAGTCGATTGCTTGCTAGCAGTTTTTAGCAGCTGTGCAAACGCTATGCCGCCGCCCACTGGGAGTGTATTTTAGCTTAGCAGAAGTGGGAACGAAGGGATAGGAGAGCGGGTACAAAAATTTTTTGTGCAGTTTCAAAGTAGCTTCCGACCTACTCGGCACTTACGATCACTTCAGATCATTCAGTTCCTGATTTGACGTCATGAACACGCCCTCCGTTCGGTCAGCCACGCCTGAGTTTTTCCGAACACTCCCTGAAAACGGTCATTTGACACCCAGAAACGCCCTCTTCCTGTCAATCACTCTGCGGCTGCCTGTACGACTGAAGAGCATTGCTAGTCCCTGTGTAAAACTACATAGTTCATTGTAATAGTAAGCCGCACGTGCGCATTGCGCTGCATACGCATGCGCAGAAGTGCCGAGTTTTTGACTGATCGCTGCACAGGGAACAAATGCAGCTAGCGATCAACTTGGAATGACCCCCATAGGACGCTGCAGTAAAAGGCATACTTGCCTACCCTCCCGGAATGGCCGGGAGGCTCCCGAAAATCGGGTGACCCTCCCGGCCCCCCGGAAGAGCAGGCAAGTCTCCCGATTACAGGGGTCCCCCCCTGCCCGGCTGCCCACTTAGCGAGTGAAGTGGGCGGTCCCGGCAGGCGATGACGCGATTCTTGTTGAATCGCGTCATGCAAGCCACGCCCCCCACTGTATAATGCCGGTAATTGCGGCATTGCACAGTGGGGGGCGTGGCTTGCATGACGCGATCCAGCATCCACGCCCCTGTCCCTCCTCTGGCCCGCCTCTGGCCCGCCCCCGGCCCACCCCCCTCCTCACATCAGCTCATTGCCCGGCGTGCCCGCCCCCCTGCTGAGCCGACTGGCTGCTCTCTCCCGGAGAGAGCAGCCCAAAAGTCGGCAACTATGGTAAAAGGATTGTTTTTTACCCTATATGCAGCACAGAGACTTGCTGCAGATGCAGTGGCATACCCTCCAGCTGCACCTTTTTGGCAGGTACAGTCCCTTTTTTTTATGGTCTGTACCATTTTTTGACTCTCCAAGCTTCCATTGAAAGTATAGGAAAAGGGGCGTGGCCACACTGCTGTACCCGTGGCCACGCCCCCTTTTCGAATGTGTATCAGTGTTTATGTGTAAAGTGTTGGAGGGTATGATGCTGCAGATGCAGTGGGCCTATTTTGGGGTGTGGGGCTGAAGCTGTAGCTCCATCAGTCCCATTGCTAATCCTGCTCTGTGAAAACACAGCAGCCAAAGGGCAGAGCCTCCCATTGGATGTAACCTGTGTGGGAGGGCGATTCTCGCCCAATCAGCTGTGGACTGGGTGTGATAGACCTGCTACTAACCCAATGAGAGCTTCTAGCCATGCCCAGCGTTAGAAACCCAGGCACAGAATCACAGGGCTATTATATAGGAGATATATATATATATTTATATTAGGAGGCATTAGTATTAGACAAAATTCACATTATAGCACACAGTATGAGCCGAAATTCACATTATAGCACACGGTAAGAGCCGAAATTCACATTATAGCACACGGTAAGAGCCAAAATTCACATTGTAGCCAATGGTATGAGCCGAAATTCACATAATAGCATACGGTATGAGCCAAAATTCACATTATGCCACACGGAATGAGACACAATTCAGGGAAAGTGACAGCAGGGATGTAGGCACAGGGAGAGGGGGGCCAGCATACCAGAGCCAGAATCCCGAGCGCCGGCATACCGACAGCTGGGCGAATGCAAATGAGCCCCTTGCGGGCACGGTGGCGGGCTACGCTATCTATTTTCCCTCCAGGGGGGTCTTGGACCCCCAAGAGGGAGAAAAGGCGTCGGCATGCCGGGTGTCGGGATTCCGGCATTGGTATACTGTGCGCAGGGATCCCAACAGCCGGCAACCTACAAACCACTCGGGAGATGGACAGGGAGAGTGACAGAGGGTCAGGGGGAGTGACATAGGGACAGGGACATAGGGACAAGGAGAGTAACAGAGGGACAGGGGAGAGAGGGTTTGTTAAAGTGACAGCAGGGACAAAGGGAGAGAGAAAGGCAGCAGAGTAAAAATTACCTATTGAGCAGTGGCGATGCGGAGGAGGCTGTGGTCTGCAGTGCGGTGGATGAGGAGGCTGTGGTCGGCGCGGGGCGTTGGAGGCTGTGGGCGTTCGAGATGATGCGGAGGCTGTGGGAGTTGGCGTAGGTGCAGAGGAGACTGAGGGCAGCGGTGATGCAGTGGAGGAGGCAGAGGGCGGCTGCGGTGCAAAAGAGGAGGCAGCTGTGGTCGGCGACCTTTGATGCGGTTCCTATGACCGCCACTACTATTTCGAATCTGCCACGGACCGGCAGCCAATCAGGAACGGCTGCACGGCTGCTCCTGATTGGCTGCCAGTTCGAGAGAGGTCTGTGACATGCGGAGGCGGGGATCTTCTGCAGTCAGTGCTCAAAGTGCCGGCCCATTTTGAACAATATATATATATATAGATATATAAAATATATATATATTTTTATATGAAATCTGAAAACTCCTACACACATGGTTGCAGCCTGAGAAATCCTCTGGATACAATTGTGGGCCCTATGTGGGAGTTCCAGTGCTTTTAGCATTTACTGACTCTGTCTCTGGATATACCAATTGATACACTATTGCACTTTTAAAAAATAGGTATTTTAACCGAGTGTACCGAACTAATCTATATGTTCAGGCGGCCTTAGTAAAGTCTGACCATGAAGTCAATTTTTAAAGGAATATTACCTCTTTTTTATGCAATGAGTTTAATTATCTAAAGGTTGATCATAACATTCTGTATGCAGAATTATACAGTGTATAGGTGCTCCAATACAAAAATATATTTCTGTTACCCCTGATGAAGTCAAACTGACGAAACGCGTTGGTTTTATCAGTCAGTCAGTATTCCAGTTAGGAAAATTACTCCCTTCGCCAAGCGCACACCTTGCTAAGGTGAGGGAGTGTTTACATCTACCTACTGGATTCTGCTGTCAGAGTTATCAAAATCCATGTATAACCTGTTGTAAAAAAATTCTCATGTCAAAGACTTTTATGAATTCTTTTTGTATTAAATATTTTATTCTAATTGGCCTTGGGCCATTTGTTTGGGTGACTTTCTGGTGAGGGGTTATCCACTGCAGGAACCCAAGAAATCCAATTATCCATAGTATAAGATACACCTACTTGGAAGGACTTCCGCTATATCTATACATCAAACAGAGCGCGCTCAGGATTTGTGTTTTCTATCTTATGTTTGTCTGAGATCCGGCAACGGAGGTCTCGCCTGTAGTGCTGCTGGTTCTGCGAGCGCAAGATAAGGATATTTTTGTATTGTCTATATATATATATATATATATATATATATATTTATTTTATATGACGTACATGCTGTATAAGGATCCCCCCCCCCCCCCCCCCTTACAAATCCTGCATTAGCCATTAGAGAGGGAGTGGGAGCGGGTGGAAGAGTCTCTTACCTGACTCAACCCAGTCCCAGCCACAGCAGGTCTGTAATGAAGGAAAGGCAGGCACTTCTCTGCATTAGGCCACGCCCCCTTTACCACCCGCGAATCGCGGCACTTCTCTGGGGAGGGGGTGAGAGGGCGGCGGGCAGCCCCGTTGAGCTGGGTCTGGGAGGAGGAGGGTCTGCACACAGCCGCATCCTGCCGCTGCTGCTCAGTCCCTGCATGGAGGTTGTGATGTGCGGTCTTTCAGCTGACCGCACATCGCTCCTCCTGTATATCGGCGGCAGCGCCTCTCCAATTTTGGGGGGGGGGGGGGGGGGGCGAGCTGCCCCCCCAGTTCCGACGCCTCTGGCTGAGGCCATGACTCAGATGGGCGTGGTGTACAGTTTACTTTGAGTTGGTATAAGCACAGCAGTTTCCTCTGTAGCAGATCACCCATTGGACCACATAGCCTCTGGTAAAACTGCCCATTCTTCTTGGCAAAAAGCCTCCAGTTCCTGTAAATTCTTGGGTTGTCTTGCATGAACTGCACGTTTGAGATCTCCCTAGAGTGGCTCAATGATATTGAGGTCAGGAGACTGAGATGGCCACTCCAGAATCTTCACTTTATTCTGCTGTAGCCAATGAAAGGTCAACTTGGCCTTGTGTTTTGGGTCATTGTCATGTTGGAACGTCTAAGTACGTCCCATGCGCAGCTTCCGGGCTGATGAGTGCAAATTTTCCTCCAGTATTTTCTGATAACATGCTGCATTCATCTTGCCATAAATTTTGACCAAGTTTCCAGTGTCTTTGTAGCTCACACATCCCCAAAACATCAGCGATCCACCTCCGTGTTTCACAGTAGGAATGGTGTACCTTTCATCATAGGCCTTGTTGACTCCTCTCCAAATGTAACGTTTATGGTTGTGGCCAAAAAGTTCAATTTTGGTCTCATCACTCCAAATGACTTTGTTCCAGAAGTTTTGAGGCTTGTCTCTGTGCTGTTTGGAATATTGTAAGCGGGATGCTTTGTGGCATTTGCGTAGTAATGGCTTTCTTCTGGCGACTCGACCATGCAGAAGGTCAAAAGAAAACAAGAAGATTCCCTGTATTGGGCACACTCGGACAATAATACTTTCATCAAGTCAAATATCTGTCATGATAGATGACCACAAATTCTAAAATATAACTTTTATTAGGATCTTTTAAAACATAAGCGAAATATGGTGCATGTGAATAAAGTTGTGAAAAATAATAAAATGAATTAAAAAGCTTAGCCACTGTGATTTTTGTGTTTCTTCACTGTCTCCAGTGTCTATACAATGTTGCAATATCTGTAGCAATGCTATATTACATGTCTCATATATAGAGAGCAGCAGCACAAGGAGAATAATTCTCCTAAGAATAATAAGTCCCTAGCAAATAAAAGTAGACACTCAAAGGATGGGTCACCACTTAAGCATGATTAGTCAGTGATGCGCACACTGCAGACATGGAATAAAACTTTAAATAATGGTGGCATAATGAAATCATAACAGGAGCCATCCACTTGTAGATACAAAGGTATCATTACTAGACATACGGCAACTAGCATTGCTACAGATATTGCAACATTGTATAGACACTGGAGACAGTGAAGAAACACAAAAATCACAGTGGCTAAGCTTTTTAATTCACTTTATTATTTTTCACAACTTTATTCACATGCACCATATTTCGCTTATGTTTTAAAAGATCCTAATAAAAGTTATATTTTAGAATTTGTGGTCATCTATCATGACAGATATTTGACTTGATGAAAATATTATAGTCCGAGTGTGCCCAATACAGGGAATCTTCTTGTTTTCTTTTGACCTTCTATAGTTACTATATTCCTTGGAGCACCTCCCAATATAAAAGGTATATACCTGTGTTACTGAATAAAAGGGAAAGGACATAAAATAATACATGAACATAATTTGATTAAAATAAATGTCTGTGCGACCCCCTATCCTTCCTTGTGACTCGACCATGCAGCCCATTTTTCTTCAAATGCCTCCTTATTGTGCATCTTGAAACAACCACACCACTTTTTTTCAGAGAGTCCTGTATTTCAGCTGAAGTTATTTGTGGAATTTTCTATGCATCCCGAACAATTTTCCTGGCAGTTGTGGCTGAAATTTTTGTTGGTCTACCTGACCGTGATTTGGTTTCCACAGAATCCCTCATTTTCCACTTCTTAATTAGAGTTTGAACACTGCTGATTGGCATTCTCAATTGCTTGGATATCTTTTTATATCCCTTTCCTGTTTTATACAGTTCAACTACCTTTTTCCCACAGATCCTTTGACAATTCTTTTGCTTTCCCCATGACTCAAAATCCAGACACATCAGTGCAGCACTGGATGAAAGATGCAAGGGTCTTTCAGGAGTCCAGAAACTCACTGACCTTTTATACATACACACTGATTACAAGCAAACAGATCACAGGTGAGGATGGTTACCTTTAGTAGCCATTGAAACCCGTTTGTGTCAACTTGTGTGCATGTTATCAGGCCAAAATCTCCAGGGTATGTAAACTTTTGATCAGGGTCATTTGGGTAGTTTCTGTTGTCATTATGATTTAAAAAGAGTAAACACAGTTGTTTGACAATAAATGGCTTCACCCAACCACTAACCATGAGTGAAAGAAAAATTTGTGAGTTATCATTCATATTCTCTGACAAATGGCCAGAAAATCACAAAATCTGCTAGGGTGTGTAAACTTATGAGCACAACTGTACATCTATTTGCAGCATTTACCATTCAGCAGAGGTGTCATTATTTATCTTCTCTTCACCATAACTGCTTTACCTCCCAGAGTTCTCCTTCCAGTCTCATTGAAGTGCGATTACCCACTTACAATACAATATATTATGAAATTAGTAGTAAAGGATACGTGTGCCATACAGTATTTGGTAGTGGTATATGACAGGGAGTAGTAGAAAGGTAGCAGACGCAACCCCCTGAACTTAAAATAAAAGCTATAGGAGACATTCTCCTGTGCTAGGCACAGTTAAGAAAAGAAGAGATTTTACATTACAGTCCCTTTAAAGGACTATGGTGATGCAATGGTACATCCTGCATGCAATAGGTTTATTGTAGGGTTTATATAGTGAGTGGCACTTAGATCCAGGGCCATAATGAGGGTGTTACCGTCGGCCAGGGTGCAATGCCCTGGGGGTGGCACGGCCACTGCCCTACATCATGATGGCACTGCCCAGTGCCCACCTGCACTGTGATGCCAAATAACCCACTGCAATAGATAATATGCTAGGGATATGACCAGCTCTCCCCAGCTCCCCTTTACAAGCTGTGGCAGTTTGCAGGGGAAGGAGACATCGTAATGTCGCAACATCTCATCCATAGGAGAGTGTTGAGCGCAGCGAAGAGGAGCCGCCAATAAGCGTCCAGCCTGCCAGAGAGGAAGAAGAAATGTAGCAGCAGTGGATCTTGTAAATAACTGAAAAAGATGGGGGTATGTTACATGTGGGTGGAATATACATCCATGGCATTTGTCTGGCACTAGTAATTCTTGTAAATGTAGAGTAAAAAAACAGAAAAAAAAAATCCCTAAATCTAGCCAAGAAAAGGGAAAGATGGATAGCAGAGACAAGACATAAGAATTTAATTTGTGTGCTGTAAACATTAGGAATGGGGGAAAACAGCGCCATCTAGTGGACACACAGTAATAGTAATATAAGATTAATATTAATATTAGGGGGGAGGAACTGGAACCCCTGGCAGCTGGGATCCTACCTCACTTTTTCTGGGTCCCATCAGAGTTTACCTCTCCACAGGGTCCTTAAATGCTCCTCAGACAGGTTTAGTATATTCTGTTGACATTTCTAAATAATCTTTTTGACTTTCATCATGTTTAGAATGCTGACATGTCCCTGTTGTCAACATGTAATATCTCAAAATGTTCAGTGTCAGCATAGACCATGGCCACATTTCAGCACGTCGACACTGATGATGTGTCGACGTGCTAACAATGTCGTCAGTCAGCACCACGGCGATGCGTCTGTTGTGGTAGTCAGTACCCTAAGCCTGCTCCTAACCTGGCGCCTGCAACTTTAGTCGTAGATTGTAGCTAATGTGGCGAAACTGTAGCAGCAGTAAGGGATCTATTCACGAAGCAGTGAGAAGAGTGGTGGAGAAGTGAGCCAGTGGAGAAGTTGCCCATGGCAACCAATCAGCTGCTACGTATAATTTTATAGAATGCACTTTATAAATGCTAACTCAACACTGGTTGGTTGCCATGGGCAACTTCACTACTGGCCCACTCTTCCACTCTTTTCATTAATCCTAAACCTAACTAATGTCCACATTTTGCTAAATATTGGTTACTATTTGGTATCAGGAGGGCCAAGGCTGCATACTCAGCAAGGATTGAGGCTGAATGTTCCCAACTGAGGAATCCACGGCGGATGCAGCGGTGGATAAAAGAGGCCACTGGTTGGCGTACAAATTCTGAGGTGACGATGGTTAATAATCCCGCATTAGTGGAGGATTTAAACTTGTTTTATTGTAGGTTTGATAGGGGCAATATAGCACCTTCTACCCCATTACTTATTGGCACTGATGATTTCACCTTGGTGCTCACACAGAGTGCAGTTTTAGATTGTCTGCAACGAGTGAATTCTAAGAAATCTGCTGGTTCTGACGGGATCCCTGGTAAGGTTCTTAGGGGATGCGCTAACCAGGTAAATTGGATTCTGACTTTATTATTCAACCTCTCTTTAGCTAATGGTACTGTTCCCACGTGTTTAAAGACCACTACAATGGTCCCTATTCCCAAGAAAGGTCCAGTGAAATGCTGCAAAGACTATCGCCCCATTGCGCTGACCCCTCTTATTATGAAATGTTTAGAACGTCTTGTATTGAAGCATATCATGTCAACCTTGTTCATGTCGACCTAATGGCTGTGTCGACCTATTTCTGGTGTTGACCTGGTCACTGTCGACCAATAGGCATCGACCTAATGTCTGTTGACCTAGACACTGTCGACCCTAAGTCCCATACCCGATGGATTTAGGCGTGGCAGTGATTATTCACTACTTCCAGTATCCATAAATGGATTAAATACAGAGGTTGTTCAGTCACTTACGTTATTAGGTATCCATGGCCCTCATTCCGAGTTGATCGGTCGCAAGGCGAATTTAGCAGAGTTACACACGCTAAGCCGCCGCCTACTGGGAGTGTATCTTAGCATCTTAAAATTGCGACCGATGTATTCGCAATATTGCGCTCACAAACTACTTAGCAGTTTTAGAGTAGCTCCAGACTTACTCTGCCTGTGCGATCAGTTCAGTGCTTGTCGTTCCTGGTTTGACGTCACAAACACACCCAGCGTTCGCCCAACCACTCCCCCGTTTCTCCGGCCACTCCTGCGTTTTTTCCGGAAACGGTAGCGTTTTCAGCCACACTCCCATAAAACGTCCTGTTTCCGCCCAGTAACACCCATTTCCTGTCAATCACATTACGATCGCCGGAGCGATGAAAAAGCTGTGAGTAAAAATACTATCTTCATAGCAAAGATACTTGGCGCAGTCGCAGTGCGAATATTGCGCATGCGCACTAAGCGGAATTTCACTGCGATGCGATGAAAAATACCGAGCGAACGACTCGGAATGAGGGCCAATATTTCCTCTAATTTATCATGGGTGACCAATACTCAGGCAATAGTTAAAAACAGGCATGTCAAACTCATGGTCATCCAGCTGTAGTGAAACTACAAGTCCCAGCATGCTTTACCAGCTGATCAGTGGAAGGTATGCTGGCAAAGCATGCTGGGACTTGTAGTTTCACAACAGCTGGAGGGCCACGAGTTTGACATGCCTGGTTAAAAAGATCCACCAATGCTTATTTTTCCTTCACTGACTTAAGGTTGCAGATGTGGGCGTTGGTACACTAAGGAATTTCTATAGAAGTGCAATTGAGAGTGTTCTAACTTATGGAATTATAATTTGGTACGGTAACTGTACCGCGCGTGAGTGAGGAGAGATAGAACGCTTGGTTCGCACAGCTGGTAAAATCATCGGGGTGCAGCTGCAGACTGTCATAGATCTTTTTGCAGCAAGATTGATAAATAGGTATAGTGTCTGATTCTAGCCATCCGTCTGCTTATCTTTTTACTGAGTTGCCCTCTGGAAAGCGTTTTAGATCAGTGAAGGCACGCACAAATTATTTACGGAATAGCTTCTTCCCAACTGCCGTGCGCACGTTAAACACTCATTGGGAATAATGTGTCATCTCTCATATGTGTGCTACTGTGTGCTCTTTCTTTATACCTATATCCCATTGTCTTGGTGTGTTGTACAAATTGAATTCTGTTATCAAAGTTGTTTGATAATGACAATAAATGTTTCATATCGTTTCAACAATGCAGATATTGTATGTCAACAATGTGGCCGCATTCCCCCTCAAACCTTCCACGTGCCCCTTACGTGGCCAATAGAGCCCTAAACATATCCATTATGGCATCAGACCTGCCACATGCCCCTTATATGCCACGAGACACCTCTATATCCTATATAATAAAAGGAAGGCTGCTCCTCACCTCTGTTATGTGCGCCGTCAGCCACTAGAGGCCGCTCCACAGACCAAAACTGCTGCTGCTGCTATTACTAATAATACTGATCTGACTGTTTCACACTTGATGCATACGGAGAGAGGGGGCTGGAGAGAAAGAGAGCGTGGGTAGGGGCAGATAGGGACTGGCGGGGTGGAGAGTAGAGTAGGGGCAGATAGGGACTGGGAAAGAAAGAGGGCAGGTGGGCTGGGGCAAATAGGGACTGAGGAGCGAGGGGGCAGGGGCAGATGAGGATTGGTGAGGAGAGTGAGGGGGAAGGGGTTTGGGTAGATAGGGACTGGGGAGAGAGTGGAGTGGTAGGGGCAGATACGGACAGTGGATAGAGATGTAGATTTTTTTCAATATAGACACCTCTGTGGTGCCACTGGAGGGCGCTCCATGGAACTCTGTTCGGGACACGGACAGCCCTCCCCCCTATGTACACTGCACCCCCCACCATATACTGTCCCTATATACACACTGCACACCCATACACCTCCATAGAGCGCCTGCTATATACATGGCACCCTCTGCCTCCATACACTGCTCCCGCCATATACAGCATACTCTGCACCCCCTCCTACATATACTACACTGCAACCCCAGGTTACGTGCCATCCCGCTCGGCAACAAGTAGCAGTAGTAACCAGGAAACTGATGCAGGAACGACAAGACGGTCCCACAGTGCTCAGGGTGGAGGCACCAGGACACGTGTAGCCATTTACAGGCGGGGGGAGAAGGTGAATCACTCCGGCAGGAAGGGGTGAGACCCTGTGTTGAGTGAGCAGTGCAGTGACCGGGAGTTGGAGGGGTCAGTGCTGGGGCTACAGATTATGCAGGGGAGGAGGAGGCAGATAACTGGCTCAGCTGCTTTATATATACTGTGCGCTAGCGCAGGGGCGGGGTCATGTGCTTGCCCCTCCCACACCCCCACACATTCCATGCCCAGACTCCTCCGGCCAGCTGCTGGTGGCTACTGGTGTCCTCTATCCCCAGACTGGCCGGGAGCTGTGTGGGGACTGGTGAACTTACACGTGCCAGTACTGGTGTATATAGTGCAGCATCATTATATCCTGCCCATTACAGATATACAGCATCTATATATATAAAAGGCTAATGCTACACACACAGACACACACACACACACACACACACACACACACACACACTCACTCACACACACACACTCAGCATAACAGAGCCCCGGATCCTAGCAGTAGGACTTCCAGAAACCCAGCAGCTCCTGTGTGAGTAGCTACCTTCCCCCCACTATAATTCAGCTCTGGTGTCAGTCATTTTGACAGGCTTTTAACTAGTCCCTTATATACCATCAGACCACTCCACATACTCCTTATATACCATCAGACCCCTCCACATACTCCTTATATACCATCAGACCCCTCCACATACTCCTTATATACCATCAGACCCCACCACATACTCCTTATATACCATCAAACCCCTCCACATACTCCTTATCACCATCAGACCCCTCCACATACTCCTTATATACCATCAGATCCCTTCACATACTCCTTATATACCATCAGACCATTATATACCATCAGACCATTCCATATGCCCCTTATATGCCACCAGAATACTCCACATGCCCCTTATAAACCATCAGACCACATGTCCCTTATGTGCATCAGACCCCTCCACATGCCCCTTATATACCATAAGGCCACTCAACATGCTGCTTATATACCATCAAACCACTCCACGTGCCCCTTATGTGCCATCAGTCCCCTCCACCTGCCCATTTTGTGCCATCAGACCCCTCCACATGCCCCTTATGTGCCATCAGACACCTCCGCATGCCCCTTATGTAACATCAGGCATCTCCACATACTCCTTATATACCATCAGACCCTCCACATACTCCTTATATACCATCAGAGCCCTCCACATACTCCTTATATACTATCAGACCACTCCACATGTTCATTATGTGCCATCAGAGCCTCCACATGCCCCTTATATGCCACCAGAATACTCCACATGCCCCTTATAAACCATCAGACCACATGCCCCTTATGTGCCATCAGTCCCCTCCACCTGCCCCTTATGTGCCATCAGACCCCTCCACATGCCCCTTATGTGCCATCAGACCCCTCCACATGCCCCTTATATACCACAAGGCCACTCAACATGCTGCTTATATACCATCAAACCACTCCACATGCCTCTTATGTGCCATCAGTCCCCTCCACCTGCCCCTTATGTGCCATCAGACCCCACCACATGCCCCTTATGTGCCATCCGACCCCTCCGCATGCCCCTTATGTACCATCAGGCATCTCCACATGCCCCTTATGTGCCATCAGACCCCTCCGCATGCCCCTTATGTACCATCAGGCATCTCCACATGCCCCTTATGTGCCATCCGACCCCTCCGCATGCCCCTTATGTACCATCAGGCATCTCCACATGCCCATTATGTGCCATCAGACCCCTCCGCATGCTGCTTACTATATTTGTGCCCAGGGCCAGGAGATATGTGGTGGTGCACAGGTGCTCTCGCTCTCTCTCACCCATGGCTGTCTAGCTACAGCTTTGATGAGGTCACCACTGTTACCAGGAACTGTCACAAGAAATCCTTGAGAATAACTGTGTCCCTTTCCCGCCCTAATTGTGTCACACTCTCCGCAATCAGTTTCCAGTATTTGGTAACTTTTAAAATAAATAACGCTATCTCTGACCTTGAAATCTCTACCATGGAATTTGTGAGATCACCTCAGCGAATTGCAAACCACTTGGAAACATAGAGCTTTGCTGGATTAAACACACACGTACAAAGCAGGGTTTCCTTTAGAGCTATTTTTAATATACAATTAAGTATAAAGAAAATGTCTGAACGGACTGATTACAAGTTACACTATAATCACTTTCTCTCTTATCTCGTGTCAAGACCCAACACTCCCAATGTACATCTTTAATTAGAGTACATATGGGCATTCAGATCTAGTTTAAACATTTATACCTCCCACTAGCAGAGTGTAAGTAGAAGAGGGGTTTACTACCTTAGGAATCCATAGTGGTGTCCTAGAAAATATTCACAGCAACAAGAAATGAGACCTCCTGAGGTAGAGGGTGTAAGGAAATGCAGGAAGTCGCCTAGCAACAATACTAAAGAATCTATATAAATGATAACGCGGAAGCATTCAAACTTGTATAGGGCCTGACGGAGAGATGGACGCCAATGCAGCTGCAGATATCAGCAAGTGACGCTGCCACCCAGAAATGAGAAGACATGTCCACCACATTCGCAGTTGCGCACACATACGCAGTATATATGCAAGAACACGTAGCACCAGGCTGAACGGTAGACCTATGGCTATGCAGACTGGACCCAGCAGTAGTCTCTGATCAGGCCCACCGTTTGGAGCAGAGAAGGGAAAGGGGGGACATGATAGAAACCTTCAACTATATCAAAGGTTTTACCAAGGTACAGGAGGGAAACATTCTTCAAAGGAAGAGAAGTATTAGAACACGAGGACATGCACTGAGACTGGAGGGAGGCAGGTTCAGGGGAAATTTGAGGAAAACTTACTTCACAGGAAGGGTAGTAGACAAGTGGAATAGCCTCCCATCAGAGGTGGTAGAGGCTAAGACTGTAGAGCAATTTAAACATGCTTGGAATAGACATGTGAATATCCTTACAAAGAATTAAGGTTCAAAAGGGTTGAGATTACCTAAAGGATTAATAAAGGGGCAGACTAGATGGGCCAAGTGGTTCTTATCTGCCGTTGCATTCTATGTTTCCATGTTTATGTTCTGAAATATATTACCTATGACAATCAGAGTAACCCGCTAAGTTTCACACATAATATAAGTGCACTGGTATTACAGCATACCTCCCAACATTAAAGATTGCCGCCCGAAAAGAAGACGTGGCCTCAACTAAAGGGGAGTGGCCTCACAGGAATGCGGCGATCACACAGAGCACAGGCGGTATCTAGGGGTGTGTGAGTGGTGTCAGTGCCCAGGGCACAGGTGGCAACTAGGGGTGTGCGAGTGGTGTCGGTGCCCAGGATACAGAGCGGTATCTAGGGGTGTGCGAGTGGTGTCGGTGCCCAGGACACAGGCGGTAACTAGGGGTGTGTGAGTGGTGTCGGTGCCCAGGACACAGAGCGGTAACTAGGGGTGTGTGAGTGGTGTTGGTGCCCAGGGCACAGGCGGTAACTAGGGGTGTGCGAGTGGTGTCGGTGCCCAGGACACAGAGTGGAAACTAGGTGTGTGCGAGTGGTAAGGCGGTAACTAGGGCTGTGCGAGTGGTGTTGGTGCCTGGTATACAGAGCAGTAACTAGGGGTGTGCGAGTTGTGTCAGTGCCCAGGATGCAGAGCGGTATCTAGGGGTGTGTGAGTGGTGTTGGTGCCCAGGACACAGAGCGGTAACTAGGGGTGTGTGAGTGGTGTTGGTGCCCAGGATACAGAGCGGTAACTAGGGGTGTGTGAGTGGTGTTGGTGCCCAGGGCACAGGCGGTAACTAGGGGTGTGTGAGTGGTGCTGGTGCCCAGGACACAGGCGGTAACTAGGGGTGTGTGAGTGGTGTCGGTGCCCAGGACACAGAGCGGTAACTAGGGGTGTGTGAGTGGTGTTGGTGCCCAGGATACAGAGCAGTAACTAGGGGTGAGTGAGTGGTGTCGGTGCCCAGGGCACAGGTTGTAACAAGGGCTGTGTGAGTGGTTTTGGTGCCCAGGGCACAGGTGGTAACTAGGGGTGTGCGAGTGGTGTCGGTGCCCAGGATACAGGGCGGTGACTAGGGGTGTGAGTGGTGTTGGTGCCCAGGACACAGAGCGGTATCTAGGGGTGTGTGAGTGGTGTCGGTGCCCAGGACACAGAGCGGTAACTAGGGGTGTGCGAGTGGTGTCAGTGCTCAGGATGCAGAGCAGTAACTAGGGGTGTGCGAGTGGTGTCAGTGCCCAGGACACAGAGCGGTAACTAGGGCTGTGCGAGTGGTGTCGGTGCCCAGGACACAGAGCGGTAACTAGGGCTGTGTGAGTGGTGTCAGTGCCCAGGACACAGAGCGGTAACTAGGGCTGTGTGAGTGGTGTCAGTGCCCAGGACACAGAGCGGTAACTAGGGCTGTGCGAGTGGTGTTGGTGCCCAGGACACAGAGTGGTATCTAGGGGTGTGTGAGTGGTGTTGGTGCCCAGGACACAGAGCGGTAACTAGGGGTGTGCGAGTGGTGTCAGTGCCCAGGACACAGAGCGGTAACTAGGGGTGTGCGAGTGGTGTCAGTGCCCAGGACACAGAGCGGTAACTAGGGGTGTGCGAGTGGTGTCAGTGCCCAGGACACAGAGCGGTAACTAGAGGTGTGCGAGTGGTGTCATTGCCCAGGACACAGAGCGGTAACTAGGGGTGTGCGAGTGGTGTCGGTGCCCAGGATACAGGGCGGTAACTAGGGGTGTGCGAGTGGTGTCGTTGCCCAGGATACAGGGCGGAAACTAGGGGTGTGCGAGTGGTGTCGGTGCCCAGGATACAGGGCGGTAACTAGGGGTGTGAGTGGTGTCGGTGCCCAGGACACAGAGCGGTATCTAGGGGTGTGTGAGTGGTGTCGGTGCCCAGGACACAGAGCGGTATCTAGGGGTGTGCGAGTGGTGTCGGTGCTCAGGATGCAGAGCAGTAACTAGGGCTGTGCGAGTGGTGTTTCAGTGCCCAAGACACAGAGCGGTAACTAGGGGTGTGTGAGTGGTGTCGGTGCCCGGGGCACAGGCGGTAACTAGGAGTGTGCGAGTGGTGTCAGTGCCCAGGGCACAGAGCGGTAACTAGGGCTGTGCGAGTGGTGTCAGTGCCCAGGGCACAGAGCGGTAACTAGGGGTGTGCGAGTGGTGTCAGTGCACAGGACACAGAGCGGTAACTAGGGCTGTGCGAGTGGTGTCGGTGCCCAGGACACAGAGCGTTAACTAGGGGTGTGCGAGTGGTGTCAGTGCCCAGGACACAGAGCGGTAACTAGGGGTGTGCGAGTGGTGTCAGTGCCCAGGACACAGAGCGGTAACTAGGGGTGTGCGAGTGGTGTCAGTGCCCAGGACACAGAGCGGTAACTAGGGGTGTGCGAGTGGTGTCAGTGCCCAGGACACAGAGCGGTAACTAGGGGTGTGCGAGTGGTGTCAGTGCCCAGGACACAGAGCGGTAACTAGGGCTGTGCGAGTGGTGTCAGTGCCCAGGACACAGAGCGGTAACTAGGGGTGTGTGAGTGGTGTCGGTGCCCAGGACACAGAGCGGTAACTAGGGCTGTGCGAGTGGTGTCAGTGCCCAGGATACAGAGCGGTAACTAGGGCTGTGCGAGTGGTGTCAGTGCCCAGGACACAGAGCGGTAACTAGGGGTGTGCGAGTGGTGTCAGTGCCCAGGACACAGAGCGGTAACTAGGGCTGTGCGAGTGGTGTCGGTGCCCAGGACACAGAGCGGTAACTAGGGGTGTGCGAGTGGTGTCGGTGCCCAGGATACAGAGCGGTAACTAGGGCTGTGCGAGTGGTGTCAGTGCCCAGGACACAGAGCGGTAACTAGAGGTGTGCGAGTGGTGTTGGTGCCCAGGACACAGAGCGGTAACTAGGGGTGTGCGAGTGGTGTCGGTGCCCAGGATACAGAGCGGTAACTAGGGGTGTGTGAGTGGTGTCGGTGCCCAGGACACAGAGCGGTATCTAGGGGTGTGTGAGTGGTGTCAGTGCCCAGGACACAGATCGGTAACTAGGGGTGTGCGAGTGGTGTCAGTGCCCAGGGCACAGGGATGTAACTAGGGGTGTGCGAGTGGTGTTTCAGCGCTCAATAGTGGTCAACCTAAGCGTGGTCGACCTAGAGATCGGATACCGTGCGAGTAGTGTCGGTGTCCAGGGCCCGTGAGATGCCTGGAACTGCTCTCTGTAGTCTAAAGCCTTTAAAGGACGCTTTGGGCACAGACTTTACAGCCTGTACAGCTGCCAGGAGACTTCTAAGGGCAGTGCCATACTTCCTGAACCCACCATGGCCCAGAACACACGGGAGAGAGGCAGAAGACTCGCGCCCCCACCAGCCCGCTCTAACAAGCCCAAGATCGGTAATTAGTAAGGCCCCCCTTCTCGGAGCCATTGCCTGACAGAATTCTGAGAACCCCAGGAAAGAGTGAAGGGGAGCTAAGAGTGACAGTAATTACATTAGCGGTCCGGCCTTGGAGGGGGGAAAGACTGGTTCATTTCAGAGTGGTATCACTCTGCAGGGGTTACTAGTTTATATACCAGCGTACTGTAGTGACCTAAGGCTAATGGGAAGCTTATGGTTTGGGGGTGGTTGTTAGGTGGATATCTCTCCATGGAAGGGATCCGGAATAATGTATAGGGGGAGTGTAATCCTCTATATGGGATGCAGTCAATATCTCAGCTTTCTATGATCATTAGCGCGGCTTAGCCCTGTGTCAGGGGGGCTGCTGGGTAATCCCTGGGAAATATTTAAAAATGTTCTCAACTATGGAATTCTCAAAAGAAGTGTGATTGACAGAGACTCCGTTGATCCATGAGAGACGTGTTAGCAGAATATAATTTCATGTCAGGCTGTTATTAGAATCACAAGTCGCTACGTTTAGGAGACGTGCGTGTAATAGGAAGGTGATGACACGGACAAGCTGTGTCGTGGCTGAAACACAAGCCGGCCATAGACTTTTCTTAACTGTTCTGCAAATTTTGTTTTTCAAATAAGTGAAAGCACAGATTCAGTCCGTACAGAACAGGCATTGTGACCGCTCACTGGATGAAAGACTAAAACGTTATTTTTAGTTGATCATTATCTCTGCTTCTGGCCTCCATTAAATTTGCAAACATTTGTTAAAGGAACAGTAACCCTGAGATATACTGTAACACGTCCTGCCTTCTTTTCACGAATATGGCTTTCAAGAACTGAAGACACCTGAGACAAGGTTGGGGTGGGGAGAAAGATTTCTCCTACGAACATCACTAGAATTCAGTTTGAACACACCCCACCCAAAGCTAACTCTCTCTGCACATGTTACATCTGCCCCACCTGCAGTGCACATGGTTTTTCCCATTAGAGGAAAATTTGTTTTGCAATCAACCTTGAATTAGACCCTAAAAGTCATTTACAAAAGATAAAAGAAGTATAGAGCTTATTTATGTTTTCCAGCCTAGTGCCATCATAGGTGCACATCCAAATTCCGGTGTTTAGAACTGCTCTGGAAAACCAGTCTGCACCTACTTCTGGTATTGCGGGCCTGACAGCAAGCCGCATTGGTAGAAAGAGTGAAAATGTCACCTTTAAATGCAAAACACTAAATACTTGCCTACTATCCTGAACCTTGCTTATCTCTCTTGTGAAGTGGGCTGTGCCTTAATGATGCAATTAGCATAATCAGGCCTGTGCCATCTTACAGCAATTGCCACCACTAGATTCCACCTATTCTGCTGGGGGCTGCAACTGTCATCATTGCAGAATGACAGACGGAGGGGAGGTCCAAGGAGCAAGTGCAGGAGGCATCCTGGCCATGGGAAAAATACATAATTGTGTGCCCTGCTCTTGCCCCTTAGACTTCCCCATGAGGGATCCCAGAGGGAGGTCTACAAATTAATCAACCATGGCCAATTAGCACCATCTGTTTTATCAACATTTACATTTTACACCCAAGATACTCCTCAGTTGAACCTCATTCATGTCTTCAGTTATTCATAAGAGTCATCTATTACATGTGAAACTTTTGTGTGTATGAAGGTATTTATTCCATTGGTAGAATTGTGCCTAGGAACGGACCTTCCTGTAAGATCGCACTTGGAAGCTATAAAAGGCAACTCCTGAAATGCATGGGGAAAGTCTGAATTAATTGCACCTGGCAAGAAAATTACTAGAAAATGCTGTGCATCCCCCATACAGGAATACAGGACCTGAATAAAGGTGCAAAGCTTCATTGGGAAGGGGCGGAGCCTCTCCAGGAAGGGGCAGAGCCTCACAGCAAACCCCCTGCTTACATCACTGTGGAGGTGTGCCCCCAGGCTCTCCCCCTGCACTATGAATAGATGCATCAAACAGCATCTATTCACATATTGCTCTGCATAGAGCAGCGGTTACTGTGCTTCCCTTTCCCAACTCCCCCTCTGTGGAACACTATGACACCTGGGTGGGACAGTTGGGAGGTATGCCTTTTCCATCCCTTCAGTATCAATTAGATAATCTAATTCTTACATGTAAGGTGCATAAACTCATATTCATACCCCAGCCCTCAACAGGTCCGCCTCCTACCATCAGAAGGTGCTAAAGCCCCTCCCTCTCCGCCAAGTCCCTGCACTTTTTGTATTGCAAATTATCCTCATTTCAGGGAACTATTTAGAATATGAAGGGTGCAGAGATTGAAGATAGACAGTAAAGAGACAGTCAATAAGTCAACACCAGATGGTCGACAGGCAATAGGTCTACATCAGAGGCGGCCAAAACGTTGATCACGATCTACCGGTAGATCGCGGAGCTCTCGTCGGTAGATCACAATCCAAGTGTGACTTGCCGCCTCTGCCAGCATTCCCAATTATGCATTGCGTGGGTGACACCATGACGTCAGTCGCGCACCCGCGCAATGCACGATTGGGACCGCGATGTGAGGAGCAGCAGCAGCGGCGAGAAGTGGGAGCAGGCACGTGACAGCAGGGAGACAGCCAGCCAGCGGGGAGACAGCCAGCTAAAGTAAGTATTAATGTTAGTGTGGGCACATGGCACTGTGGGGCCATATCTAGCACTGTGGGGGAATGGCACTGTGGGCACTCGACACTGTGGGGGCATATGTGTATCTGGCACTGTCGTGGCATGTCTGGCACTGTGGATACATACCACTGAGGGGGCATACGTGTATCTGGCACTGTCGTGGCATGTCTGGCACTGTGGATACATGCCACTGAGGGGGCATACGTGTATCTGGAACTGTGGGGGCACATGTGGCACTGTGGGGGCATATGTGTTTGAGGTTTTTACCTGTGGGTGCCAATGTGTGATTTTGTGCGAGACAGTCATTACACCGTGTGCAGCAAGGCTACACCCCTTTTTTGTTATACCACGCCCCTAGCAATTATCCCTCCTAGGTAGATCACAAAAGCTTTACAGCTTTCAAAGTAGATCACCGGCTCCAAACGTCTGGCCACCCCTGGTCTACATGGTCAAAAGGCTGACAGTTAAATGGTCATCATGGACTCAGGTCAACAGGGTTGATCTTTTAATCCACACCCAGTATGAGGTGATAATCAGTGCCAAACATCCCCATCTCTGCCATGGAAATACCACCACTACCGGAGGGTGCAGGATCCGGAGATGAGGGTACCCAGCAATGGCGCTGCACCAGTCTGAGATCCCCAACCCTCACTGCGCATGTGCAGACCACCGTGCCTGCTCAGAAGAAAAAAGTGGGGTTCTCGGGGGGTCCCCAATGTATTAATACTGCGTCCTGCCCCTGGATGGTGCTGAACTATGAGCAGGTGAGAAGTTTGCTGCTTGGGTGAGACTTTCTTTCTGCAGCTGGAATAAGACGCAGCTTTGTGGCTGACAGCAGGTCAGTACTGTGGATGGATCTTGCATTTTTAGCTCGGCGCACGCATCTAAGGGCCATTCTCAGTTGTGCGCGTCTCAGTTGCATGCCAGCTGAACGGGCGTAACTGGCTACGTTTAGTGAAGTGTGTAGTCAGAATGGCGAGCCATGCTCACAGTGGGTGGGATCATGGATGTATAAATGGGAAACCGCCATAAAAACCCAGTTTTGGGGGTTTTACCGCATTTCCAGTATGCACCAAGACCCGGCTGCCAGGATGCGAAGGGTAATGCCTACCCCACAGAAGCCTATGGCTTCTTCCGCAGCAGTACTGTCACAGGGATCCTATCCCAGCATCCCCTGCGGCTGCCGTGTCACTTTGTGCATGCACAGACTAACTCCTGGCTCATAAATCCAGAATTCCATGGGGCCGGCGGCAGTATGTAGTTAAGATGCCGGCAGTTGGGATCCCATCGGTCATGATTCCGACAACGGGATCCCGACAGCTGACAATGCCGACAGCTGGAATCCCAGCTTACAGGGGCTATTCCCACTCTATTCCCACCCATAGAGTGGGAATATATCGCATGAGCGCCAAAACTAATGCCATACAAAGGCACATAGATCATTTACCGCAATATCCCTCCTGAGTACCAACCAATCGGCCTAACCAGTGTTCAAACACAGCGGTCTATTTAAGGAGCCTTTCAGAGATATTGGGGGTCATTCCGAGTTGATCGCTCGCTAACTATTTTTAGCAGCCGTGCAAACGCATTGTCGCCGCCCACGTGGCAGTGTATTTTCGCTTTGCAGAAGTGCGAACGCATGTGCAGCAGAGCGGCTGCAAAATCATTTTGTGCAAAACAAGACCAGCCCTGTACTTACTCTTCGTGTGCGTTGATTCTAACGACGGAGGGACGGCTTTTGACGTCACACACCCGCCCAGCGTTCGCCCCCAGCCACGCCTGCGTTTTCCCCGACACGCCTGCGTTTTTCTAAGCACTCCTTAAAACCGGTAGGTTGCCACCCAGAAACGCCCACTTCATGTCAATCTTCCTGCGTTCTGCCGTACGACTGAAAGCTTAGCTAGAACCTGTGCACAACCACAAAGGACTTGATACCTGTACGTCGCGCGTGCGCATTGCGGTGCATGCGCAGAAATGCAGATTTTTAGCCTGATCGCTGCACTGCGAACAACGGCAACTAGCGATCAACTCGGAATGACCCCCAGAAAGTGGATGGAGATGAAGTACCAGCCAATCAGCTTCTGTCATGTTACAGGCTGTGGGGTCTATGGGGGTCATTCCGAGCCTATCGGATCATCTTCCCTGACATGCGGGGGCACGCCCAGCACATGGCTAGTCCACCCCGCATGTCAGTCCGCCCCCCCCCCCCCCCCCCCGCACAAATACAAAAGCATTGCACAGCGGCGATGCTTTTGTATGTGTGGAGTAACTCCCGGCCAGCGCAGCTCCAGCGGCTGGCCGGGAGTTGATCGTTGTTGCCACTGGCCGCAGCGGCTGCGTGAGACGTCACGCAGCCGACACGGCCAGCCCCCCCAACGGTCCGGCCACACCTGCGTTAGCCGGACCACGCCCCCTAAACGGCGGCTCAACACCGCCGTCCAGCCCCCTCCGTCTGGTTTCGGTACCACAAACATTGTGGAATAGTAACCCCGTCCCTGTTGAAGGAGGGGAACCTTGATTATCACCTGCTGAAGGTACAGCTTGTGAATAGCCGCTGGCAAGGCTGATTTGAGGTAACGGCGAGGGGGCGACGTCTCGAACTCCAGCATGTATCCCTGAGATACCACTTGTAGAACCCAGAGATCCACCTGTGAGGGAACCCACTGGTCGCTGAAGTTCCGGAGATGCGCCCCCACCGCACCTGGCTCCACCTGTGGAGCCCCAGCATCATGCGGTGGACTTAGTGGAAGCAGGGGAGGACTTTTGTTCCTGGGAACTGGCTGTCTGGTGCAGCTTTTTTCCTCTACCCCTGCCTCTGGGCAGAAAGGATGCGCCTCTGACCCGCTTGCCTTTCTGAGGCCGAAAGGACTGTACTTGATAATACGGTGCTTTCTTAGGCTGTGAGGGAACCTGAGGTAAAAAAGTCGACTTCTCAGCTGTTGCTGTGGATACGAGGTCCGAGAGACCGTCCCCAAACAATTCCTCACCCTTATAAGGCAAAACCTCCATGTGCCTTTTAGAATCAGCATCACCTGTCCACTGCCGAGTCCATAATACTCTCCTGGCAGAAATGGACATTGCATTAATTCTAGATGCCAGCCGGCAAATGTCCCTCTGTGCATCCCTTATATACAAGACGACGTCCTTTATATGCTCTATGGTTAGCAAAATAGCATCCCTGTCGAGGGTATCAATGTTGTCTGACAGGGTATCAGACCATGCTGCTGCAGCACTACACATCCATGCTGAAGCAATAGCAGGTCTCAGAATAGTACCTGAGTGTGTATATACAGACTTCAGGATAGCCTCCTGCTTTCTATCTGCAGGCTCCTTTAGAGCGGCCGTATCCTGAGACGGCAGTGCCACCCTTTTAGATAATCGTGTAAGCGCCTTGTCCACCCTAGGGGATGTCTCCCAGCGTAACCTATCCGTTGGCGGGAAAGGGTACGCCATCAGTAACCTCTTAGAAATCACTAGTTTCTTATCAGGGGAACACCACGCTTCTTCACACAATTCATTCAATTCATCAGATGGGGGAAAAGTCACTGGCTGCTTTTTCTCCCCAAACATAATACCCTTTTTAGTGGTAACCGGGTTAATGTCAGAAATGTGCAACACATTTTTCATTGCCGTAATCATGCATCGGATGGCCCTTGTGGACTGTACATTTGTCTCATCCTCGTCTACACTGGAGTCAGACTCCGTGTCGACATATGTGTCTGCCATCTGAGCTAGCGGGCGTTTTTGAGCCCCTGATGGCCTCTGAGACGCCTGGGCAGGCGCGGGCTGAGATGCCGGCTGTCCCAAGGCTGTTACGTCATCGAACCTTTTATGTAAAGAGTTGACACTGTCGGTTAATACCTTCCACATATCCATCCACTCCGGTGTCGGCCCCGTAGGGGGCGACATCACACTTATCGGCTCCTGCTCCTCCTCCACGTAGCCCTCCTCATCAAACATGTCGACACAGCCGTACCGACACACCGCACACACACAGGGAATGCTCTGACTGAGGACAGGACCCCACAAAGTCCTTTGGGGAGACAGAGAGAGAGTATGCTAGCACACACCACAGCGCTATATAACACAGGGATTTTCACTATACTGAGTGATTTTTCCCAATAGCTGCTTATTAACACAAATTGCGCCTACATTTATGTGCCCCCCCTCTCTTTTTTACCCGTGTTGTACTGGATACTGCAGGGGAGAGCCTGGGGAGCGTCCTTCCAGCGGAGCTGTGAAGAGAAAATGGCGCTGGCTGTGCTGAGGAAGATAGCCCCGCCCCCTCAGCGGCGGGCTTCTCCCGCGTTTTATAATGTTAATGGCGGGGTTTTTTGCACATATACAGTGTTATACACTGTATTATGTGCTATTTGTGCCAAAAAGGTAAACTAATTGCTGCCCAGGGCGCCCCCCCCCCCAGCGCCCTGCACCCAACAGTGACCGGAGTGTGTGGTGTGCTATGGGAGCAATGGCGCACAGCTGCAGTGCTGTGCGCTACCTTAATGAAGACAGGAGTCTTCAGCCGCCGTTTTTCATCTTTATCTTCCGTCTTCTGGCTCTGCAAGGGGGACGGCGGCGCGGCTCCGGGAACGGACGATCGAGGTCGGGCCCTGTGTTCGATCCCTCTGGAGCTAATGGTGTCCAGTAGCCTTAGAAGCACAAGCTAGCTGCAAGCAGGTAGGTTTGCTTCTCTCCCCTCAGTCCCTCGTAGCAGTGAGTCTGTTGCCAGTAGATCTCACTGAAAATAAAAAACCTAACAAATACTTTCTTTTCTAGTGAGCTCAGGAGAGCCCACTAGGTGCATCCAGCTCTGGCCGGGCACAGATTCTAACTGAGGTCTGGAGGAGGGGCATAGAGGGAGGAGCCAGTGCACACCAGATATAGTACCTAATCTTTCTTTTAAGAGTGCCCAGTCTCCTGCGGAGCCCGTCTATTCCCCATGGTCCTTACGGAGTTCCCAGCATCCACTAGGACGTCAGAGAAATGCTGTGCATCCCCCATACAGGAATACAGGACCTGAAAAAAGGTGCAAAGCTTCATTGGGAAAGGGCGGAGCCTCACCAGGAAGGGGCAGAGCCTCATAGCAAACCCCCTGCTTACATCACTGTGGAGGTGTGCCCCCAGGCTCTCCCCCTGCACTATGAATAGATGCATCAAACAGCATCTATTCACATATTGCTCTGCATAGAGCAGCGGTTACTGTGCTTCCCTTCCCCAACTCCTCCTCTGCGGAACACTATGACACCTGGGTGGGACAAAAAAAAACGTGACTATCCCGCTGTAAGCAGGACAGTTGGGAGGTATGCCTTTTCCATCCCTTCAGTATCAATTAGATAATCTAATTCTTACATGTAGGGTGCATGAACTCATATTCATACCCCAGCCCTCAACAGGTCCGCCTCCTACCATCAGAAGGTGCTAAAGCCCCTCCCTCTCCGCCAAGTCCCTGCACTTTTTGTATTGCAAATTATCCTCATTTCAGGGAACTATTTAGAATATGAAGGGTGCAGAGATTGAAGATAGACAGTAAAGAGACAGTCAATAAGTCAACACCAGATGGTCGACAGGCAATAGGTCTACATCAGAGGCGGCCAAAACATTGATCGCGATCTACCGGTAGATCACGGAGCTCTCGTCGGTAGATCACAATCCAAGTGTGACTTGCCGCCTCTGCCAGCATTCCCAATTATGCATTGCGTGGGTGACACCATGACGTCAGTCGCGCACCCGCGCAATGAACAATTGGGACCGCGATGTGAGGAGCAGCAGCAGCGGCGAGAAGCGGGAGCAGGCACGTGACAGCAGGGAGACAGACAGCCAGCGGGGAGACAGCCAGCTAAAGTAAGTATTAATGTTAGTGTGAGCACATGGCACTGTTTGGCCATATCTAGCACTGTGGGGGAATGGCACTGTGGGCACTCGACACTGTGGGGGCATATGTGTATCTGGCACTGTGAGGGCATATGTGGCACTGTGGGGGCATGTCTGGCACTGTGGGCACTCGGCACTGTGGGGGCATATCTGGCACTGTGGGAGCATATGTGTATCTGGCACTGTCGTGGCATGTCTGGCACTGTGGATACATGCCACTGAGGGGGCATACGTGTATCTGGAACTGTGGGGGCATATGTGGCACTGTGGGGGCATATGTGTTTGAGGTTTTTACCTGTGGGTGCCAATGTGTGATTTCGTGCGAGACAGACATTACACCGTGTGCAGCAAGGCTACACCCCTTTTTTGTTATACCACGCCCCTAGCAATTATTCCTCCTAGGTAGATCACAAAAGCTTTACAGCTTTCAAAGTAGATCACCGGCTCCAAACGTCTGGCCACCCAGAGCCGGCCCTAACCAATATGATGCCCTAGGCAAGATTTTGGCTGGTGCCCCCTAGCACCACCGCTGGTTCTGCCTCTGACCTTGCACCTCTTTCCCTGCACCATCACCCCTCACCCATAGCAGTCCTTGTACCCCCTATATTTTAAATAGGAACAGTTCGCACATTTGACGCACAGCCCAAAAAGGGGCATCTTCTTGCTGGGAAGGGGCATGGCCACACAATAGTAACCCCAATTCCAATTACGCCACACAGTACTGCAACTTTATTCACATTTTATCTTGCGATATGCGATAGTGTCCATAATTCATATTACATCCCACAGTAGTATCACTTTACCGTATAAACGTTACTCCTCACAGTAGAGCCCCTTATTCACATTACATCACACTGAATTGCTCCTAATTCACATTACACCACACCTTATTGCTCTTTATTCACATTAGATGACACAGTAGTGCCCTTTCTATATGCAACGCCACATAGTAGAGCACCTTATACACATAATGCCACACATTAGTAATGCATTTATACACAATTCCACACAGTAATGCCCCTTACACATGAGACACATTAATGTCCTTATAAACATAATGTACCTTACACATTATGACAACCTTTATTAATGCCCTTATACACATAATGACACACATAGTGCCCCCTACACATTTGCTGCACATTATTAGTGCCCCTATTACACATAATGACACACATACAGTAGTACCCTGTTACACATATGCCGCACATTATTAATGCCCTTATACACATAATGACACACATAGTGGCCCTTTACACATATGTTGCACATTATTAATGCATTTTTACATGACACACATAATGCTCCTTACACATATTCTGAACACTACTGCACAACCAACCCACTCACATGCACACAGCACTCACACTTCCACTAACACTGTGACCTCTACCTCTGCTTGGATACAGATGTGTCCTCACAAATCTTGCATCAATGCTAATGTCGGGCACCTTTTATTAATGAAAATGCATCTTATTTGCATTGCTATGTGGCTAGGATGCACAAGCAGCTTCTGCTGATTAAACTGATATGCAGCATGCCTATATACTGTGTGAGACTGTGGCTGTATCTGCATATGAAATGCTACATACAGAATATAGGCATGCCGCATATCATTTTAATCAGCAGAAGCTGATGATGCCCCTAGGCATATCAAATGCCCTAGGCAATTGCCTAGTTTGCCTATGCCTATGGCCGGCTCTGTGGCCACCCCTGGTCTACATGGTCAAAAGGCTGACAGTTAAATGGTCATCATGGACTCAGGTCAACAGGGTTGATCTTTTAATCCACACCCAGTATGAGGTGATAATCAGTGCCAAACATCCCCATCTCTGCCATGGAAATACCACCACTACCGGAGGGTGCAGGATCCGGAGATGAGGGTACCCAGCAATGGCGCTGCACCAGTCTGAGATCCCCAACCCTCACTGCGCATGTGCGGACCACCGTGCCTGCTCAGAAGAAAAAAGTGGGGTTCTCGGGGGGTCCCCAATGTATTAATACTGCGTCCTGCCCCTGGATGGTGCTGAACTATGAGCAGGTGAGAAGTTTGCTGCTTGGGTGAGACTTTCTTTCTGCAGCTGGAATAATACGCAGCTTTGTGGCTGACAGCAGGTCAGTACTGTGGATGGAACTTGCATTTTTAGCTCGGCGCACGCATCTAAGGGCCATTCTCAGTTGTGCGCGTCTCAGTTGCATGCCAGCTGAACGGGCGTAACTGGCTACGTTTAGTAAAGTGTGTAGTCAGAATGGCGAGCCATGCTCACAGTGGGTGGGATCATGTATGTATAAATGGGGAACCGCCATAAAAACCCAGTTTTGGGGGTTTTACCACATTTCCAGTATGCACCAAGACCCGGCTGCCGGGATGCGAAGGGTAATGCCTATTGCTGGCATTACCCCTCAGAAGCCTATGGCTTCTTCCGCAGCAGTACTGTCACAGGGATCCTATCCCAGCATCGCTGCCGTGTCACTTTGTGCATGTACAGACTAACTCCTGGCTCATAAATCCAGAAGTCCAGGGGCCTGCGGCAGTATGTAGTTAAGATGCCGGCAGTCGGGATCCCAGCGGTCATGATTCCGACAACGGGATCCCGACCGCTGACAATGCCGACAGCTGGAATCCCAGCTTACAGGGGCTATTTCCACTCTATTCCCACCCATAGAGTGGGAATATATCGCATGAGCGCTATAACTAATGCCATACAAAGGCACATAGATCATTTACCGCAATATCCCTCCTGAGTACCAACCAATCGGCCTAGCCAGTGTTCAAACACAGCGGTCTATTTAAGGAGCCTTTCAGAGATATTGGGGGTCATTCCGAGTTGATCGCTCGTTAACTACTTTTAGCAGCCGTGCAAACGCATTGTCGCCGCCCACGTGGCAGTGTATTTTCGCTTTGCAGAAGTGCGAACGCTTGTGCAGCAGAGCGGCTGCAAAATCATTTTGTGCAAAACAAGACCAGCCCTGAACTTACTCTTCGTGTGTGTTGATTCTAATGACGGAGAGACGGCTTTTGACGTCACACACCCGCCCAGCGTTCGCCCCCAGCCACACCTGCGTTTTCCCCGACACGCCTGCGTTTTTCTAAGCACTCCTTAAAACCAGTAGGTTGCCACCCAGAAACGCCCACTTCATGTCAATCTTCCTGCGTTCTGCCGTACGACTGAAAGCTTAGCTAGAACCTGTGCACAACCACAAATGACTTGATACCTGTACGTCGCGCGTGCGCATTGCGGTGCATGCGCAGAAATGCAGATTTTTAGCCTGATCGCTGCACTACGAACAACGGCAACTAGCGATCAACTCGGAATGACCCCAGAAAGTGGATGGAGATGAAGTACCAGCCAATCAGCTTCTGTCATGTTACAGGCTGTGGGGTCTATGGGGGTCATTCCGAGCCGATCGGATCATCTTCCATGACATGCGGGGGGATGCCCAGCACATGGCTAGTCCACCCCGCACGTCAGTCCGCCCCCCCCCCCCCCCCCCGCACAAATACAAAAGCATCGCACAGCGGCGATGCTTTTGTATTTGTGGCGTAACTCCCGGCCAGCGCAGCTCCGGCGGCTGGCCGGGAGTTGATCGTTGTTGCCACTGGCCGCAGCGGCTGCGTGAGACGTCACGCAGCCGACACGGCCAGCCCCCCCAACGGTCCGGCCACACCTGCAATAGCCGGACCACGCCCCCTAAACGGCGGCTCAACACCGCCGTCCAGCCCCCTCCTGCCCTGCAACCGCCTCTGCCTGTCAATCAGGCAGAGGCAATCGCTCCTGAACGACGGCCTTCAGCCGTCCGGCATGCGCCGGCGCATGCGCAATTCCAACCCGATCGCTGCTCTGCGATAAACTGCAGCGAGCGATCGGGTCGGAATGACCCCCTATGTACTAAGCCTTGGAGAGAGATAAAGTGGATGGAGATAAAGTACCAGCCAATCAGCTCCAAACTGCCATATTACAGGCTGCGTGTTGAAAACAGGAGCTGATTGGCTGGTACTTTACCTCCGTCCACTTTATTTCTCTCCAAGGCTTAGTACATAGACCCCACAGCCTGTAACATGACAGAATCTGATTGGCTAGAACTTTATCTCTCTCCACTTTCTTTTTCTCCAAGCTTTGATAAATAACCCTATGACACTGGATATCCCTGCCGTAAGCCACTCTACTGGATGCATGGGTGTAGTATGTTATGCCGGCGGTCGGGCTCCCAGCGACCAGCATACCTGCGCTGGAATCCCGGCCACCGGCATACCGACAGCTGGGCGAGCGCAAATGAGCTCCTTGCGGGCACGGTGGCGCTATCTATTCTCTCTCCAGGGGGGGTCGTGGACCCCCAAGAGGGAGAAAAGCTGTCGGTATGCCGGTGCCGGTATTTTGGTCGTCGGGAGCCCAGCCGCCAGCAAACTGAAGACCACGCGGATGCATCATAGTGCAGAGATAAGTAAGCTCTTGATACATCTCCCCCCATAGTGTGGTGAATCACTGTGATGTGTGTACACAGCATGCTAACAACTCTGGGTGAGTTGTGTCATCCCCTGCTATTGGTCTTGACAACCTGAGGATGCCCAGCGGCTGTAGAACTAAAAGATCCAGCATGCCTTGGCTTCCAGAGTTTGTAGTTCCTCAGCTGCTTTCCTGTAACTCTGCAATTACAAGTGACTCTATTGCAAGACATGTACTAGGGAACACAAAGGTAACGTCCAGGGATTGTGGTGAGGAGGATGAAACACTGTTGCTGCATGGATGTGGCATGCTGCACCGTGCCATATGGTAACACAATAATGTATATGCTTCTTCAGTCCCTGGCATAGTAGTGCTGCTTAGCCTGCAATGTGACCTGCAGAAAGCACAACTTACGGAATTCCACCCGGGGCCTTGTGGTACCAGTGGGAGGGGTGCAGGGCGTGGTGATGGCCCGGGAGTGGGACACACTCAGAGGATTTGCAGAACCTAGGCTGGAAGGCACTAATCCTGCACTTATCCAGGTCGCCATAGTCACAGGAGAAGCCGGGGCAGGCACAGACTGCTAGTGACACGGCAGCAGCATGGCAGAGGCCGCAGTTGGTGAGCAGCTGGCAGGGTCCGACCTGCATCACATGGACAGCGTGCACCGAGCAACCGACGGAGCGCATCAATCAGGGCAGGGGAGAGACAAACTGGGGCTGACCAATGGCTGTCGGGGAGATGGAGGTAACATGATGGACTGTCACACACAGGTGCAAGATGCCAGTGAGAAGCAAGAGAATGTGATCCCAAATGTAGAGGAGGATACAGGGGAGCAGGGTGCTGTGCACCCCAATGTAGAGGAGGGTGTAGAGGTGAAGCAGGGTGCTGTACAACCCAATGTAGAGGAGGGTGCAGTGGAGAAGCAGGCTGCTGTACACCCCAATATAGAGGAGAGTGCAGGGGAGGAGCAGGGTGCTGTGCATCCCAGTGTAGAGGAGAGGAGTGCAGGGGAGAAGCAGGGTGCTGTGAGCCTCAGTGTAGAGGAGGGTGTAGAGGTGAAGCAGGGTGCTATACACCCCAATGTAGAGGAGGGTGCAGTGGACAAGCAGGGTGCTGTACACCCCAATGTAGAGGAGGGTGCAGGGGGGAAGCAGGGTGCTGTGAGCCTCAATGTAGAGGAGGGTGTAGAGGTGAAGCAGGGTGCTATACACCCCAATGTAGAGGAGGGTGCAGGGGGGAAGCAGGGTGCTATACACCCCAATGTAGAGGAGGGTGCAGGGGGGAAGCAGGGTGCTGTGAGCCTCAATGTAGAGGAGGGTGCAGGGGGGAAGCATGAGGTTGTGAACCCCCAAAGTGTGGAAGATTCGGGAGAGAAGCAGGAGGGTGTTAGCCCAGCAGTAGGAAAGCAGGTCACAGTCATAGGACCCCCTGATGTAAAAGGCAGTGATGAATCCTCAGCAGAGGGGGTCGAGGATCAGGGACTTGGCGATCCTACCCTGAACAACACAGCTGATAAAGGGAGCACAGAGGAAGGTACAGGGGACCAGGATGAGAAGGAGGATGAGAAAAAGAGCAGTAGTGAGAGCAGTGAAGGGACATCCAGCAGTGATGAGGAGGAGGAAGATGACAAGAAGGAGGGAGATCATGCTGAAGGTATAGAAGGAGCAGATAACACAGATGAAAAACAAAATGTGGAGCAGGGAGAGGAAGGGGCTACAGATGAGGTTGGACAAGGAAGTATTGCTGTAGGGGAGACTGAGGATGGAGCTACGGGCCAGGTAGAACCAGTAAGTAGTGCTGGAGAGGTTGCAGAAGAAGGTGCTGGCCAGGTAGAACCAGGGACTAGTGCTGGAGAGGTTGCAGAAGAAGGTGCTCAGCAGCTAGAACCAGGGACTAGTGCTGGAGAGGTTGCAGGAGAAGAAGGTACTGGCCAGGGAGAACCAGGTACTAGTGCTGGAGAGGTTGCAGGGGAAGAAAGTACTGGCCAGGTAGAACCAGGGACTAGAGCTGGAGAGGTTGCAGGGGAAGAAAGTACTGGCCAGGTAGAACCGGGGACTAATGCTGGAGAGGTTGCAGAAGAAAGTACCGGTACTCGCCAGGATGAACCAGGAACTAGTGCTGGAGAGATTGCAGGGGAAGATGGTACTGGCCCTGTAGAATCAAGGACTAGTGCTGAAGAGGTAGCAGGGAAAGGAGATAATGGCAAGGTAGAACCAGTGAGTAGTACTGGAGGGGTAACTGAAGCTGGAACTGCAGAGCAGGTAAAACTAGAGAGTAGTGCTGGAGAGGTGACAGAAGCTGAAGCTGCAGAGCAGTTAGTGCCAGGAAGTAGTGCTGCAGAGGTAGCTGGACAGGTAGAACCAGTGAGTAGTGCTGAAGAGGTGGCAGGGGAAGGAGGTACTGGCCTGGTAGAACCAGGGAGTAGTGCTGGAGATGTAACAGAATCTGGAGCTACAGAGCAGTTACAACCAGGGAGTAGTGCTGGAGAGGTAACTGAAGCTGGAGCAGCAGAGCAGTTAGAACCTGACATTAGTATTGGAGAGGTAACTGAAGCTGGAGCTGCAGAAAAGTTAGAACCAGAGAGTAGTGCTGGAGAGGTGACAGAAGCTGGAACTGCAGAGCAGTTAGTGCCAGGAAGTAGTGCTGGAGAGGAAGCTGGACAGGTAGAACCAGCTGTTGGCACAGGAGAGGGTGCAGGTGATGGAGCTATTGGACAGATAGAACCAGGTAAAAATGCTGAAGAGGAGACAGGAGATGTAGCTACAGGACATGCAGAACCATTAAATGGTGCTGGAGAGGAGGCAGGTGCTTTGATAGGGAATCAGGAAGCTAAAGAAAGTGAGTTAGAAGAAGCAAACGGGGATGAAAATTCAAAAGTAGTCCAAGCTGATGGGGAATTGGTGCAGGGAGCAAGTGCAGCGCAAGAGGAGGACAGTGCAAACCAGAAAGAAGGAACAGAGGAGAAGTCAGAGGAAATAGCTGGACCTGCGACAGATGGACATCTGAATACAGCAGAAATCTCTGGAAGTGTAATAGAAGAGAGTCCTGTCCTGGAAGAGTCACCTCAGCAGGGACCTGAGGACCATGCTAAGACAGCAGAGGAGACCCAGCCAGTTACTCCTGCTGGTGGCACAGACACCGGCGATGGAGGTATGATCAGGGAAAATGGTGTGGCCCAAACAATCAGCCCCGACACCCCATTGGAGGACAGTACAATACTTCAGGACCATGACATATCCTTGTTTGTTAAGGTAAGGCCTACTCATGCTGTTCCACTGAAGATTATGGGGTCAAGGAGAGTGATAAAGTGTAGAGAGATAAAGTACCAGCCAACCAGCTCCTAACTGTCATGTTTCAGGCTGTGCTTGAAAAATGACAGGAGCTGGTTGGTTGGTACTTTATCTCTCTCCAAGGCTTAGTAAATAGACCCCTTAGTAGTTTTAGTTTTATTCTCTTCCCCTCAGACGTGGCCCACGCTACCTGGGGAGCTCTCCCAGCAATTCCTTATTTCATTTTCTGAGGGAGCTTAACCTTGAAAATGTCATTTCTGTTTCAAATGTAACTTTATTAATATATTATAAGCTTTGAAATCAGAAAATTCACGGTATGAATGGTTGTGGGGGTTTGTCATCTGACTTATGTAGAATGGATTTGTGTATTACTTTTCCCATAAATTTCAGCATCTTTTTACAACAACACCTAACTCTACTATTCTGGCTAAAGGCATGAGGAAGCTGTTTTCCCGATCCTCCGCCACCGCCAATCAATAATCAGGGATTTAGAGGCATCAGGAAGCTGTTTCCCCGATCCTCTGCCACCGCCCATCAATAATCAGTGATTTAGAGGCATCAGGAAGCTGTTTCCCCGATCCTCTGCCACCGCCCATCAATAATCAGTGATTTAGAGGCATCAGGAAGCTGTTTCCCCGATCCTCCGCCACTGCCCATCAATGATTCCCCGATCCTCCGCCACTGCCCATCAATGATCAGTGATTTAGAGGCATGAGGAAGCTGTTTCCCTGATCCTCCGCCACCGCCCATCAATGATCAGTGATTTAGAGGCATCAGGAAGCTGTTTCTCCGATCCTCCGCCACTGCCCATCAATGATCAATGATTTAGAGGCATGAGGAAGCTGTTTACCCGATCCTCCGCCACCGCCCATCAATAATCAGTGATTTAGAGACATCAGGAAGCTGTTTCCCCGATCCTCCGCCAACGCTAATCAATAATCATGTGATTTACAGGCATCAGGAAGCTGTTTCCCCGATCCTCCGCCACCGCCCATCAATGATCAGTGATTTAGATGCATCAGGAAGCTGTTTCCCCGATCCTCCGCCACCGCCAATCAATAATCAGAGATTTATTGGGAGAAATTAAACTTAAAAATCCCCAATTTGTCATCCGTTTTCGGTCGGGATTGGGGTATCCTCATTTGAAACATGTTTAATATTCCCGATTCACCGACCTGGATGTCAGGTGATCGGCAAATAGCGGCAATATGTCGTTGATGTATGGGGGCCTTCAGTAGATACATTGCCTAGAGAACAGCTGGGTTGCCGGAAAATCACTTGGGGGCCGTTTTAGTTACCCACGAGCTGCAGACTAGAAGGGCTTCCAGCGGATTGGTGGGATGTGTCTCCCTAGCTGATTGGTGCTTGCAGCCTATGGAGAGGCGCACAGAAATTATCCTCTCGCGCTTTAAGCTGCCCCCTACAGTTAGGTTCAGGTTTTGTCTGAGTGCGAATCCAGAAACAATGTTTAGTATGTCGGGCAAGTTCTGCATGCGCTTATTCACTGCTCACACACTCTAGCCAGTTCTGGAGTGTGACTTCGCTACGCTACCTGACAACTCTAAACCATACGTGCATTCTTTCCTGGAATGTACTGGATGACTAGGCTGACAACTCTCTACCCCACCCCCACCCCTAATATACGCAGAGGTTGCTGTGCTGAGGCGATTCGCTGACAATTGCTGCATGATAGTTCTGTACCTAGCATTTCAATCCCCATATTGCAAAATTGCGCAGTGGGGGGCAGGGCCATGCTAACTCCTATCACGTCATCACTCCCCGTGCACTTCCCTCCCCTCACAGATCACCAGGAGACAGTTTAAACATTAAAAGTGTGCTCTAAATACAGTGTTCTTCCCGGCGACACAAAAAAAAAATTCAGATGAAAATGTGATCAAATCAGCCTGTTTCTGAGAGTTTTTTCTCGTTGTTACTATAATGCTCTCTTTGGGACATTTACTAAGCAGTAATAAGAGCGGAGAAGTGAGCCAGTGGAGAAGTTGCCCCATCAACCAATCAGCTGCTCTGTGTAATTTTATAGTATGCAAATGATAGATGTTACTTCAGTGCTGATTGGTTGCCATGGGCAACTTCTCCACTGGCTCACTTCTCCGCTCTTATCACTGCTTAGTAAATGTCCCCCTCTGTTACATGCTCACTTGCACCCCATCTGTGTCACACCTGTCTGTCTGCCCTCCTCTTTAGAATGTAAGCTCTCACGAGCAGGGCCCTCTCCCCTCATGTGCTTTTCCCTCTCTAGGCTATTTCCTAGTCTTGTTCCTTGATGCAACATTTATATACCATGTACGTTGCTCATTTTCAGCCTTCCATGGCGACGTTGCTAATTTTCACCCTTTCTGGGTGACGTCGCTCACTCTCTTGGCAAATGTGTATGCCGCCGCCGACTGGTGATGCATGGCCCCGCGGGTCGTTAACGACCCTCGCTGTCGGCCGTGCAGGCAGCTCAATTTGGTCTGTCTTACAAGAGCTGCCTGCACGGACCGGCCGCTGCGTGATGTCACTGAATGTCATATCGCTTAGTGGGGGTCATTCCGAGTTGTTCGCTCGCAAGCTGCTTTTAGCAGCTTTGCACATGTTAAGCCGCCGCCTACTGGGAGTGAATCTTAGCTTATCAAAATTGCGAACGAAAGATTCGCAATATTGCGAAAATACTTCTCTGTGCAGTTTCTGAGTAGCTCGAGACTTACTCTGCCAGTGCGATCAGTTCAGTGCTTGTCGTACCTGGTTTGACGTCACAAACACACCCAGCGTTCGCCCAGACACTCCTCCGTTTCTCCAGCCACTCCCGCGTTTTCCCCAGAAACGGTTGCGTTTTTTCACACACTCCCATAAAACGGCCAGTTTCCGCCCAGAAACACCCACTTCCTGTCAATCACATTACGATCACCAGAACGAAGAAAAAACCTCGTAATGCCGTGAGTAAAAAACCTAACTGCATAGCAAATTTACTTGGCGCAGTCGCACTGCGGACATTGCGCATGCGCATTCGCGACTAATCGCTCCGTTGCGAGAAAAAAATAACGAGCGAACAACTCTGAATGACCCCCAGTGTGTATGCCCGGCCGCCGACCACCTGACCCGGGAGGGGAAACACTAGGCGACATCACTCATAGAGCATGTTGTCTAGTGTGTACCCATCTTAAGTCGTTATCTTGTTTTGCTCATTTGTTTATGTTTTCTGTTAGGCGCTGCCGAACCCTTGTGTCACCATATAAATAAATATACAATCAATATAATAATACTAATAATAATAATAATGATATGTTATAGGGACCTGTTCACTATCCTGTACTAAACAACACAAAGCCCCTTCAACTATTATAATTGTATATTGCAATGCAGAGAACAGCTAACATGTTTAAAAGATCACAAATATAAAAGCCAGTGGCGCATTTCCCACTAGGCACACGAGGCACGGGCCTAGGGGAGGCACATCGGGCTGATAAGGGCCAGGTGATTCTTTTTTTGTCATTACAACTTATTTTTTTATATTTTATTTTGTGAATGACGGGGTGGGACAATGGGCAGCAAATTGTGGTCCAAGAGTTGGTAGTAGGGTGAGGCTGAGGCTGCTTTGGTGGTCTCGAGGCATCCAGACTGGCACCCGAAATGAAGGGGGCAATGATATGATTGGAAGAGGGGGGCAGTGGCCAGTAATGTGCCTAGGGGCGGCCTGTGCAAAAAGTGCGTCCAAAGGTCCGTCCAGAAAAAGACTCCTCCAAAACGTTTCCACATTAGGGCAATGTCAGTCACTGCTGATCTCCTGCATGAGTCCCATTCACTCTTCCACTTGTTCCAGTCACCCCATGCATATGACATACAACGTATACAGAAGCCATGGTGATACCTCAGGGATTCACAGCACCCAGTCATAGAAGGATATTAGGATGGTAAATATGAAACCATCACCTATTACATATAGGAAAATGTCCACAGTTATGATGTCAACATTGTCGAAGTGTCGACATTGAACATCTCGCCATGTGCAGTATATTAATATGTTCAGAATGTCAACATGTGAAATATAACATGGTCCGGCAGAGGAGGGTTAAGGTTACTGTACAGGATCGGAGGGTTAGGCACTAGGGGGAGGGCTGGGCACTAGGGGGAGAGCTAGACTAGGCTTAGGCACTAGGGGGAGGGTTAAGGTTAGGTGACAGGATGGGAGGGATAGGCACTAGGGGGAGGGTTAGGCACCAGGGGGGGTTGGGCACTAGGGGGTGGACTAGACTTAGGCACTAGGGGGAGGATTAAGGTTAGGCCACTGATGGGAGGGATAGGCACTAGGGGGAGGGCTGGGCACTAGGGGGAGGGCTAGACTTAGGCACTAGGGGAGGGCTAAGGTTAGGCTACTGGATGGGAGGGATAGGCACTAGGGGGAGGGCTAGACTTAGGCACTAGAAGGAGGGTTGGGCACTAGGGGAGGGCTAAGGTTAGGCTACTGGATAGGAGGGATAGGCACTAGGGGGAGGGCTAGGCTTAGGCACTAGGGGAGGGCTAAGGTTAGGCTACTGGATGGGAGGGATAGGCACTAGGGGGAGGGCTAGGCTTAGGCACTAGGGGAGGGCTAAGGTTAGGCTACTGGATGGGAGGGATAGGCACTAGGGGGAGGGCTAGACTTAGGCACTAGAAGGAGGGTTGGGCACTAGGGGGAGGGCTAAGGTTAGGCTACTGGATGGGAGGGATAGGCACTAGGGGGAGGGCTAGACTTAGGCACTAGAAGGAGGGTTGGGCACTAGGGGGAGGGCTAAGGTTAGGCTACTGGATGGGAGGGATAGGCACTAGGGGGAGGGCTAGGCTTAGGCACTAGGGGGAGGGCTAAGGTTAGGCTATTGGATGGGAGGGATAGGCACTAGGGGGAGGGCTAAGGTTAGGCTACTGGATGGGAGGGATAGGTACTAGGGGGAGGGCTAGACTTAGGCACTAGAAGGAGGGTTGGGCACTAGGGGGAGGGCTAAGGTTAGGCTACTGGATGGGAGGGATAGGCACTAGGGGGAGGGCTAGGCTTAGGCACTAGGGGGAGGGCTAAGGTTAGGCTACTGGATGGGAGGGATAGGCACTAGGGAGATTGTTAGGGTTGGGCTGTGGGAAGGGAGGATTAGGCACTAGGGCAGGGGTGGGCAATTATTTCAGCTGGGGGGCCGCTTAACACTTCCAGCGAATATTCGAGGGCCACACACAAAATACTCAAAAAGAGTCCCCTTTTTACACATTACGGCAGATAGCGTCCCCTTTTTACACATTACAGCAGACATCGTCCCCCTTTTTACACATTACAGCAGACAGCGCCCCCGTTTTTACACATTACGGCAGACATTGTCCCCCTTTTTACACATTACGGCAGACTGCGTCCCCTTTTTACTCATTACGGCAGACATCGTCCCCCTTTTTACACATTACAGCAGACAGCGCCCCCGTTTTACACATTACGGCAGACATCGTCCCCTTTTTACACATTACAGCAGACAGCGCCCCCGTTTTTACACATTACGGCAGACATTGTCCCCCTTTTTACACATTACGGCAGACTGCGTCCCCTTTTTACACATTACGGCAGACATCGTCCCCCTTTTTACACATTACAGCAGACAGCGCCCCCGGGTACTAATGGTTCCCTGAAGGAGGTCTAATTGGGATCCCGGTGCCCTCCGGAGGGGACTTTACTTCTAGTCAACGGTTGTGCTGCCCGTGTCCAGTATATAAATATATATATATATATATATATATATATATATATACATATATATATACATATATATATATATATATATATATATATATATATACACACACATATATATATATATATATATATATATATATATATACAGTATATGTTTACAAATACTCACACACACACACACACACATATATATATATATATATATATATATATATAGTACACACAAACACACATTACGTATACACACCAAGCCAACACGATACAGAGCCAAATATTCCAATTTAATAAATAGCAGCATTATTAAAAAAAACTAAGAAAAAAAAATACAGCCAGCTTACTTTTGTCTCTGCTGCTGGCAGGCTACAAGTGACACTAGGGATTGCCATCCGTAAGTGACAGGAGAGCGAGAGTGAGAGCTCGTCCCTCCACTCATGCACCCTCCGCTGGCTCCACGTTCCACGCTTCTTTTTGCACTGCAGCCTGCATGCCCAGTAAATGACTGAGCCGTAGGCTGCACGTTTACTCTCCATTGGACAGCTGAGCCGTTGCAGCTGTCCTTCACTTCTATGCGGTGCCGCGGCTGTAATTAGGTTGTCAGGGCAACTCATGGGGGGCGCAGCGCCGCAGATCTGAGGTCTGATCTGTGTGCGGGCGCAGGGGGCCCTTTTAGGAAGGGGGGGCCTGGGGTACTTACCCCCCCCCCCCCCCGGGCTCCCCCCTTAATCCGGCTCTGCGCCCAGCGCGATTGGTAACAGAGGAAATCCCGGTCAGCTGACCCTGTGACGTGACCGGGATTTCCTCAGCGGCGCCTCGTCTGAGAGCAGTGCAATCGGGCCGCTTGTCATTGCACTCTAATGGGGCACAGCGGGCCAGGCACGATCGGTCCGCGGGCCGCCTGTTGCCCACCCCTACACTAGGGGATGGGTTAAGTTATGGTAGGGGAGGTTATGGTTAGGCACTAAAGGGAGTTAGGATTAGTCATTCTTACCACCGGAAGCTACACAGGATCCACGAGAAGTCACTCTGATATCACGGCCAGCCGCCGGACCCTCCATACCAGATAAAACTAGACCTCTAGAGACTATTTGAGGACATACTAATCATGTCATCACTGTCGACATGCTGCATGTTTACTGTCAGGAACCACAGTTCACGCACTGCTCGCACACGCCACTTACCGGTACGCTGGTGTATTCTGTGCCGCAGATCAGCCACTGGTGCTTTCAGTGGTTACTAGCAAGTCACATGATCCAGAGTCACATGATCCAGGTATCCAGGTAATTACTTCCTGGTTCTGTGCATGCTGCTGCTGCTGCCGGCAGCAACCAATCAGCATCCTTCTTGGGGAATATAAGCAGGCTTCCCAGAGTCCTCATTGCCTTGAACAACTTGTCAGTTCTCCAGCGTCGCTCTCAAGGCTCCAAGCTTGCTCCAGAGACCCGTTTACCTGTGTCCTGCTGTACCTGCCTTTCCCGGTTACTTACTTGCTGCCAGAGACTTCCACTATCTCCATCTCAGTGTGTAACCAGTCTGCGGTGCTCAGCCCAGGATTTCACCTCACAGGCTCCGGATATACTCAGCTACCCAAGCACTCCAGAGTTCACCATCACTTACCTTTTTCATGTCACCATCGGACTCACCATCGATGGTTAAGCACTGTATAATCCGGTATTTAGCATCCCTGTATACCCGAGTGTCTCACAGCCTCCACAGAGGAACCTGAGCAGAGGGCCGCAACCTGCCCGTCAGGCGCAGCGAAGACCATATCCCCTGGCGGGGGTCTCTGGCGAAAACCCCTGGCGAGTTAGACTCCGCGCCTCTGCTTCAGGTCTCGACAATTCTCTGTGCTCACTGTGTAAACTTCCGGAGTGTTCCAGCATATGACTTATCCATATCTCAGGCCACCTAACTTCTGCCTCCCGGCGCCCTCCACTGGCTCACCCAGGTCATTACCGGGAACACAATCAGACCAGCCCGTGACATTTACATTGCGATCATGTTGACATTCTCATGTTGACACGATGAATATCGCCAAAATATACAACACCCAGGAACAACAGTCAGTAGATGATATACAGCAGGCCTCCTTGCCAGCAGGTGTAATGTTACAGCAAGATCAGTGGAAGTAGCGGGATGGGACACAGTAGTCCCTATGGATATAAGCTTACAACTTTTTTGATGAAAACTGAGTAGATTTTTTTTTTTTGGCAGTTCAGAATTTCAGCGGCCAATTAAATAATTTGTACGGGGAGGAGCTTAATACGACCGTTGTTTCCAACCAGCATCTGCTTGTGATCCATCCAATGTCGATCATAGCTGGCATGCAACGCGGTCAGATGATGACGAAGATCTCAGCATGTGCGCAGTCACCCAACTGCAATTAGTGATCTCTATGGGACCCACTTGTTTGGCCAAGGGCAGTCCTCATTGTGTGTTCTCTGTCTTCATGTGTTCTCTCTGTCATTGTGTGTTCTCCATGCTACATCGAGCACAACCACTTTATTCCCCTCTAGACTCCCAGAAGCATTTGTTGGAGAGAGACCCAGTGATACTTAGCGTCAGTGGGATTATCTCCGGTGGTAACCCTCTTAAAACGGGAGGGCAAAGAAAATCTCTAGAATTGGCACACATGTAGGAATCCTAACACAGATTGTCCTGCACCCGACGCAGGCTGCACGGTGCCTCTGACTGTAGAATAATAGCTTTCACCTGTCACAATTTGGAACACGTTGTAACCGGGGACAACTCTGTCAATCTGGGATTACTCCCTGACATCGGGAATGTCCGATTACCCTAGGGAGATGTATCAATGCTTGGAGAGAGATACTGAAGGGAAATAGCCCAAACCCCGAAAGCTGCCGGTGGGCTTCTTTCCACAATGTCCTCTGAGAGGGATCCACTGAGATCCTTCCCAGACCGGAAGAAGTCCAGTCGGATCCCTCACACAGCGCAGCGTGGAAAGAAGCCCACAGTATTATATATGGTTACCCTCCGCATCGAAGCCCCGGTACATTTGGAATAAAAGGGGGTTTTACCACACTTTTTTAGTACATCCCACCCCAAGGCTTGCTATATCTCCTCGCCTATCTGAAAGCTATGTTTATATTTAAATATAAATTATAACTCAATTTATGCCCATGCTTCAGCGGTTCCTAATATATGCACATTGTTTCAGCCCATAATGTGGCTATATCCACTGCAGGCAGGTGCTAATAATTTACTCCGAACCAGCGTCTGTCCCCTCCCACTAATTGCCATTCCTGTGTCGCCAAGCTCCCTTCTCCCATTGGTTAGAACGCATCTCACGCCATGTGCGTATGAACTAGCACTAATTTTGGATTCATTCTAGAAAGATGGTACTCTCATTTGAGGGAGTACCTTCCTATCACACCAAAGTGCAGAGTCACACTGTGCAGCACATCTCTGCCTTTCTATGTGTTCATCTGCCTGCAGGCTAAAGGAACTTGTGCACTGGGCATTTCACATGGGCCGGTTGCACAAATAGCAGAGTATACATGTCAGGAGGATAATTGCACTCAACCTTTTGGGTTTAGGCATCCATTCAGATGTGACTGGGGAAGAGAGGTTAATATAGGGATCAGTAATGGGTGTGGTATGGAAGGTAGATAGTAACTAGGTCAACAGTGTCTAGGTCGACCACTATTGGTCGACAGGTTCTCTAGGTAGACAGGGCCTAGGTCGACAGGTCAAAGGGTCGACATGAGTTTTTTATGGGGGAGGTTTGTGTCGTTTTCTTCGTAGAGTGACCGGGAACCCCAATTGGTGCACCGTGTCCCCTCGCATGGCTCGCTTCGCTCAGCGTTCCAATCATAGTCCACGTGAATCGTTAAGTATGAAAAGGTTCAAAAACAGAGACAAAATTGTGAAAAACTCATGTCGACCTTTTGACCCGTCGACCTAAAGACCCTGTCGACCTAGAAACCCTGTTGACCTAGTTACTGTCAACCTAGATAGTGTCAACCTAGTTACTGTCGACCTAGAGAACGGATCCCATCAGTAATCCCTATGATATGTGCATTTAAAAAAAACACCTGATTTGCCAACCAAGTACCACAACAAGAGATGTGATTGGCTAGGTGGCAATTACAATGCCCTGGAAATGAAGGTGTTAATAAGAACGACGGATAAGCTCCCTGATCTCCTGAATCCAGTTAGTGTGCAGGTTGAGATTAGTGCTGATATCTCAGGGAAACACAGCATACTGCACTTGGCCAGCAGTCTAGCAGACGGAGATGGACGGTGTAATGCATGGGTCTTCAACCTGTGGCCCTCCAGCTGCTGTGGAACTACACATCCCAGCCTGCCCTGTCCCAGTGTTAGCATGCCTTAATAGCAAAACTGTGGCAGGAAATGGGAGATTAATATAGAAATTCCCGTTGTCCTCGGGGTAAGGGGGCTTAGTGTCTCAATGGAAACGCGTCATTTTGGTCCAGCCCCTATGCAAATTTGCAACAATTGCTGTGATGGGCGGAGACTAATGATGCCATGAGCTCAACTCCGCCCCCCTCACCTCCCACATGCGTCTCACCTCCGGGCTCCGGGGTTTATATATGATACAGGCCATCAGTGAATGGAATACAGGAGTTTGAATTATATTGTACTGGTAGCAATAAATAAAACGTTCGATCATTTACCAACATCAGTATAGTGTATACATGTGTGTGTGCGGGGGGAGGGGGCGACTCTCTGGTATATGGAGGACACTGGTGCTGGTGCAATGGGGACTCCGGCATACATTGGGTGGGGCACATAGTGCTGGTGTAATGGGGACTCCGACATACAGTGGGTGGGGCACATAGTGCTGGTGTAATGGGGACTCCGGCATACAGTGGGTGGGGCACATAGTGCTGGTGTAATGGGGACTCCGGCATACAGTGGGTGGGGCACATAGTGCTGGTGTACTGGGGACTCCGGCATACAGTGGGTGGGGCACATAGTGCTGGTGTAATGGGGACTCCGGCATACAGTGGGTGGGGCACATAGTGCTGGTGTAATGGGGACTCCGGCATACAGTGGGTGGGGCACATAGTGCTGGTGTAATGGGGTCTCCGGCATACAGTGGGTGGGGCACATAGTGCTGGTGTAATGGGGACTCCGACATACAGTGGGTGGGGCACATAGTGCTGGTGTAATGGGGACTCCGGCATACAGTGGGTGGGGCACGTAGTGCTGGTGTAATGGGGACTCCGGCATACAGTGGGTGGGGCACGTAGTGCTGGTGTAATGGGGACTCCGGCATACAGTGGGTGGGGCACGTAGTGCTGGTGTAATGGGGACTCCGGCATACAGTGGGTGGGGCACGTAGTGCTGGTGTAATGGGGACTCCGGCATACAGTGGGTGGGGCACATAGTGCTGGTGTAATGGGGACTGCGGCATACAGTGGGTGGGGCACATAGTGCTGGTGTAATGGGGACTCCGGCATACAGTGGGTGGGGCACATAGTGCTGGTGTAATGGGGACTCCGGCATACAGTGGGTGGGGCACATAGTGCTGGTGTAATGGGGACTCCGGCATACAGTGGGTGGGGCACATAGTGCTGGTGTAATGGGGACTCCGGCATACAGTGGGTGGGGCACATAGTGCTGGTATAATGGGGTCTCCGGCATACAGTGGGTGGGGCACATAGTGCTGGTGTAATGGGGACTCCGACATACAGTGGGTGGGGCACATAGTGCTGGTGTAATGGGGACTCCGGCATACAGTGGGTGGGGCACATAGTGCTGGTGTAATGGGGACTCCGGCATACAGTGGGTGGGGCACATAGTGCTGGTGTAATGGGGACTCCGGCATACAGTGGGTGGGGCACATAGTGCTGGTGTAATGGGGACTCCGGCATACAGTGGGTGGGGCACATAGTGCTGGTGTAATGGGGACTCCGGCATACAGTGGGTGGGGCACATAGTGCTGGTGTAATGGGGACTGCGGCATACAGTGGGTGGGGCACATAGTGCTGGTGTAATGGGGACTCCGGCATACAGTGGGTGGGGCACATAGTGCTGGTGTAATGGGGACTCCGGCATACAGTGGGTGGGGCACATAGTGCTGGTGTAATGGGGACTCCGGCATACAGTGGGTGGGGCACATAGTGCTGGTGTAATGGGGACTCATGCATACAGTGGGTGGGGCACATAGTGCTGGTGTAATGGGGACTCCGGCATACAGTGGGTGGGGCACATAGTGCTGGTGTTATGGTTTTGTGAAACACTCAGACCTTCAACACAGAGTGATTGATAGGTAGGTGCCATTTGCCTGTTTTCGGGGCATGTATCTGCCTTCAGCTGCGATCATATACGCAGAGAGACATGGTAACCAGCATCGCAACTGCCGCAACCACTCTGCACAGCCATAGGTCTACCCTTACAGTCCATGTTCGTCGTTCTTGCGTATTGGCTGCAAATGTGTAATCAGTTGCGAGTAAGCATGCGATGGCTCCTGTTGGGCGTATGATTTCATTTCAGGGCGACAGCTTCGCTCACTAACATTAACAATTCCGTAGCCTAGGAGGAGGTTAGGGTTAGGCTGCGGGGGGAGCGTTAGGCTGCGTCCCGGGGGTTAGGGTTAGACAGCGGGGAGGATTAGGGCTAGGCAGCTGGGGGGAGCGTTAGGCTGCATCCCAGGGGTTAGGGTTAGACAGTGGGGAGGGTTAGGGTTAGGCTGCGGGGGGAGCGTTAGGCTGCATCCCAGGGCTTAGGGTTAGACAGTGGGGAGGGTTAGTGTTAGGCTGCGGGAGGAGGGTTAGGCTGCGTCTCGGGGGTTAGGGTTAGACAGCGGGGAGGATTAGGGCTAGGCAGCTGGGGGGAGCGTTAGGCTGCATCCCAGGGGTTAGGGTTAGACAGTGGGGAGGGTTAGGGTTAGGCTGCGGGGGGAGGGTTAGGCTGCATCCCGGGGATTAGGGTTAGACAGTGGGGAGGGTTAGGGTTAGGCTGCGGGGAGGAGGGTTAGGCTGCGTCTCGGGGGTTAGGGTTAGACAGCGGGGAGGGTTAGGGTTAGGCTGCGGGGGGAGGGTTAGGCTGCGTCTCGGGGGTTAGGGTTAGACAGCGGGGAGGGTTAGGGTTAGGCTGCGGGGGGAGGGTTAGGCTGCGTCTCGGGGGTTAGGGTTAGACAGTGGGGAGGGTTAGGGTTAGGCTGCGGGGGGAGGGTTAGGCTGCATCCCGGGGATTAGGGTTAGACAGTGGGGAGGGTTAGGGTTAGGCTGCGGGGAGGAGGGTTAGGCTGCGTCTCGGGGGTTAGGGTTAGACAGCGGGGAGGGTTAGGGTTAGGCTGCGGGGGGAGGGTTAGGCTGCGTCTCGGGGGTTAGGGTTAGACAGCGGGGAGGGTTAGGGTTAGGCTGCGGGGGGGAGGGTTAGGCTGCGTCCCGGGGATTAGGGTTAGGCTGCTGGGGAGAGGGTTAGGTTTAGGCTGCGGGGGGAGGGTTAGGCTGCGTCCCGGGGGTTAGGGTTAGGCTGCTGGGGAGAGGGTTAGGTTTAGGCTGCGGGGGGAGGGTTAGGCTGCGTCCCGGGGGTTAGGGTTAGACAGCGTGGAGGGTTAGGGTTAGGCTGCTGGGGGGAGGGTTAGGCTGCGTCCCGGGGATTAGGTTTAGGCTGCAGGGGGAGGGTAAGGCTGCGTCCCGGGGGTTAGGGTTAGGTTGCTGGGGGGAGGGTTAGGCTGCATCCCAGGGGTTAGGTTTAGGCTGCTGGGGGGAGGGTTAGGCTGCGTCCCGGGGATTAGGGTTAGGTTGCTGGGGGGAGGGTTAGGTTTAGGCAGCGGGGACACAGAGTTAGGTTTAGGCACCTCCGAGGGGTGGTTAGGGTTAGGCACCAAGGGGGGAGGTTAGGGTTAGGCTGTGTGTAGGGAGGGTTAGGTGGTTGGGGAGAGGGGGGAACACCCCTTACTCACCCCTGTCGGAATCCCGGCATCGGTATTTCGAGCGCCAGGATCCCAAGTGCCATGATCTCATACTGTTCCCCCCATTTCAGTAATGTGCATGACTTATGTAAAAGCTCACTGCTTCACTGCTTGTTACTTTTTCTGTATATTTGCCAAAATAATTCTCTTAAAAGCATATATAAAAAAGCTAAAAAAACACATTTTATATATATATATATATATATATATATATATATATATATATAATGTATTCAGCTTACTAGGTAACAAATAAAAACAAACCTCGGCGTAACCAGTGACCGGCAGCTGTGAAGCAGCAAATCACCCCCAGCAGTTGGTAAAATAAAAAAGAAAATGTATTGCTCATTTGAGAAACCCGGTATAATCTAATTTTGGTTCGCAGTTGCAGATTTCATTTTGATTCATTAACCTATTTATTATAGATAGATTATGAATGTTTCTTTTTACCGTATGGCATTGCACAATCTATGGGAAAGTGAAATAAACCTGTTTATAAAGCCCTTCTCCCCATGTCTGTAATTACTGCAGTGATGAAAGCCCCGCTTCTCGGTGTCATTTATCATGAATACATATTTCTCTCTAGTTTATAGTTGTAGTGAAGGATGGAAAATCTGCTGATCCCATTGCTGCTGTTCAAAGAAAGCCATGCCTTCCAATTATCCTCCGAAATAGCTCCGGTGTCCTGGAACGCGCAGCCGCGTGCCTCACCCAACACGAACCGGGAGCCACAAATTACAGGTCAGGAGTCTTCTCATAGTCTGCAGGTCTGCAGAAGTCATTTATCTCAGTGGGACTTTACATTTTCTGGGTTATTTTTTCTTTTTTTTGTGCCATCCATCAAAAATGAGAAACTCTTGTTTGGCGTGACTCCCGAAATCGCATAGTTACTCTCCACCACATAGCACCAACATCAATAGTATCAGGGCGAGCTAGCAAGTTATTTTTGGGTTGGATGGGAATCAGGCCACTTACATCTTTAGATTGTAAAACACTAAGCACCCAGCCTATAGCTAGATAAATAGAAGTACCACAGTGGCTTTTATAAAGGGAGACCCTTGAAGATCATGTGACCAGATGGCTTCGTTGATCATCTAGATCAGGCCTGGCTGACCTTTGGCTCTCCAGCTGTTGTGAAACTACACATCCCAGCATGCCCTGCCACGGTTTTAGCATTCCCTAAGAGCCAAACTGTGTCACAGCCTGCTGGGTCTTGTAGTTTTATGACAGCTGGAGATTCACAGGTTGGCCAGGCCTGGTCTAGATTGTGCACGCCACAGAAGTGTAATCTTCAGCTTTCATGCTTTGGCAATGATAGCCTAAAAAATATTTCCGGAATCAAACCCTTCCTCACTATGGCCCTCATTCCGAGTCGTTCGCTCAGTAATTTTCTTCGCATCGCAGCGTTTTTCTGCTTAGTACGCATGCGCAATGTTCGCACTGCGACTGCGCCAAGTAATTTTGCTATGAAGATAGTTTTTTTACTCACGGCTTTTTCTTCGCTCCGGCGAACGTAATGTGATTGACAGGAAATGGGTGTTACTGGGCGGAAACACGGCGTTTTATGGGCGTGTGGATGAAAACGCTACCGTTTCCGGAAAAAACGCAGGAGTGGCTGGAGAAACGGAGGAGTGTCTGGGCGAACGCTGGGTGTGTTTGTGACGTCAAACCAGGAACGACAAGCACTGAACTGATCGCAGATGCCGAGTAAGTCTGAAGCTACTCTGAAACTGCTAAGTAGTTTGTAATCGCAATATTGCGAATACATCGTTCGCAATTTTAAGAAGCTAAGATTCACTCCCAGTAGGCGGCGGCTTAGCGTGTGTAACTCTGCTAAAATCGCCTTGCGAGCGAACAACTCGGAATGAGGGCCAATGGACGCTACTAAGACTCTCCTCCACTCACTGGTCATCTCCCGTTTGGACTGTTGTAATCTCCTATATGTCCTTCCTGACCAGTAGCGGATCTTGCCACGGGCAAGCAGGACTTTTGCCCGGAGGGCGCCGCACCACGGCAAGATCCGCTGCTGCTGTGCCCCCTGCTGCTGCTGCCCGCTGTCCCGCTGTGAAGGGAAACTAGACGCTACGCGTCTAGTTTCCCTTCGTGGAGAGGATCTTTTCTGTAATGATGTGCGGTGCGCGTTGACGTCATCGCGCACCGCACAGCAAAGGTCCTCTCCACGAAGGGAACTAGACGCATAGCGTCTAGTTTTCCTTCGTGGAGAGGACCTTTGCTGTGCGGTGCGCGATGACGTCATCGCGCACTGCACATCGTTTCAGCGGCGCTACTACTGTACAGGGGGAGTAACTGACCACGCCCCCTGTATGAAGCCACACCCCTATGGCCGCCCGGGGCGCTCAAAGACCCTGAGCCGGCCGTGTCCCTGACAAACACCTCTCTCCACTCTAATATGTACTCAGTGCTGCTGCCTGGTTCATCTACCTCTCCAAACACTACGTCCGCCTCCCCTCTCCTACAAGCCCTACACTGGCTTCCCTTCCCCGTCCGAATCCAATTCAAGCTTCTTACATTCACTTACAAAGCCGTCACCCACTCCTCTCCCATCTACATCTCCGACCTTGTCTCCCTTTACATTCTCACCCGTCCGCTGCGCTCCACAAATGCATGCTGCCTCTTCCTCCCATTCCTGCCCCCAAGAATTTGCACGTGCTGCTCCTTATCTCTGGAATTCTCTACAGGGGGGTACTCACGGAGCGATATTCTAAGCAATCTGACTAGATTGCTTAGAATTTCAGCATGATCGCTCCGTGTGTACCCCCTACAGCGATAGCGATGCACAGCCCCGCGCATTGCTATCGCTGGTGCTAGATTGGCCTGCATGCAGGCCAATCTAGCAGGTCGCTCACTTCACCCGCTGGGTGAAGTGAGCGGCCCCCCTGTCTCCCCCCGCACGCTCAGCACACATCACGCTGTGTTGAGCGGCGGGAGAGATGTGTGCTGAGCGGTTCGCTCAGCACACATCTCTCTCACATCGGCCAATGAGTACTGGCCTTACCTCTCCCCATCATACTTTCCACCTCTTCAGACCATCACATGGGCTCTCAAGACCCACTTCTTTAACAAACCCAGTGAGTCATTCAGATCTGATCGCTGCTGAGCGTTTTTGCACAGCAGGCGATCAGGTCCTAACTGCACATGCATATGCACCGCAATGCGCACGCGCGTCGGACAACAACAACGGGGATCGCCGGTCAGCGTCGGGATGGTGGGTACAATCCGATTGCACGGGCATTCGCAAGGTGATTGACAGGAAGAGGCCGTTTGTGGGTGACAACTGACCGTTTACAGGGAGTGTCCAGAAAAGCGCAGGCGTGCTCAAGCGTTTTCAGGGAGGGTGTGTGATGTCAGCTCCGGCCCCGATCAGCCCGTTCTCATCGCATTGTAGGAGTAAGTCCTGGGCTGCGCACACCCTGCAGAAAGTGATATTTAGCAGCGTACACATAGCATCGCACACTTGCACGCCGAATATACACTCCCCCTGTAGGCGGCGACTATCTGAACGCAGGACAGCAAAATTAGCAGCCCAATGATCAGATCTGAATCAGCCCCTCTGCCATCTCTTATACTAACCCTCTGTTCCATGCTTACTGTGTACCCCATCTGTGTCACCCTTTTCTGTCTGCCCCTTCCCTCCCCCCAGAATGTAAGCTCTCACGAGCAGGGCCCTCATGTGCTTTTCTTTCTCTTAGACTCTCTTCTACAGCATAATGCTTACAATGGCACCTAACCCTCAATTTCAGCCACCCTGGTGCGTATTTCAGTGTCCTGTCCACTGATACAGCAATATTTATACACTATGGGGGTCATTCAGAGTTGTTCGCTCGTTATTTTTTTCTCGCAACGGAGCGATTAGTCGCTAATGCGCATGCGCAATGTCCGCAGTGCGACTGCGCCAAGTAAATTTGCTATGCAGTTAGATATTTTACTCACGGCATTACGAGGATTTTTCTTCGTTCTGGTGATCGGAGTGTGATTGACAGGAAGTGGGTGTTTCTGGGCGGAAACTGGACGTTTTATGGGAGTGTGCGAAAAAACGCTACCGTTTCTGGGAAAAACGCGGGAGTGGCTGGAGAAACGGAGGAGTGGCTGGCCGAACGCTGGGTGTGTTTGTGACATCAAACCAGGAACGACAAGCACTGAACTGATCGCACTGGCAGAGTAAGTCTCGAGCTACTCAGAAACTGCACAGAGAAGTCTTTTCGCAATTTTGCGAATCTTTCGTTTGCAATTTTGAAAAGCTAAGATTCACTCCCAGTAGGCGGCGGCTTAGCGTGTGCAAAGCTGCTAAAAGCAGCTTGCGAGCGAACAACTCGGAATGACCCCCAATGGTGGTCATTCTGAGTTGACGCTCGCTAGCTGCTTTTAGCAGCATTGCACATGCTAGGCCGCCACCTACTGGTAGTGTATCTTAGCTTAGCAGAATAGCGAACAAAAGATTAGCAGAATTGCTACTAAATATTTTCTTGCAGTTTCTGAGTAGCTCCGGACCTACTCCTAGATTGCGATCAGCTCGGTCCGTTTAGTTCCTGGTTTGACATCACAAACACGACCTGCTTTCGGCCAGCCACTCCTCCGTTTCTCCAGACACTCCTGCGTTTTTCCCTGACACGCCTGCGTTTTTTAGCACACTCCCGGAAAACACTCAGTTACCACCCAGAAACGCCCCTTTCCTGTCACTCACTCACCGATCAGCAGAGCGACTAAAAAGCGCCGCAGGATCCACAGCAAATCTACTAAGTTTTAGTTAAATAACTAAGCGCATGCGCGTAGCGTACCATGCGCATTTAGCAACAAATCGCAGCATAGCGGAAATCGGCAACGAGCTATCAACTCGGAATGGCCACCTATGTACTTGTCCTACATTGTCTTTTACTGTAAGTTGCTGTCTTCTTGTTTTGCTCATTTGTTTATGTACTTTGTTAGGCGCTGCGGAACCCTTGTGACGCCATATAAATAAAGGATAATTTTATATATATATATATATATATAATGATTATATTTTTGGGCATGCACATAAATCTAGTGGGAAGATGACATAATTCAAAACTGATAGATGTAATCAGATGTTTATTGGTTTCTGCTGTCATTTTGGCCTATGCACATAGGGGGTAATTCAGATCTGATCGCTGGGCAGCAATTTTTGCACTGCTGTGACCAGATAGTCGCCGCCTACAGAGGGAGTATATTTTAACTGTGCAAGTGTGAGAACGCCTGTGTAGCAGAGCTGTACAAACAGATTTTGTGCAGTCTCTGCACAACCCAGGAGTTACTCAGCCGCTGCAATCACTTCAGCCAGTCCGGGGCTGGAATTGACGTCAGGAACCCTTCCTTCAAACGCTTGGACACGCCTGCGTTTTTTCCAAACACTCCCTGAAAACGGTCAGCTGACACCCACAAACGCCTTCTTCCTGTCAATCTCCTTGCGATCGCCCGTGCTAACGGATGCTCCGCACAAACCCATCGCTGAGCGGCGATCCGCTTTGTACCCTTGCGACGCGCCTGTGCAATGCGGTGCATACGCATGCGCAGTTTAGACCTGGTCGCCCGCTGTGCGAAAACGCAGCCTAGCGATCGGGTCTGAATTACCCCCATAGTTTGTTGTCAATTAGGTCTAAACCTACTTAATTGGCTCTTGGAAAGACCTCACGCCTGGGTACCTTATCCCTTTCAATCTGGTACTGTATCTTGAGCTCTCCAGTGGAGCAGGAGTTAATGTTATGCCAGCCAAGACTCCGTGACGTTATTGGCTGAGGGTGCATGCGATTATATTATATTATGTCCAGTCAGATCTGCTGAATGAATCACATATGCCAGTAGCCAGGACAGATTGCAGTGCATGTACAGCAGAACAATCTTACATACTTTCACAGACGTTGGTTTTAGTAAGAATGAAAAAAATTCAACAGTGTTTACAAAAAATGCGATTAAAATGCCACTTTGTAATCCGTTTCCCTCCGCTGCAGTGTCCCGGAACAAAGACCCCTTCTATGCACCTAATTCCTCTTAAGAAATTAAAAAGGATATAGAGGTTTTGTATCTATAGTGAATGGCTGGCTTCCCACCAGGTTATTAAGTAAAGATTACGAATAGCAAGAAATATTTATTTTCTTCAGCGCTAACATCAGATCAAGAACCAATAGAATCCGTTTCTGCACATGTGACATTAAATCTATTTACAACAGCCCTGCGGGGGGGTCTAATCTCTGCCCCATAGTGTGGTGGCTGATTAACCCATTGGTGAGTATGGCTCAGAGGAACTCTGCCCTATAAGTTGGGATTATATGTTTGCTCACGTCGCCACCCTCTGCTGCTGGTACATTAGGGGGCTCTGATTGGCTACTTGCTGACGTAGCTGCTGCCGCATAAAACTTTCTTACGTTAAAATGGACACGTAGGGGTTGACTGAGCTGGAATACATTGCGCTTATTGGCTTAGGGCCATTGCTGAGGAGGGAGGAACCCTCTCCTGGTGACTTTTCCGAAGGCTAGCCCATAGGCTACAGCAGCACGGCGCCATCTTCAGGTGCCGTTAGTGAGTGCATACTCCGGAATGCCTAGTGATTGCCAATATATGGGCTTCATAGCTTAGGGTTAATGGGGCAGATGTGTTAAGCCTGGAGAAGGGATAAAGCAGTGATAACTAGTGATGAGCGGGTTCGGTTTCTCGGAAACCGAACCCCCCCCGAACTTCACCTTTTTTACACGGGTCCGAGCCATACTCGGATTCTCCCGTATGGCTCGGGTAACCCGAGCGCACCCGAACGTCATCATCCCGCTGTCGGATTCTCGCGAGATTCGGATTCTATATAAGCAGCCGCGCGTCGCCGCCATTTTCACTCGTGCATTGGAAATGTTAGGGAGAGGACGTGGCTGGCGTCCTCTCCGTTATTGTTGATGCAAATATTTTGTGCTTGCTTATTACTTAATTGTGGGGACTGGGGAGCAGCTGTATTATATAGGAGGAGTACAGTGCAGAGTTTTGCTGACAGTGACCACCAGTATACGTTGTCTGCCTGAAAAACACTCCATATCTGTGCTCAGTGTGCTGCATATATCTGTGCTCACACTGCTTAATTGTGGGGACTGGTGAGCAGCTGTATTATATAGCAGGAGTACAGTGCAGAGTTTTGCTGACAGTGACCACCAGTATACGTTGTCTGCCTGAAAAACACTCCATATCTGTGCTCAGTGTGCTGCTTTATTGTGGGGACTGGGGACCACCAGTATAATATTATATAGGAGGAGTACAGTGCAGAGTTTTGCTGACCAGTGACCACCAGTATATAATATATAGCATTACTGTACAGTAGGCCACTGCTGTACCTACCTCTGTGTCGTCATTAAGTATACTAGTATCCATCTACATTCTATACCTGTGGTGCATTTTAGTTTTGCAGTTTGCTGACACAGTGACCACCAGTATATATAGCTGTACGGTACGGAAGGCCACTGCTGTACCTACCTCTGTGTCGTCATTAAGTATACTATCCATCTACATTCTATAACTGTGGTGCATTTTAGTTTTGCAGTTTGCTGACACAGTGACCACCAGTATATATAGCAGTACGGTACGGAAGGCCACTGCTGTACCTACCTCTGTGTCGTCATTAAGTATACTATCCATCTACATTCTATACCTGTGGTGCATTTTAGTTTTGCAGTTTGCTGACACAGTGACCACCAGTATACTATATATAGCAGTACGGTACGGAAGGCCACTGCTGTACCTACCTCTGTGTCGTCATTAAGTATACTATCCATCTACACTCTATACCTGTGGTGCATTTTAGTTTTGCAGTTTGCTGACACAGTGACCACCAGTATACTATATATAGCAGTACAGTACGGAAGGCCACTGCTGTACCTACCTCTGTGTCGTCATTAAGTATACTATCCATCTATAGTGTTCACTCTAGGATTTTTTTAGGGCAGGGTGCTGAGCATTGAAGAGGGCACATTTTTATTTTGAAGGGCACATTTTTGATGTGACGCTTTGCGCACAAAGCATAGCGCATATTTTTATAGTTTCTCTAACGTCCTAGTGGATGCTGGGAACTCCGAAAGGACCATGGGGAATAGCGGCTCCGCAGGAGTCTGGGCACAACTAAAAGAAAGCTTTTAGACTACCTTGTGTGCACTGGCTCCTCCCACTATGACCCTCCTCCAAGCCTCAGTTAGATTTTTGTGCCCGGCCGAGCTGGATGCACACTAGGGGCTCTCCTGAGCTCTTAGAAGAAAGTATATTTTAGTTATTTTATTTTACAGTGAGACCTGCTGGCAACAGGCTCACTGCAACGAGGGACTAAGGGGAGAAGAAGCGAACCTACCTGCTTGCAGCTAGCTTGGGCTTCTTAGGCTACTGGACACCATTAGCTCCAGAGGGACCGACCGCATGGAACTGGCCTTGGTGTTCGGTCCCGGAACCGCGCCGCCGTCCCCCTTACAGAGCCAGAAGCAAGAAGAAGTCCGGAAAATCGGCGGCATGAAGACTTCTGTCTTCTCCAAGGTAGCGCACAGTACTGCAGCTGTGCGCCATTGCTTCTCATACACACTTCACACTCCGGTCACTGAGGGTGCAGGGCGCTGGGGGGGGGCGCCCTGAGCAGCAATAAAAACACCTTGGCTGGCAAAACAATCACAATATATAGCCCCAGAGGCTATATATGTGATAATTACCCCTGCCAGAATCCTTAAAAAAGCGGGAGAATAGTCCGCGAAAAAGGGGCGGAGCTATCCCCCTCAGCACACTGGCGCCATTTTTCCCTCACAGTTCCGCTGGAAGGAAGCTCCCTGGCTCTCCCCTGCAGTCTACACTACAGAAAAAGGGTAAAAAAGAGAGGGGGGGGCACTAAATTTAGGCGCAGTAAATATTATAGCAGCTATAGGGGACATAATTCAGTTAGTCCCTGCAGTATATAGCGCTCTGGTGTGTGCTGGCATACTCTCTCTCTGTCTCCCCAAAGGGCTTCTGTGGGGTCCTGTCCTCTGTTTAGAGCATTCCCGGTGTGTGTGCGGTGTGTCGGTACGGCTGTGTCGACATGTTTGAGGAGGAAAATTATGTGGAGGCGGAGCAGATGCCTGTAGAAGTGATGTCACCCCCTGCGGGGCAGACACCTGAGTGGATGGTTTTATGGAAGGAATTACGTGCAAGTGTCGACTCCTTACACAAAAAATTTGACGACATGCCAAATGCGGGACAGCCGGCTTCTCAGCTTGTGCCTGCCCAGGTGTCTCAAAGGCCATCAGGGGCTCTAAAACGCCCGCTACCTCAGATGGCAGACCCAGATGTCGACACGGATACTGATACCAGTGTCGACGACGATGAGTCTAATCTAATGTCCACTAAGGCCATTCGCTGCATGATTGAGGCAATGAAAGAGGTGTTACACATTTCAGATTTAAACCCAGGTACCACAAAAAAGGGTATTATGTTTGGGGAGAAAAAACTACGCGTAGTTTTTCCCCCATCTGAAGAATTAAATGAAGTGTGTGAAGAAGCGTGGGCTTTCCCTGATAAAAGATTGATAATCTCAAAAAAATTACTAATGGTGTTCCCTCTCCCGCCAGAGGATAGGGCACGTTGGGAAACACCTCCTAGGGTGGATAAAGCGCTCACACGTTTGTCTAAAAAGGTGGCACTTCCGTCTCCGGATACGGCCGCCCTGATGGAGCCTGCGGATAGAAAACAGGAGGCGATCCTGAAGTCTATATATACACACACAGGCATTATACTTAGACCAGCTATTGCGTCAGCATGGATGTGCAGTGCTGCCGCTGCGTGGTCAGATTCCCTGTCAGAAAATATTGACACCCTAGACAGGGACACTATTCTGCTAACCATAGAGCATATAAAAGACTCAGTCTTATACATGAGAGATGCACAGAGGGAGATCTGCCGGCTGGCATCTAAAATAAGTGCATTGTCCATTTCTGCTAGGAGAGGCTTATGGACCCGGCAGTGGACAGGGGATGCAGATTCCAAAAGGCACATGGAAGTTTTGCCTTATAAGGGTGAGGAGTTATTCGGGGATGGTCTCTCGGACCTCGTTTCCACAGCGACAGCTGGTAAATCAGCATTTTTACCCCATGTTCCCTCACAGCCTAAAACCTTTCGGACCCAGAAAAACAGGCGAGGAAAAGGCGGGTCTTTTCTGTCCAGAGGCAGAGGTAGGGGAAAAAGGCTGCAACAAACAGCTAGTTCCCAGGAGCAAAAGTCCTCCCCCGCTTCTTCCAAGTCCGCCGCATGACGGTGGGGCTCCACAGGCGGAGCCAGGTACGGTGGGGGGCCACCTCCAAAATTTCAGCGATCAGTGGGCTCGCTCACAGGTGGATCCCTGGATCTTTCAAGTAGTATCTCAGGGGTACAAGCTGGAATTCGAGGCGTCTCCCCCCCGCCGTTTCCTCAAATCAGCCTTGCCAGCAACTCCCTCGGACAGGGAGGCTGTGCTAGAGGCAATTCACAAGCTGTATTCCCAGCGCGTGATAGTCAAGGTGCCCCTACTTCAACAAGGACGGGGTTACTATTCCACACTGTTTGTGGTACCGAAACCGGACGGTTCGGTGAGACCCATTTTAAATTTGAAATCCTTGAACACATACATAAAAAAATTAAAGTTCAAGATGGAATCGCTCAGGGCGGTTATTGCAAGTCTAGACGAGGGGGATTACATGGTATCCCTGGACATCAAGGATGCTTACCTGCATGTCCCCATTTACCATCCTCACCAGGAGTACCTCAGATTTGCGGTACAGAATTGCCATTACCAATTCCAGACGCTGCCGTTTGGTCTGTCCACGGCACCGTGGGTGTTTACCAAGGTAATGGCGGAAATGATGATACTCCTTCGAAAAAAGGGAGTTTTAATTATCCCATACTTGGACGATCTCCTAATAAAGGCGAGATCCAAGGAGTAGTTGTTGGTAGGAGTAGCACTATCTCAGGAGGTGCTACACCAGCACGGTTGGATTCTAAATATTCCAAAGTCACAGCTGGTTCCGACGACACGTCTACTGTTCCTGGGAATGATTCTGGACACAGTCCAGAAAAAAGTGTTTCTCCCAGAGGAAAAAGCCATGGAGCTGTCGTCTCTAGTCAGAAACCTCCTGAAACCAAAACAGGTGTCGGTGCATCACTGCACGCGAGTCCTGGGAAAGATGGTGGCTTCTTACGAAGCAATTCCTTTCGGCAGGTTCCATGCCAGAATCTTTCAGTGGGACCTGTTGGACCAATGGTCCGGATCGCATCTTCAGATGCATCGGCTAATAACCCTGTCTCCAAGATACAGGACTGGGTCCTGGTGACCAAGGATGCCAGCCTTCGAGGCTGGGGGGCAGTCACACAGGGAAGAAACTTCCAAGGACTATGGTCGAGTCAGGAGACTTCCCTACACATAAATATTCTAGAACTGAGGGCCATTTACAATGCCCTAAGTCAGGCAAAATCCCTGCTTCAAAACCAGCCGGTACTGATCCAATCAGACAACATCACGGCAGTCGCCCATGTAAACCGACAGGGCGGCACAAGAAGCAGGACGGCGATGGCAGAAGCCACAAGGATTCTCCGATGGGCGGAAAATCACGTGTTAGCACTGTCAGCAGTGTTCATTCCGGGAGTGGACAACTGGGAAGCAGACTTCCTCAGCAGACACGATCTCCACCCGGGAGAGTGGGGACTTCATCCAGAAGTCTTCACACTGATTGTAAATCGTTGGGAACGGCCACAGGTGGACATGATGGCGTCCCGCCTAAACAAAAAACTAGAGAGATATTGCGCCAGGTCAAGGGACCCTCAGGCGATAGCGGTGGATGCTCTAGTGACACCGTGGGTGTACCAGTCGGTTTATGTGTTCCCTCCTCTGTCTCTCATACCAAAGGTACTGAGAATAATAAGAAAACGAGGAGTAAGGACAATACTCGTGGTTCCGGATTGGCCAAGAAGAGCGTGGTACCCGGAACTTCAAGAGATGATCTCAGAGGACCCATGGCCTCTGCCGCTCAGACAGGACCTGCTGCAGCAGGGGCCCTGTCTGTTCCAAGACTTACCGCGGCTGCGTTTGACGGCATGGCGGTTGAACACCGGATCCTAAAGGAGAAAGGCATTCGGAGGATGTCATTCCTACGCTGATTAAAGCCAGGAAAGATGTAACTGTAAAACATTATCACCGCATATGGCGGAAATATGTTGCTTGGTGTGAGGCCGATAAGGCCCCAACAGAGGAATTTCAGCTGGGTCGATTTCTGCACTTCCTACAGGCAGGAGTGTCTATGGGCCTAAAATTAGGCTCCATTAAGGTGCAGATATCGGCTCTGTCGATTTTCTTCCAAAAAGAACTAGCTTCACTACCTGAAGTTCAGACATTTGTAAAAGGAGTGCTGCATATTCAGCCCCCTTTTGTGCCTCCAGTGGCACCCTGGGATCTCAACGTGGTGTTGAATTTCCTAAAATCACATTGGTTTGAACCACTGAAGACCGTGGATCTTAAATATCTCACGTGGAAGGTGGTCATATTATTGGCCTTGGCTTCGGCCAGGCGTGTTTCAGAATTGGCAGCTTTGTCATGCAAAAGCCCTTATCTGATTTTCCATATGGATAGGGCAGAATTGAGGACTCGTCCCCAGTTTCTCCCTAAGGTGGTATCAGCTTTTCACTTGAACCAACCTATTGTAGTGCCTGCGGCTACTTGTGACGTGGAGGATTCCAAGTTGCTGGACGTAGTCAGGGCCTTGAAAATTTATGTTTCCAGGACGGCTGGAGTCAGGAAAACTGACTCGCTATTTATCCTGTATGCACCCAACAAACTGGGTGCTCCTGCTTCTAAGCAGACTATTGCTCGCTGGATTTGTAGCACAATTCAGCTGGCGCATTCTGTGGCTTGCCTGCCGCGTCCTAAATCAGTTAAAGCCCATTCTACAAGGAAGGTGGGCTCATCTTGGGCGGCTGCCCGAGGGGTCTCGGCTTTACAACTTTGCCGAGCTGCTACTTGGTCAGGGGCAAACACGTTTGCAAAATTCTACAAATTTGATACCCTGGCTGAGGAGGACCTTGAGTTCTCTCATTCGGTGCTGCAGAGTCATCCGCACTCTCCCGCCCGTTTGGGAGCTTTGGTATAATTCCCATGGTCCTTTCGGAGTTCCCAGCATCCACTAGGACGTTAGAGAAAATAAGATTTTACTCACCGGTAAATCTATTTATCATAGTCCGTAGTGGATGCTGGGCGCCCGTCCCAAGTGCGGACTGTCTGCAATACTTGTATATAGTTATTGTTAACTAAAAGGGTTATGGTTGAGCCATCTGTTGAGAGGCTCTGATATGTTCATACTGTTAACTGGGTATAATATCACGAGTTATACGGTGTGATTGGTGTGGCTGGTATGAGTCTTTCCCGGGATTCAAAATCCTTTCCTTATTGTGTCAGCTCTTCCGGGCACAGTATCCTTACTGAAGTCTGGAGGAGGGTCATAGTGGGAGGAGCCAGTGCACACCAGGTAGTCCTAATTCTTTCTTAGCTGTGCCCAGTCTCCTGCGGAGCAGAACATACCGTTTTGCGCATTTCTGTTAGTCGCAGGAGATGGATGCACTCGTAAAGGCAAGATGTTTATTGCTCAAAAAGCCTTAAAAAAAGACTTCTGTCGCTAAAGGTGCTAAGGACCATTCACTGCATACAAGATGTTTACAGCAGGTATCTCTCATCTCAGTTACAGGATATATATCTCTCTCCAGGGCTCAGAGGGACAGTTCTTATACACAGTTCCACAGGAGGTAGTTCCTTTTTCCCATTCATATATGTAACCCAGACCAGTTTGCTTTGCCAAGCCCAATGTGATTTAGCATTAGCGTATACTGTCTCTCAGAATGTAAATGTAACTCGATTTCCAATTGCATTCATAGAAAGTTCCACATTCAGGAAATTCGGAAAAACAACAGTCTCTTCTACTGTCTCTTCTACTGTTTGTGCCTGTAAATCTTACACAAGAATACTCCCCTGGACTGATTCTCAAAGAAATTGCTTGTCCAGAGACCCCATTGCAGGTGCCAGGGTCAATAACATATCAATTCCTATGTCTCAAGGACAATTTGTTCCCAAATGTCAATGCGTTTTAAAACCAAAATAACTTTACATTTCTCATAAGTGCTTTGTCTGTGCATTTTAAACATGCAATTCTACAACCATGCATAGAGCACTAAATATAACATGTTAAAACACATTATTACCTATACATTTACAGTATATGGCTGCTAGTGCCGTGCCAATCCTGGGAATAACCTGGATCGAAAGTGTGGATAGGGGAGCTGTCGACTGGGATTTTGTACCCATTTATTTATGTATTAAACGTCATTTACACCCAACAGCCATAACATTAAAACCACTGACAGGTGAAGTGAATAAATGTATCTAATTTCAGTGGCACCTCTCAAAGGGTGGGATTTATTACTCGGCAAGAAAACATTCAGGCCCTCATTCCGAGTTGATCGGTCGCAATGCGAATTTAGCAGAGTTACACACGCTAAGCCGCCGCCTACTGGGAGTGTATCTTAGCATCTTAAAATTGCGACCGATGTATTCGCAATATTGCGATCACAAACTACTTAGCAGTTTTAGAGTAGCTCCACACTTACTCTGCCTGTGCGATCAGTTCAGTGCTTGTCGTTCCTGGTTTGACGTCACAAACACACCCAGCGTTCGCCCAACCACTCCCCCGTTTCTCCGGCCACTCCTGCGTTTTTTCCGGAAACGGTAGCGTTTTCAGCCACACGCCCATAAAACGCCGTGTTTCCGCCCAGTAACACCCATTTCCTGTCAATCACATTACGATCGCCGGAGCGATGAAAAAGCCGTGAGTAAAAATACTATCTTCATAGCAAAGATACTTGGCGCAGTCGCAGTGCGAAAATTGCGCATGCGCACTAAGCGGAATTTCACTGCGATGCGATGAAAAATACCGAGCGAACAACTCGGAATGAGGGCCTCAGTTCTTGTAGTTGATGTGTTGGAAACAGGACAAATGGGCAATTGTAAGGATATAAGCGACTATGTGATGGCTAAGTGACTGGGTCAGAGCATTTCCAAAATGGCAGGTCTTGTGTTCCCAGTATGCAGTGTTTAGTAGCTACCAAAAGTGGTTCAAGGAAGGACAACCGGTGAACCTGTGTCAGGGTCCTGGGTGCCCAATGCTCATTGATGCACTTGGGGAGTGAAAGCCAGCCCGCCTGGTCTTATCCCACAGAAGAGCTACTGTAGCACAATTGCTGTAATGTTGGCCGTGATAGAAAGGTGTCAGAACACACAGTGTATTGTAGCTTGCGTAGCCTCAGACTGGTCAGAGTGACCAGGCTGACCCCTGACCACCGCTGGACGCGCTTACAATGGGCACTTGAGTTTCAGAACTGGACCATGGAAGGTGGCCTGGCTGGAGGAATTATGTTTTGTTTTGCATAATATGGACGGCCGGGTGCTTGTGAGTCGTTTACCAGTGGAAAAGATGGCACCATGGTGCACTATGGGAAGAAAGCAAGCTGGCAGAGGCAGTGTGATTCTCTGGGCAATGTTCTGCTGGGAAACCTTGGGTACTGGCATTCATGTGGACCTTACTTTGACACGTACCACCTAAACATTGTAGCAGATCAAGTTCACCTTTCATGTCAACAGTATTCCCTGGTGGCAGTGACCTCTTTCAGCAGGATAACGCGTCTAGCTATACTGCAAAAACAGTTCAGGAATAACTTGTGGAACATTAAAAGAGTTCACGGTGTTGAGTTGGCCTCCAGATTCCCCAGATCTCAATACGATGGAAAAACAAGTTTGAACCTTGGAGACCCCACCTCACAGCTGGACTTACAGGATCTGCTGCCATCGTCTTGGTGCCAGATACCACAGGACACCTTCAGAGGGGTTCAGTATGGTATGCCGGCGGCCGGGCTCCTGGCGACCAGCATACCGGCGCCGGGAGGCCGACCGCCGGCTTTCCGACAGTGTGGCGAGCGCAAATGAGCCCCTTGCGGGCTCGCTGCGCTCGCCACGCTACGGGCACGGTGGCGGCTACGTGCGCCACACTATTTTATTCTCCCTCCAGGGGGGTCGTGGACCCCCACGAGGGAGAATAAGTGTCGGTATGCCGGCTGTCGGGATTCCGGCGCCGGTATACTGTGCGCCGGGATCCCGTCAGTCGACATACTGAAGACCACCCCCTTCAGAGGTCTTGTTGAGTCCATACCTCGAGGGTCAGACCTGTTTTGGTGGGACAAAGGAGACCTACACAATATCAAACAGGTGGTTTTAATGTTATGGCTAATGGGCGTGTGTAGCAGCTAGGTATTATACAGCTCTTTACAGAGAAGATTTAGGAGCATAGTTCTTAATTAGTGTAATTTTGCCACTATTTGCTGTGATAAGAGATTAAGCTTTGGGGAAATTTACCAAGGAGCACTAGCTGGGACATGGCGTTCAAAAAGGTGCTGTTCCAGCGAAGAGAGAACGGTTGCTGCCGCTATACAGGCAGCGCATGCACAGTGCAAAAACCTTAGAGAGAAGGAGATAAGGAGCGGCAGCCTACTGAGTCGGGATCAGAATATTCCTCTCCGACTGGGCATTCACAATAAGCACCGGCGATATCGCTGATATCTCCTGCTTTACAGTATTCTTAAGGAGCGACAATACTTAGGGGTCTATTCATGAAGCAGTGAAAAGAGTGGAGAGGTGAGCCGGTGGAGAAGTTGCCCATGGCAACCAATCAGCTGCTACGTATAATTTTCTGGATGCACTTGATAAATGTTTCTTCAAAGCTGATTGGTTGCCATGGGCATTTCTCCACTGGCTCACTTCTCCACTCTTTTCACTTCTTCATGAATAAGCCCCTTAATTTTAGCTTAAACATGCGGAAACAGCTGTTATTGCATGCTTTAATGACGGAACTCATTTGATTCATTGGTGTCATAATTATTTGAGTCCCCACCGCAGTGGAGCACCTGGTGCAAAAACCCGTGCACACATGGGGAGAGCATACAGCCCACATAGATAGGACCCTAGTTGATTTGAGCACATGACCCCAGTGTTGCATGCCTCCCAACAGGACCCTCTCCAGGAGGGACACAATGCTCTGCTTATGGACTTTTTTCTTAATTTGTGATTGTTGGCACCTGTTTTGAACAGGTGAATGGCTAAGAAAGGTGTTTCATCATAGGTGATGGCAATCATACGTTAAGAGGGAAGTCCAGGAGCAGCGCATTCTGTCCCTCCTGGAGAGGGTCATGTTGGGAGGTATGGTGTTGTGATGCATCAATGCTAACCCATACTTGCCTACCTGACCCTCTCCATGAGGGAGAAAATGCTCTGTTCCTGGACTTTCCTGGTAATGTATGATTGCCATCACCTGTGGTGATCTAGTTAATTGATAAGAAAGGTGTTTCACCACAGGTGATGGCAATCATACATTACCAGGAAAGTCCAGGAACAGAGCATTTTCTCCCTCATGGAGAGGGTCAGGTAGGCAAGTATGCACATCCCAGCCAGCATGCCCTGACACAGCTTTACTTTAGCATTCTCTGACAGCAAAACTGTGTCAGGGCATGCTGGGATATGTAGTTTCACAACAGCTGGAGGGCCGCAGTTTGGACATGCCTGGTGTAATGGTTAGCATTACTGCCTCACAGCACTGAGGTCATAGGTTCAACTCCCACCATGGCCCTGTGTGGAGTTTGTATATTCTCCCTGTACTTGCGTGGGTTTCCTCCGGGTACTCCGGTTTCCTCCCACAATCCAAAAATATACTGATAGGTTAATTAGATTCCAACAAAAATTAACCCTAGTGTGTATGTGTGGTAGGGAATATAGAGTGTAAGCTCCACTGGGGCAGGGACTGAGGTGAAAGGCCAAATATTCCCTGAAAAGTGCTGCGGAATATGTATATAAATAACTGGAAATAAACAAATAATGAGTGTCCTGGAAAAGGGCATATAGTTAAATAACAAAACCCACCACTAGGTGGCAAAAAAAACTAACACGAAATGTGAATGTGGTGCAGAAATGCATGCAGGCTTTACGAGTCCACTTGAAAGCCTATTGTTTTATGTATGTATGCATGTGTATCAGAAATTTTATATACTTATGTGTATGTGTGTACTTAGGTATGTATCTATGAGTCGGTCCTCAAGGACGCCCAACAGTTCTCATTTTCCAGGTCTCTTCACAGAATCGCAAGTGAAATAATGAGGTCCACCTGTGGATCTTTTAAAATGTGTCAGTGAGTAATGACTGCACCTGTGCACCTGCTGGGTGAACTGGAAACCATGAACTGTTGAGGGTTCTTGAGGACCGAGGTTGAGAACCACTGATCTATAATAATGTAAACCAATAGGCTCTGTGCCTCTGTAGACTGATACCCCAGGTATGATATGAATAACGTCATCGGGCTACGTCAACCTCTTGTATTTATGTCACATGTTCTCAGAATACCAACGGTCAGCCATCCAATCAGGTGTCTAGTTCTACGTCCAGATGACACCTGATTGGATGGCTGCAACACCTCTCCAGTCATGTGCTTCCTGGACGTTATTATCACACAGACAACATTTGGATATGTTCTGTAACAGTCCTGGGCGTTCTGTAGGGAAAGGAAGCGATGGCAGAGGATGCACCCATTAGGCTGATTCTGATTGCAGATCCAGCGATTTTTAGCAAGCTACACACGCATCACAGACTGCGCACTTATACTTACCTGTTATAAGCACCTTGGTCGCTTTTCACTTGCAGCTAGTTGGGCGTTACTGGATGACACCTGGGCAGTAATGTGGTTTTCATTTAGAATAAATGTATCATAGGCATGTACACAGAGTTGCGTTTCATTGTGAGCCGAGCTTATAATCTATCCAGTTTCAGTCATACTGCCTGCACCAAGGCTAGGTCTGGTGCAAACACCAATAATAGTGAGCACAGCCGCACCCACAAGCGGAAGGCTGGGAGGCAATCTGGTCACATAAGTGTGTCCGTCAGAATTTCGTCTGATGTGCCATTCCCATGGGGCTTCTGCCAAAATCTCATCCTATTACAGATGTGTCCTCCTACATCTAGCCTCAATACACCATGCAGCGCGAGATGCCTGTTTTGAGTGAGTCAGTAGTTCCCGCGCAACTCTGCAAAAATTACTTTTTTTTTTTTTTTTTTGCTGAAAGTGCCTCTTAATCACAACACAAGACTTTGCTGATTAATGTGATATATGACACTTGTATATTGTGTGTGACTGAGTCTGTATACAGAGCAGAACATGTTTTGGAAAAAAGCTGCAGCTGCTACATTGTAGCACTTATTATACAGATTCAGCGACTCAGTCACACACAGTTATACAAGTGTCCAGGGGAGAAAATGCAGGAGACAATGGAAGGCAGACGCCTCCGGGCACTAGCCCCGAAGGGCGCACACTGACCTCCTCCATTGTTCCAGGTTGTGCTTTATGTGCCGCAGATCAGGAGGGAGCCAGGGGGCATGTGCTGCAGTCCGCCCTCTCCCTGCCTGGGTGCTGCTGGGGTGGTGGGAGAGGTGAATGTGACCTGCAGGAGGTAAGGCCCCTCCAGCAGCAGCCGACACCTACGGGGAGAGACTCCCTGTTGAGTGCAGACTTCGCCCACATTAATGTCCCCTTCTTCTCGCCCCTGACATCCGCACAGGGAGACCATTTCCCCTTAGCAGATGATCCAAGATGGGCCCCTCTAACAAGCTCAGGTGACTATTAAACCCCAATACAGTATATTATTACTTAAATTGTAGTAGCCACCACGACCATCATACAGTACGTCAATATTATCTAAAATCATGCAATATGTTTAGATGGCCACAGTGTTAGTATAGCAGAACACACAAACGAAGATGTAGTTGCAATTTTGCAATTCCCTTACATGTTCCATCAGTTCCATGCAGGCACGCAAGTTCCATGCAAGCCATGCAGCACACAGAACACAGTGTGTCAGTTGCTAAATCCATTTGTTAATTTGTATATCAGCAAAGCATTGTCAGTTACAGCTGTTCCAAATTGCGTGATGCTTTAATAGTTCAACGTGGCCACGCTATGAATAAATAAAATCTCTCCGTCACAGCTCAGCGTACAGTATATCCAGGATTACAGCCCAATACCGATGGCTAACTCTCACCAGTCCTTACGGTATGAGTCCCCATGCAGCCAGCGGTGAATGGTCATCCATTACTGAATCACCAGGTCGCTAGTGTGCTGACTATTTACGCGTTTCTCCACCCCTGCCTTACAGGATAAGATAATGAATCAATGGATAGCCTACCAACGCGTTTCATCAATTCCAGCTTATATATCTCATCAGGGGTTTTATATATATATATATAGTACCTTTGTTCATGTAATTTCTTTATTATATCCCCATATTGTCATTCTTATACTCCTCTGTGGCTAGTATTTTGCAGCATATGAGTTTTATACAGCGATAGGGCTCTATGTACTAAGCCTTGAAGAGAGATAAAGTAGATGGATATAAAGTACCAGCCAACCAACTCCTGTTCTTTTTCAAACACATCCCATAACATGACTGTTACTTTATCTCTCTCCACTTTATCTCTCCAGTGCTAAGACCCATAGTCCCATGCCATGTGGAAAATTCCCAAGACATCCTCACCCTCCTGGGTTAGTGAAATTTACTGTTGCCAGGACAATGGGATATAAATGAGGAAAAAGTGGAATTCTCAGGAACTTGTCCTCCAGGCAGTAAATTATGCTGTACAATGCTGATAAACATATGTCTAGCTGAACAGGGCTTCGTTTAAGCAAGGTCACTTGTTCCCCTCTGCTTGGGCATGTTTTATGTTTGTAGTGGATACGATCCAGAAGCCTCAGCTTGTCACATTAAATGAAAAGTGAGAATTCCATATAACTTACTTATAATGGGCCGCTGTTAGACTGTGCCACCGAGTCTCATCCATCACTTCCACAATAAAGACACAGTAGGTTGGTAACGTTCCAAAAGCAAAATGTTTCAAAATGCACTTCCCTCCCTTTGACAGGAACATTAGATTGTAAGCTCTAGTGGAAGGAACTTGTGCCAAGGATGATAATGCTCTGCTTTCATTGAGCATTTGTTGTAATGTGTGATATGTAACAGGAGGTACTGTAAATAACGGTATGTTACCGGCTTACGAGTTATTTCCTGCGATGGTTCTGATGCTGCAGGAAAGACAAGACATACCAATCTATATATTAATAGCGGAAGGACAACTTTTATGAGTGAGAAATTTCTATGATGCCGTTGTCTGAGTAGGGCACATCATATGCATAGTTACATACTGTAGTTGGTGAGGTTGAAAAAAGACAAAATGTCCATCGAGTTCAACCTGTATTATAAAATTATATATCATTTAGATGCTGTAACCTTGGATATTTCTATCAGTTAGGAATTTATCTAATCCATTTTTAAACTTATTTAGTGAGTCCACCATTACAACCTCCTCTGGTAGAGAATAACAAATCCTTACTGCTCTTACTGTGAAGAACCCTTTCCTCCGTTGTGTGTGAATTTTTTTTTTCTTCTAACCTCAGGGGGTGTCCTAGTGTCCTGTGCAGCATTCTTTTGATAAACAGATGGTCTGATAAGTCCTTGCATTGTCCCTTAATGTATTTATAAATATTAATGATGTCCCCTCTCAGCCGCCTCTTTTCCAGTGTAAACATATCTAACCTTGTAAGTCTTTCCTCATAATTCAGTGCCTCTAACCCCTTAACAAGTTTGGTGGCTCGCCTCTGAACCCTTTCTAGTTCCAATATATCTTTTTTATAGTGTGGTGCCCAGAACTGTACACAATATTCCAGGTGCGGCCGTACCAATTATTTATACAGTGGCAGGATTACACTCTCATCCCTTGTCTCCATTCCCCGTTTTATGCATGCTAACACCCTATTTGCTTTTGTTGCTGCATTTTGACATTGCGTACTGCTACGATAAAATCCAAATTAAAGGTCTTGGTCGGTAGAGTTACAGAAAAATGTTGGGGTTGTAGTTGGTTGTTATGTTACAAAATGTCCACCTGCCATTTACAATGCATCACTATTGTGCTCTGAAAAATGTGACAGTTAGTGAACTCTCCCTGTGCATCTGCTGGGTGTCCTGGAATGTGTGACCTGCTTGGTGGTCTGGAAACTGTGACAGTTATTTTCAGTCACCCACTAGACTCCTAAGAGGGTGAAAAGGGGTAATATATTCCGTCCAGCAAACCTTTGCCCAGTTGAAATCGGGCACATCAGCTAGTATAAATCCATCTCCTACATAATAGCCCAGATCTGTCACTCTGTGACTGTGTGGATAACGCTGGGCGTGGCTAGGAACTCTCATTGGGTTAGCAGCAGGTCTATCACACCCAGCCCACAGCTGATTGGACAAGAAACGCCCTCCCACACAGGTTACATCCAATGGGCGGCTCTGCCCTTTGGCTGCTGTGTGTTCCCAGAGCAGGATTAACAATGGGGATGATGGAGCGGGATCCGGGCTGAAGATCGACACTGTCTAGGTCGACAATGTTTAGGTCGACCACTATAGGTCGACAGGGTTTCTAGGTCGACATGTGCTAGGTCGACAGATCAAATGGTCGACATAGGTTTTTCAATTTTTTTTCTTTTTTTGAACTTTTTCATACTTAACGATCCACGTGGACTACGATTGGAACGGTAATCTGACCAAAGCATGGCGAATGAAGCGAACCATGCGAGGGGACACGGTGCACTAATTTGGCTTCCCGGTCACTGTACGCAGAAAACAACATCAACAAAAACAAAATCTCATGTCGACCTTTTGACCTGTCGACCTAGAAACCCTGTTGACCTAGTGACTGTCGACCTACAGTGGTCGACCTAAACATTGTCGACCTAGACACAGCTCCAGGCCCACACCCCAAAATAGGCCCACTGCATCTGCAGCAACATACCCTCCAACAATTTACACATAAAAATCGGTACAAATCCTAAAAGGGGGCGTGGCCACGGGTAAAGTGGTGTGGCCACGCCCCTTTTCCTATAGTTTCAATGGAAGTTTGGAGAGCCAGTAATCGGTACAGACCATAAAAAACAGGTACTGTACCTGCCAAAAAGGTCCAGCTGGAGGGTATGAAACAAGTCTCTGCGCTGTAGATTCGGAAAAAAAATCCTTTTACTGCAGCGTTCTATGTCCTGCTGCCAATCCGCCTGCCCCCTCCAGCATCAACAATCCCCACTCCCTAGCCACAGCGCAGGTGGAACAAAAGCTGCTGCGGGCACCGGCATAGATGTGTATGAAAGCGGCGCAGCGGAAGGCTTTCATAACCCTCCCTGCGCCGCATACTCTCTGAGCCTCCTCTGCACGTGATGTCACAGAAGTGCTTCCTCGCCACAGCCGCTCACAGATCCCCAGAGGCCCTGACTCCGCAACACAGCCCCTGGCCTATCGGCCTAGAACCCCCGAGATGGCTAATGTAACGGACAGAGTGGGTGATATCGCGGAGGGTAATGTCTGGATGCTGAATCAATGTGAAAGGTGACAGTGCTGTGCAGTGCTCTGGGTGTGCTGTGTCACTGACACTGCACAGCAGTCTCACCTTTTACATTGATTCAGCGAGTCGGTCAGTTCTGCCAGCCAGTCACTATTGTTAGTGCCGGTGTCCCAACGCGTCACATTACAGGGAAGTAGATGCACTAGATAAACTACAGCTCCCAGCAGCCCTTAGCGCCGGAGCATTCCAGCGCTAAGGCCTGCTGGGAGCTGTAGTTTATTGAGTGCATCTTCTTCCCTGTAATGCGGTGCGTTGGTACACTGGCGCTAACAATAGTGACTGGCTGCTTGGCTGCTGTGCGAGTCTCCAGGAGAGCCACTGCCAAAGGGAGAACAGCAGCTTAGCTGCTTCCAGGAGGAGAAGCAGGAGAAGCATTACCCGCCCCTCCCACACTCACAGTACCTCCGGGCCCCATCCGCGGCACCCCCACACCCTCCCTCCACCACCCGCGGTTGCTCCGGACCATCTCACCCACCCGCAGCACCCCCTCCCCCACCCGTGGCACCACTGCACCCGCCCCTACCCCACCCGCGGCACCCCTGCAACCGCTCCTCCCCCACCCACGGTGGCTCCGGAACCCCTCCCTCACCCGTGGTACTCGCGCACCCGCCCCTCCCCCACCCGTGGCACCACCGCACCAGCCCCTCCCCCACCCGCGGCACTCCCGCAATCGCCCCTCCCCCACCCACGGCACCCCCGGACCCCCTCCCCCATCCACATCTCCCCCGTACCCGACACTCCCCCAACCACAGCACCTAATAGGTGATTCATCAGGCCCTGCGTGCGCTGTTCACGCCGTTGCAAGGGACTACGACCCTTTAACCATTGCACGCCCTTTGTCCGTGCAATATTTAACCACTCACACAATTATGATTGGAGGTAATACTCCATATAATAAAAATATTGCACGCCACAATGACGTGCAAGGGTTAAGGGGGCGTGGCCCCTTACTACAGTGTGAAAAGTGCCCATAGGGCGCAATGAATCGCCTAGTATTACATTAATTGTAGATATCAAGGGAAAGCCTTAGCTTGTGTACGTCGAACTTTTCATTTTGAACCTCCGCACATTACAAGAGTCAGGAGACTTTGCATTAGATGGTTCCCTTACCCCAAAGGAACAGAAATACCGTCTATATTTATTTGTGTTTCTTATCAGCTTGATTCGTGTGGCAGCAGAAGTTTGCACCAAACTGTCTGACCTTGTATTGTTTTCAGGCCGGGAGTGATGGTGAAAGTATTGGCAACTGTCCCTTCTCTCAGCGGCTCTTCATGATCCTCTGGCTGAAAGGTGTAATATTTAATGTCACCACCGTGGATTTGAAGAGGTAAGCTAATTCAGGGTTACGTTATGACATGTCTTGTATGCATTGCAAACTACTTTTACCAGCAGTTCTAGAAAATCTTCTTTTCGAAGGACCAGACCTTAAACTCCTGTAGGCTCATGGAAGTTGTGGATCTCCGCGATTTTATGTCCAGGAGACATTCTAAAGTGAGGTTGTGTTATGTCAGCTTAACAATGTCGTGAATAGGGAACTTGCCTTCTAATGTTTCTTCTTGGAGATCCATGGGCAAGATAGGAATATGGGATGGTATTTGAGGACTCCGTCTGTCAAAACGTGGGAGGGGTAATCACATCATCACGTCCCCCTGCCTCTAGGTGTATATTGGGGTGGCCGTGGATTGACACAGCCTTTGTCATGAGCCTGCCTTCCTTCTCCTGGGAGAATTGGCCACTCTATCAGGAGTGTGGGAGATATCTTCCAAATTCTGGAGTCTACCGGATAATCCAGGAGAGTAGCAGCAGCGGGGATGCTGGTGTGACAGAGCAATGGAGTATTCCAATCCCTTTGTGATTGTTATTATTGTATTGTTTAGTAATATTGCTCACTTGTGAATGCTACGGTTTCCTGGCCAGAAATTACCATGTAGTGGGACGCCCTCAAGGCACCTTTGTTCTTGGGAAATGTTTTACACCATGCTCCCTGTTCCTGCCTGTTTTGCATGCTCCGTGCACCATTGTCTTCAGTGCAAACATTGCAGGTGCAGTTTAGTATGCAAATAAACCATAAAGTACTGAACAGCATTGTTTCATCATTAGAATGGGAAACAGAGTAGTTGAGGAAAGCAAAACTACAGTGCAAGAGCAAAATTCTCCTATGTCTCATAATTAGTGTGTGTGGGGGGGTGGGGGGGTTGGCCATCATTAAGGTTACATTGAAGCAGATGTATTAAGCCTGGAGAAGAGATAAAGCAGTGATAAGTGGAAGGTGATAACGCAGCAGCCAATCAGCTCCTAACTGAAAATTTACATATTGGAGCTGATTGGCTGGTGCGTTATTTCCTTGCACTTATCACTGGTTTATCACTTCTCCAGGCTTAATACATCTGCCCCAGTATTACAGAACTCTCTTGAAATGGACATGGGGTCTCATTCTACTTGAAGGCTCAGCCTGTAGCATCACAAGTTCATGCTTGACCTATAGCAGCACGCTTTTCTGTTCTCGCATTAACACACAGGGAGGATTGTTAGATAAAACTTTACTATAACCAGAACATGTACAACTTCATAACATATCATGGAACAATAACAGATAAATAACTCGGCTATTGATGGTTAGCAACCACTAATGGATGGTTTTACTGCTGGCAGGGCCCCGATGATTCACAATTTGAGTTATTCTTCTTTGTGTATGTGTGGCCATTGACTCGCGGTCATGAACCAACAGTGGTTAGAAACCATTGATCATCGATGGCAGGGGCCTCGTTCAAACAAGAGTCTGGAAGAGTGTGCGCTATTACAACAAAGAGAGGCTATAATAGGGGCAAATTAAGACACAGCGCCACCTACTGTCCCGGCAGTAGCTTATCATGTTTATCTCCATTGTTATGGTTTTTTTTCAGGTTAGTTAGAAAACCAAAAAAGCACAGTAATGGACACAACCATGGGGGTCATTCCGAGTTGATCGCTCGCTGCCAATTTTCGCAGCGCAGCGATCAGGTAAAAAAAATGGCAAAACTGCGCATGCGTATGTGCCGCAATGCGCACGCGTGTCTTACGGGCACAAAGAGCATCGCTGCTGTGCAATGGATCTAGCGAAGACTCCATTCCCACAGCCGATCGCAAGGAGATTGACAGGAAGAGGACGTTTATGGGTGTCAACTGACCGTTTTCTGGGAGTGTTTGGAAAAACGCAGGCGTAGCCGGGCATTTGCTGGGTGGGTATCTGACGTCATTACCGTGTCACTCGTCGCAACAATCCTCGCACAGAATAAGTAACTACAGGGCTGGTCTTGTTTTGCACAAAATGTGTTTGCATCCGCTCGGCTGCACAGGCGTTTGCACTCCTGCAAAGCGAAAATACACTCCCCCGTGGGCGTCGACTATGCGTTTGCACGGCTGCTAAAAGTAGCTAGCGAGCGATCAACTCGGAATGAGGAGCAGATGTAACATGTGCAGAGAGAGTTAGATTTGGGTGAGTTATTTTGTTCTGTGCAGGGTAAATACTGGCTGCTTTATTTTTACACTGCAATTTAGATTTCAGTTAGAACACACCCCACCCAAATCTAACTCTCTCTGCACATGGTACATCTGCCCCAACTGCAGTGCATATGGTTCTGCTTTTTTCTCTAACGTCCTAGTGGATGCTGGGGACTCCGTCAGGACCATGGGGATTAGCGGCTCCGCAGGAGACAGGGCACAAAAATAAAGCTTTAGGATCAGGTGGTGTGCACTGGCTCCTCCCCCTATGACCCTCCTCCAAGCCTCAGTTAGGTTTTTGTGCCCGTCCGAGCAGGGTGCAATCTAGGTGGCTCTCCTAAAGAGCTGCTTAGAAAAAGTTTTTAGGTTTTTTATTTTCAGTGAGTCCTGCTGGCAACAGGCTCACTGCAACGAGGGACTTAGGGGAGAAGAAGTGAACTCACCTGCGTGCAGGATGGATTGGCTTCTTAGGCTACTGGACACCATTAGCTCCAGAGGGATCGAACACAGGCCCAGCCATGGAGTCCGGTCCCGGAGCCGCGCCGCCGACCCCCTTACAGATGCCGAAAAGCGAAGAGGTCCAGAAACCGGCGGCAGAAGACTTTTCAGTCTTCATGAGGTAGCGCACAGCACTGCAGCTGTGCGCCATTGTTGTCACACACTTCACACCAGCGGTCACGGAGGCTGCAGGGGGCGCCCTGGGCAGCAATGAGAATACCTTGTTCTGGCTATAAAATACATCACATATAGCCCTGGGGGCTATATGGATGTATTTAACCCCTGCCAGGTCTCACAAACTCCGGAGAAGAGCCCGCCGAAATAGGGGGCGGGGCCTATCTCCTCAGCACACAGCGCCATTTTCCTGCTCAGCTCCGCTGCGAGGAAGGCTCCCAGGACTCTCCCCTGCACTGCACTACAGAAACAGGGTAAAAAAGAGAGGGGGGGCACTTTTTTTGGCGTTTTTGATATATATTAAGCTGCTATAAGGGAGACAACACTTCTATAGGGTTGTTCCTATATATTTATAGCGCTTGGGTGTGTGCTGGCAAACTCTCCCTCTGTCTCCCCAAAGGGCTAGTGGGGTCCTGTCTTCGATAAGAGCATTCCCTGTGTGTCTGCTGTGTGTCGGTACGTGTGTGTCGACATGTATGAGGACGATGTTGGTGTGGAGGCGGAGCAATTGCCGGTAATGGTGATGTCACCCCCTAGGGAGTCGACACCGGAATGGATGGCTTTATTTATGGAATTACGTGATAATGTCAGCACATTACAAAAATCAGTTGACGACATGAGACGGCCGGAAAACCAGTTAGTACCTGTACAGACGTCTCAGACACCGTCAGGGGCTGTAAAACGCCCTTTACCTCAGTCGGTCGACACAGACCCAGACACGGACACCGAATCTAGTGTCGACGGTGAAGAAACAAACGTATTTTCCAGTAGGGCCACACGTTATATGATCACGGCAATGAAGGAGGCTTTACATATCTCTGATACTGCATGTACCACAAAAAGGGGTATTATGTGGGGTCTGAAAAAACTACCTGTAGTTTTTCCTGAATCAGACGAATTGAATGAAGTGTGTGATGAAGCGTGGGTTAACCCCGATAGAAAACTGCTAATTTCAAAGAAGTTATTGGCATTATATCCTTTCCCGCCAGAGGTTAGGGCGCGCTGGGAAACACCCCCTAGGGTGGATAAGGCGCTCACACGCTTATCAAAACAAGTGGCGTTACCTAAAATGTCTATCATAGACTGTTCTTCATTCATGCGCATACACCAACATCCATAAAGAAATAACTGACACTGACACCAGGATATGTTTGCCAATAAAATTGTCAGCTTTTATTAACCAAATGGTATGGTGGCAAGGAGGGACGGCCTATTTAAATGTCCCTATTTATTCTACCCTTTTAACTGTGGCTGATAACAACACAAGAGGAGGCAAGGGCCCAACTTCAGCCCGGCCTCCATCGCATAACAAATGGGGGTTATTAAGGGCCCAATTTCAGCCCAGCCCCCATACATCCCAAGGGGAGGCTCTTAAGGGGCCCAATTTCAGCCCAGCCCCCCACTCATCACAAGGGGCCACCATGGGCCATTTGCCACCCCTTGTGTTCTTTCTCCTTATCGGGAATACCGTGGCCAACTCTCCACTCAAGGTATTCCCCAACTTCCACCCAAAGGTGCTCAGGTGTGTACAAACTCCACCGGAGACCGAAGCCCACCTGGTCCGATGGAACTCCGGCCCCGTAATGTATCAAACTCCACCACCTTCACATCTCCTGAGCACCTATAAAACTCTTTAAATTACAGCCACAATTTAAGGCCGTCCCAACCCGCCAAGCCGACACCAATAATAAACTCCTCAAGGGCGGGTGGGTCAATTTTCACTGAGGAAAAAGGAGGGAGAACCTAATCAGTCCTCTCCTTATAAGGCCTAAGCCCCTCCCATCACCAGACTCCTCAGTAACCTCATAGGCCCATCGTTACCATGGATGCTACCACTTCTCCAGCTGCTTCATTCAGCCTGCTATTCAGAATTTTATGTCACTACAGCCATATAAAATGTCCTCCGTTCTCTTAAAATGTCTATCATAGACTGTTCTTCATTCATGCGCATACACCAACATCCATAAAGAAATAACTGACACTGACACCAGGATATGTTTGCCAATAAAATTGTCAGCTTTTATTAACCAAATGGTATGGTGGCAAGGAGGGACGGCCTATTTAAATGTCCCTATTTATTCTACCCTTTTAACTGTGGCTGATAACAACACAAGAGGAGGCAAGGGCCCAACTTCAGCCCGGCCTCCATCGCATAACAAATGGGGGTTATTAAGGGCCCAATTTCAGCCCAGCCCATCCCAAGGGGAGGCTCTTAAGGGGCCCAATTTCAGCCCAGCCCCCCACTCATCACAAGGGGCCACCATGGGCCATTTGCCACCCCTTGTGTTCTTTCTCCTTATCGGGAATACCGTGGCCAACTCTCCACTCAAGGTATTCCCCAACTTCCACCCAAAGGTGCTCAGGTGTGTACAAACTCCACCGGAGACCGAAGCCCACCTGGTCCGATGGAACTCCGGCCCCGTAATGTATCAAACTCCACCACCTTCACATCTCCTGAGCACCTATAAAACTCTTTAAATTACAGCCACAATTTAAGGCCGTCCCAACCCGCCACAGTTTCAACGAAACCCCGCCACCATACCTCTACCTTACCAACTAACCCTAACTACTCCTAAAACCCTTCAACCTATCAATAAAACTCCTGAGAAAAAATTGCTAACCACAAATCACCCATAAAAATTTCAATACCCCTCAAATTCAGATGGACACCATCGGCCATATAAAGATGAGGAGCAGAAACTGAAATTGAGGGATGTGGGACCACAAACCCCCAATTTTCGCTAACAGCTCTGCCAACCACAGAATTGATCCGGCGCCGGATCAACTCAATGGCAGCGGGTCTGTCTGCACCCCTCCACACTAAACGAGGGATTATCTCCGACCAACCTACACTCAAAAAACACAACCTGTTCTGTAGACTAACTACATCCCTAACTATGGTTTTCCGAAGATCTAAACCAGACCTCCTGGTCAGATCATTTCCAGCAACATGGAACACCACCCTCAGGGGGTATCCCGACCTCTCCACTTGCTGCCAAAAAAGCGGGATGACTTGCTCCCACCGAAGTCCCCTCACTCCAATCCATCTGACCAGATTAGCTTCCGGGGACTGAAGGCACTCAACACCAGACCTTTCACCATAATAAATGTATGAGTGCCCCATGATCCAAATCGGACACTCATCCAAGCGCAAATCTGAAAATACAAAAGCATTCACAAAACTTATTGAACAAAAAAAAACAAAACAAAAAAACCCTAAAACAAAAATCTTGCAACAACATTAACCCAAAAACATCCCTTTAAAATCTTGCTAAAATGGTTTAACATTTATTTATTACATATTTTAATTTGGCCTCTAATGTGATAATTTTTGAAGAGAATTGTTCTCCTTTTACAAAGGGAGTTAGATAAGGGGGGGGGATCAGACTTGACGAGAGGCGAAAAACACACCTGCCAGGCGGGTTTGAACCCCCAGGCTTAAGGCACCTGACAGGATAAAAAAATTCCTCAAGACCCCCAAATATGGCGAGTGGCTGAAACCTCAAGTCTGATTTTTTTTTTTTTTTTTTTATTAACAGGTCAAAACCTGATATATTTCCGAAATACATCAGACTTCCACCTTCCCAAGGCTCTAATTTGCCCGCTCGAACAGCCTTCCGCAGCTGCTGTTGTCGCCGCACCTATTCGAAACGAATGGGTACCATATCTCGATACCGGCAAACCCATCGTGCAAATACAACGTTCCATCACCCATCTAAATTGAAATTGAGTCACCGGCATACCATCCAAATGCTGCAACCATGGACCTGGCACATCAGACCTTGTCTTCAAATAAATCCTCGCCAAAGACACAGGACAAATCTCTATGTCATCAACACAATTCAAAACAACCCAACAACCTTTGCCCAATTGGTCCGTTTTGGAACGTTGTACTTTGCACCATAAGCCTCCCTCTTCCAATGACACGTGTTCACGAAGAATAGGTGACCTTGCTGATTTCGAAGCAGCCACCAGTTCACTGACTCTAAAGGCCCCAAAAAAGGCCATGACGAAACACAATGTAAATAAAAGTGTTTCGTAATCAGATGCACAGACATCCTGCAACACGACCGCCATGCGCCGCAATATTGAAATAGTTATTGGTCTACGTGCATCTTGTACAGGGGGCATAACTCGAGCCCAACCTTTAAGAATCTTTGCTAGAAAGAAAGATTTTGTAAAATCATGCCGGCCATAAAGTCTCAAGAAATAAGAAAGAGCAGACAGTAAACGTGTTACGAACCCTCTTGGTCTGCCTGCTCTAAAACATTCCCACACATAATCCAATAACATTGCGTAATCGGTCTTACCTTGATCTTGATGCAGGCGCACATATCTTTCCCACTCTCCCATGGCATTTTTGTACCCTCGAAGAGTGGAGGGAGCCAGGGCTCGAAAAGCTAAGCCCTCCAATCCGGGCGTATAACCTGCCAGGCATAAGACGGGCAAGGGTCACCAGATACCTTCGCATCCGGAGCTAGCACCCTAAACCTGTGACACTAGAACGCGATAGCGCATCTGCCACTCCGTTTCCAATGCCCGGAACATGCTTAGCGCAAGTTACTAATGAGACCCCTTTCCACCCAAAATTTTTTGCCATGGGGCAGAGAACAACCTACCTAAAATATGCTACTGGAAATGATGAATGCTAAATTAGCCGGAATTTTCCTGTAATCTTTTTAAGAACAACCCCAACTGTGAAAAAATTAAATAAGGCAATGGAGGGCAACTAAAAAGACCTACCATCCTACCCGATGCAACTTCTTTATAATTTTTTTTTTTTTTTATAAACTGTTAACTGCAAGCCACACGTAAATTGTAAACCTGTTAACTTAACTGGAGCAAGTGCCCTACTTGGACGCTGCCGCAGCTGGGATTCGTTGATCCTGCTTTTGCCCACTACCTCTTCCAGTAACTGTTTGCTGGCAGTTTTTTATGGGATGTGTTCCTTCACAGCGGATACAAGCATGACGAAAACGACACTTGAACCCTAGGGTACATTGACTATTATTGAAGGCATAGCACTTGCCTGCCCTATTCTTACCCAACAACCATTTATTGCTGGAATTACCTTGTTTGTCCAGTGTCCACCAGACCCTCTAAACCACTCTTAAGAGGCTGGGTAACATCTACAAAGATCTCCACATCTTTTTTACCAAAATCCACAATCTCCTTCCCATTTTGTTTTCTCCGAAACTCCTCATCATAGGACCTCCAAGCTGTCCCGCGCCCGGATCTGGCCAATTCGTGTAGCAAATACATATATTTAATTATGTTCATGTGCTCCTGAGGCCTGGATTCCAAATAACAGGCTGCAAAGATAAGCATGCCCTTCTGCCAGTTAGAGTAAGACTTATAAGCCTCCTCACCTATACCTGATTTCTTTTTCGCCTCTTCTAATGCTTTTCTCCCTTTGCTGGTTAAAGCAAATATATTAACGAATTTTCCTTGTCTAATACGCTCCCTAATTCTAGGTCGAACTCCTCTCAATACTGCAGTATTAGCGCATTGCAAAGAATCCTCAGGACCCTCCTCCGAGGACATGCTGGAGCTACTATGTCTACGCTTCCTTTTATTTTTTCCATTGCAACCCCTGCATCTGCTATCACATGAACCCGGGGACTCAGAGGAAGAAGTAGATGAGTCCCTGTGCCCTCTGCGCCTATGCTTACGCTTTTTTGACGCTTTTTTACCACATACTTTATCTGTGACTGCGCCCTTGTTACCTGACCCCACCGCTGAATCATTCTGGCGCGCTGCCGGGTGCACCATCGACTCACCATAACGACCACCCTCGTCCAGGGCAGACTCTACCACCGCAGCTGATTCCCCAGAATCGTCCTGCACCTCAGGGGCTGCAAGGGACTCCTCTGTAGAAAAGCAAGGAGAAACATCTACCAAAAATTCATTAACATTCCTATTGCCCCTATTACCTCCACCCGATCTGGCCTGTAAAACAGCCGCCCCTGATTCATCAACGCCATCCCTCCGCAAATCAGCAGAATTCTGCCCCCACAAAAAATTCCTTTCAGCGTTATTGGCATTCAGCACCGGGACCAGCGCTGATATGACCGAGGTGCATATAGACGCTACCTCAGACGGATTGAATCCAGCTCCATTACCTCCAAAGCATACCGCATCAGCATCAGATCTCCCCGGTACTGTGCCCCTCATACCACGTAGCTCCCCAGTTCCTCTTTTACTCCTAATATTACACGCGGCGGGCCTTACAAGCTGTCTTCCAGCATTACTAATACCCAATGTCCTCGCGCCCTGTCCCGCTACAATCGTGTCAGCGCTGTTGTTTATATTACTAACCGAACCCATTGTAATACCACTGTTGGGTGCCCCCTCTCCTTGCACCGACTCTTGTAATCTTGTACATCTCCCAATGTGCTCACCTCTAGTAAGAATCGAACTTCTTCGACCACCTCTGGCAGCCACGGACCCCCGCGGGCCCACGGGGCGACCGCGGCGTACCTCCGGCACATGAACTCCTGAGGTAACACCTCGGGATGCTAAAATTCTCCTTAACACCCCGCTCGGCGACTCCGTCATAGCCCCCACACTTCGCGACATGTTATTCACGGAAACCGGTTCCTTTGAGAAGTTTCTAGAATTGTCACTCACAACAGCAGCTCGTGTCACCAACGCGCTACTGACCCGGCCTCTGCGTGACGCACCTTCGCCCGCCAAAATTCTCTCAGGCTGTCGAGCCCGACCCCTGGTGGCGGCATTACGAACATTGGCCCTCATTCCGAGTTGATCGCTCGCAAGGCGAATTTAGCAGAGTTGCTCACGCTAAGCCTACGCCTACTGGGAGTGTATCTTAACTTCTTAAAATTGCGACCGATGTATTGGCAATATTGCGATTACACATCTCGTAGCAGTTTCTGAGTAGCTTCAGACTTACTCGGCATCTGCGATCAGTTCAGTGCTTGTCGTTCCTGGTTTGACGTCATAAACACACCCAGCGTTCGCCCAGACACTCCCCCGTTTCTCCGGCCACTCCTGCGTTTTTTCCGGAAACGGTAGCGTTTTTATCCACACGCCGCTAAAACGCTGTGTTTCCGCCCAGTAACACCCATTTCCTGTCAATCACACTACGTTCGCCGGAGCGAAGAAAAAGCTGTGAGTAAAAATACTATCTTCATTGTAAAATTACTTGGCGCAGTCGCAGTGCGAATATTGCGCATGCGTACTAAGCGGAATTTCACTGCGATGCGATGAAAATTACCGAGCGAACGACTCGGAATGAGGGCCATTATTCCCAGCCTGACTTCTTGTCTGTAATGACCGCTGCTGTCCACTACCTGACCCTAAGCCAGCAGCATCCCTTACCCCGCTGTCGATAAAACGAACAGGGGGCCGCACAGTACGACTGGGCCTCGGCATGTTAAAAGATAGGAAAGATAAATAAGAGAAAGTTCAAGAATAAAAGGAGGATGAAAAGCTTAAAGATTAGTAAAGATGGAAAGGAAATGAGAAGAAAAACACCACAAAATCACAAATAATACACAGTTAGTACAAAACAAATGCAGAGCACTTCACTGTTCAATTTTCACTGAGGAAAAAGGAGGGAGAACCTAATCAGTCCTCTCCTTATAAGGCCTAAGCCCCTCCCATCACCAGACTCCTCAGTCACCTCATAGGCCCATCGTTACCATGGATACTACCACTTCTCCAGCTGCTTCATTCAGCCTGCTATTCAGAATTTTATGTCACTACAGCCATATAAAATGTCCTCCGTTCTCTGTCTCCTGAAACGGCCGCCCTCAAGGATCCAGCAGATAGGAGGCTGGAAACTACCCTGAAAAGTATATACACTCATACTGGTGTTATACTGCGACCAGCCATCGCCTCTGCATGGATGTGCAGTGCTGGGGTGGTTTGGTCGGATTCCCTGACTGAAAATATTGATACCCTGGATAGGGACAGTATTTTACTGACTATAGAGCATTTAAAGGATGCATTTCTATATATGCGAGATGCACAGAGGGATATTTGCACTATGGCATCGAGAGTAAGTGCGATGTCCATATCTGCCAGAAGAAGTTTATGGACGCGACAATGGTCAGGTGATGCGGATTCCAAACGGCATATGGAAGTATTGCCGTATAAGGGGGAGGAATTATTTGGGGTCGGTCTATCGGATTTGGTGGCCACGGCAACAGCCGGGAAATCCACCTTTTTACCTCAGGTCCCCTCCCAACAGAAAAAGACACCGTCTTTTCAGCCGCAGTCCTTTCGTTCCTATAGGAACAAGCGGGCGAAAGGACAGTCATATTTGCCCCGAGGCAAAGGAAAGGGTAAGAGAGTGCACCAAGCAGCTTCTTCCCAGGAGCAGAAGCCCCCCCCGGCTTCTGCAAAGCCCTCAGCATGACGTTGGGGCTTTACAAGCGGACTCAGGGGCGGTGGGGGGTCGACTCAAGAATTTCAGCGCACAGTGGGCTCACTCACAGGTGGACCCCTGGATCCTGCAGATAATATCTCAGGGTTACAGGTTGGAATTCGAGAAGTCTCCCCCTCGCCGGTTCCTAAAGTCTGCTCTGCCAACGTCTCCCTCAGACAGGGCGACGGTATTGGAAGCCATTCACAAGCTGTATTCTCAGCAGGTGATAGTCAAGGTACCCCTCCTACAACAGGGAAAGGGGTATTATTCCACACTATTTGTGGTACCGAAGCCGGACGGCTCGGTAAGACCTATTCTAAATCTGAAATCTTTGAACCTGTACATACAAAAATTCAAGTTCAAGATGGAGTCACTCAGAGCAGTGATAGCGAATCTGGAAGAAGGGGACTTTATGGTGTCCCTGGACATCAAGGATGCTTACCTGCATGTCCCAATTTGCCCTTCACATCAAGGGTACCTCAGGTTCGTGGTGCAAAACTGTCATTATCAGTTTCAGACGCTGTCGTTTGGATTGTCCACGGCACCTCGGGTCTTTACCAAGGTAATGGCCGAAATGATGTTTCTTCTACGAAGAAAAGGCGTATTAATTATCCCTTACTTGGACGATCTCCTGATAAGGGCAAGGTCCAGGGAACAGCTGGGGGACGTAGTAGCACTAACCCAAATAGTGCTGCAACAGCACGGGTGGATTCTGAATTTTCCAAAATCTCAATTGACCCCGACGACACGTCTGCTGTTCCTGGGAATGATTCTGGACACGGTTCAGAAAAAGGTGTTTCTTCCGGAGGAGAAAGCCAAGGAGTTATCCGAACTTGTCAGGAACCTCCTAAAACCAGGGAAAGTGTCTGTGCATCAATGCACAAGAGTCCTGGGAAAGATGGTGGCTTCTTACGAAGCGATTCCGTTCGGCAGATTCCACGCACGAACTTTTCAGTGGGATCTGCTGGACAAATGGTCCGGATCGCATCTGCAGATGCATCAGCGGATAACCTTGTCGCCACGGACAAGGGTGTCTCTTCTGTGGTGGTTGCAGAGTGCTCATCTGTTAGAGGGCCGCAGATTCGGCATACAGGACTGGGTCCTGGTGACCACGGATGCCAGTCTGAGAGGCTGGGGAGCGGTCACACAGGGAAGAAACTTCCAGGGAGTATGGTCAAACCTGGAGATGTCTCTTCACATAAATATACTGGAGCTAAGAGCGATTTACAATGCTCTAAGCCTGGCAAAGCCCCTGCTTCAGGGTCAGCCGGTGTTGATCCAGTCGGACAACATCACGGCAGTCGCCCACGTAAACAGACAGGGCGGCACAAGAAGCAGGAGAGCAATGGCAGAAGCTGCAAGGATTCTTCGCTGGGCGGAAGATCATGTGATAGCACTGTCAGCAGTGTTCATTCCGGGAGTGGACAACTGGGAAGCAGACTTCCTCAGCAGACACGATCTACACCCGGGAGAGTGGGGACTTCATCCAGAAGTCTTCCACATGATTGTGAACCGTTGGGAAAAACCAAAGGTGGACATGATGGCGTCTCGCCTCAACAAAAAACTGGACAGGTATTGCGCCAGGTCAAGAGACCCTCAGGCAATAGCTGTGGACGCTCTGGTAACGCCGTGGGTGTTCCAGTCAGTGTATGTGTTTCCTCCTCTGCCTCTCATACCAAAAGTACTGAGAATTATACGGCAAAGGGGAGTAAGAACGATACTCGTGGCTCCGGATTGGCCAAGAAGAATTTGGTACCCGGAACTTCAGGAGATGCTCACGGAAGATCCGTGGCCTCTACCTCTAAGACGGGACCTGCTTCAGCAGGGACCGTGTCTATTCCAAGACTTACCGCGGCTGCGTTTGACGGCATGGCGGTTGAACGCCGAATTCTAAGGGAAAAAGGCATTCCGGAAGAGGTCATTCCTACACTGGTAAAAGCCAGGAAGGAGGTGGCTGCACAACATTATCACCACATTTGGAGAAAATATGTTGCGTGGTGTGAGGCCAGGAAGGCCCCCACGGAGGAATTTCAATTGGGTCGATTCCTACATTTCCTGCAAACAGGATTGTCTATGGGCCTCAAGTTGGGGTCCATTAAGGTTCAAATTTCGGCCCTGTCGATTTTCTTCCAGAAAGAATTGGCTTCAGTTCCTGAAGTCCAGACTTTTGTAAAAGGAGTACTACATATACAGCCCCCGGTTGTGCCCCCAGTGGCTCCGTGGGACCTTAATGTAGTTTTGGATTTTCTCAAATCCCATTGGTTTGAGCCACTCAAATCGGCGGATTTGAAATATCTTACATGGAAAGTAACCATGCTACTGGCCCTGGCTTCAGCCAGGAGAGTGTCAGAATTGGCGGCTTTATCGTATAAAAGCCCATATCTGATTTTCCATTCGGACAGGGCAGAACTGCGGACGCGTCCTCATTTTCTGCCTAAGGTGGTGTCAGCGTTTCACCTGAACCAGCCTATTGTGGTGCCTGCGGCTACTAGCGATTTGGAGGATTCCAAGTTGCTGGACGTTGTCAGGGCATTGAAAATATATATTTCAAGGACGGCTGGAGTCAGAAAATCTGACTCGCTGTTTATACTGTATGCACCCAACAAGCTGGGTGCTCCTGCTTCTAAGCAGACGATTGCTCGTTGGATTTGTAGCACAATTCAACTTGCACATTCTGTGGCAGGCCTGCCACAGCCTAAATCTGTCAAGGCCCATTCCACAAGGAAGGTGGGCTCATCCTGGGCGGCTGCCCGAGGGGTCTCGGCATTACAACTCTGCCGAGCAGCTACGTGGTCGGGGGAGAACACGTTTGTAAAATTCTACAAATTTGATACCCTGGCTAAAGAGGACCTGGAGTTCTCTCATTCGGTGCTGCAGAGTCATCCGCACTCTCCCGCCCGTTTGGGAGCTTTGGTATAATCCCCATGGTCCTGACGGAGTCCCCAGCATCCACTAGGACGTTAGAGAAAATAAGATTTTACTTACCGATAAATCTATTTCTCGTAGTCCGTAGTGGATGCTGGGCGCCCATCCCAAGTGCGGATTGTCTGCAATACTTGTAGATAGTTATTGTTACAAAGAAATCGGGTTGTTATTGTTGTGAGCCGTCTGTTCAGAGGCTCCTACGTTGTCATACTGTTAACTGGGTTCAGATCACAAGTTGTACGGTGTGATTGGTGTGGCTGGTATGAGTCTTACCCGGGATTCAAAATCCTTCCTTATTGTGTACGCTCGTCCGGGCACAGTATCCTAACTGAGGCTTGGAGGAGGGTCATAGGGGGAGGAGCCAGTGCACACCACCTGATCCTAAAGCTTTATTTTTGTGCCCTGTCTCCTGCGGAGCCGCTAATCCCCATGGTCCTGACGGAGTCCCCAGCATCCACTACGGACTACGAGAAATAGATTTATCGGTAAGTAAAATCTTATTTTTGGTTTGCTAACAAACCTGAATAAGGCCCCTAGTCTAAAATTGCTGTAGCAGATACTTGTCAGATAAATTAATATAAATAAGGAAGGGGGAAGTTTGTGCCCCAATCAGTGATCCTTTTAACAGTCATTAATTCGGATGAATGCATGAGGTGTATATAAGAATGCAGTTGTAGTAAATCCCACGGTGTTCTACTGTCCCCTCCATGCAGGAAACCTGCAGATCTACAGAACCTTGCACCAGGAACAAACCCGCCGTTTATGACCTTTGATGGGGAGGTGAAAACCGATGTGAATAAAATAGAGGAATTCCTGGAAGAAAAATTAACAGTGCCAAGGTAAATATGTGACTGAGTATTCTTCCTTACACGCCTCCTGAGAAGCGAGCCACATTGTCCTTGAGGCACTGGGAATGAGGAAACATGGAGATCAGTATAGTTATATTAGATGTTGGTGTGGGCTGTCCTGCCGGCTGAAAATGCCAAACTAAACGTGATCCATACTTGCCTACCTGACCCTCTCCATGAGGGAGAAAATGCTCTGTTCCTGGACTTTCCTGGTAATGTATGATTGCCATCACCTGTGGTGAAACACCTTTCTTATCAATTATCTAGCTCACCACAGGTGATGGCAATCATATATTACCAGGAAAATCCAGGAACAGAGCATTTTCTCCCTCATGGAGAGGGTCAGGTAGGCAAGTATGACGTGATCCCTCAGGAACCTGCCTGGCTTCCTACAGCTCTATGATGCCGCAGAAAGCTCGTCAGGAGGTGTGCACCAGCCAGTACAGATAGACGTCACACACTCATTAATACTCATGAATATTCATACCTGCCCGGAGGATAGTTGAGTTCATTAATATACATCAAATTATGAATTTAGATATAAGAGTACAGCTATTGGATTGTATGCTTATAAATAAATTATATATCTCTTACGTCCTAGAGGATGCTGGGGACTCCAAAAGGACCATGGGGTATAGACGGGATCCACAGGAGCTTGGGCACACTGAAAATACTTAATCTGGGTGTGAACTGGCTCCTCCCTCTATGCCCCTCCTCCAGACCTCAGTTAGACTTTGTGCCCAGGACTGACTGGACACTCACAGGGGAGCTCTCCTGAGTTTCTCTGGAAAAGACTTTTTGTTAGGTTTTTTATTTTCAGGGAGACCTGCTGGCTACAGGCTCCCTGCAGCGTGGGAGTGAGGGGAGAGAAGCAGGCCTACTTATTCTTAGTTAAGGGCTCTGCTTCTCGGCTACTGGACACCATTAGCTCCAGAGGGTTCGATCACTTTGTGCGCCTAGCTGCTTGTTCCCGGAGCCACGCCGTCACCCCCTCACGGAAGCCAGAAGAAAGAAGTCGGGTGAGTATGAGAAGATCAGAAGACTTCAGGACGGCAGAAGACTTCAGTAACGGAAGGTACAGCACAGCGGTAACGCTGTGCTCCATGCTCCCACACACATCACCAACGGTAGTTACAGGGTGCAGGCCGCTGGGGGGGGGGGGCGCCCTGGGCAGCATGTTACTGAGGTCGGGGACCGGCAGAAGGCTTTCGGTGCCTCGGCACTGTTTCTTAAACCCCCGCCGGCATCTTTTTCATTTTCAAATATTCAGTCAGGTCTGGATTCAATCAGACCTGGATCCTTGGGTCCTAGAGATTGTGTCTCAGGGATACAAGCTGGAGTTTCGGGAGATACCCACTCACCGGTTCTTCATTTCGGCGTTGCCAGTAGCTCTTCCGGACAGGGAGGTGGTTCTGGCAGCGATACAAAAATTGTGTCTACAGAGGGTTATTGTTCCCATTCCCTCGTCCCAACGGGGGGAGGGGTTCTACTCGAGCCTCTTTGTTGTGCCGAAACCGGACGATTCGGTCAGACCAATTCTAAATCTAAAATCCCTCAATCCATACTAGAAAGTTTTCAAGTTCAAGATGGAATCTCTTCGAGCGGTAATTGCCAGCCTGGAAGGGGGGGATTTTATGGCGTCAGTCGACATAAAGGATGCCTACTTACATGTCCCGATATGTCCTTCACATCAGGCCTTCCTCAGGTTTGCAATACAGGATTCTCATTACCAATTTCAGACGTTGCCGTTTGGGCTTTCCACGGCTCCGAGGATTTTCACCAAAGTCATGGCGGAAATGATGGTTCTCCTTCGCAAACAAGGGGTTACAATTATCCCGTACTTGGACGATCTCCTGATAAAGGCGAGGTCCAAGGAACGGTTGCTGAGAAGTGTAAATTTGTCACTGTCGGTTCTCTACAGCACGGTTGGGTACTCAATTTGCCAAAATCTCAGTTGATTCCGACCACTCGGCTGCCTTTTCTGGGCATGATTCTGGACACGGATTTACAGAAAGTATTTCTTCCAGAAGAAAAAGCTCTGGAACTGCAGACGATGGTCAGGGAACTTCTGAGGCCGACGAGTGTGTCGATCCATCACTGTACTCGGGTTCTGGGGAAAATGGTTGCGGCGTACGAAGCCATTCCATTTGGCAGGTTTCATGCCCGGGTGTTTCAGTGCCCGGGTGGGACTTGCTGAGCAAATGGTCCGGGTCTCACCTGCACATGCACCGGAAGATAAGTCTATCTCCCAGAGCCAGAATTTCTCTCCTGTGGTGGCTACAAAGTCCTCACCTCCTAGGGGGACGCCGGTTCGGTATCCAGGATTGGGTACTTCTGACAACAGATGCAAGTCTCCGGGGCTGGGGCGCAGTCACCCTAGCAGGAACTTCCAGGGGAAATGGTCGCTCCAGGAAGCTTGTCTCCACATAAATGTTCTCGAGTTAAGAGCCATTTACAACGGCCTGCTGCAAGCAAGAAGCCTTCTTCAGGGCCGACCTGTCCTGGTACAGTCAGACAACATCACAGCGGTGGCACATATAAACCGTCAAGGCGGAACAAGGAGCAGAGCGGCAATGGCGGAGGCCACAAGAATCCTTTGCTGGGCGGAACAACACGTGAGCGCCCTGTCAGCAGTTTTCCTACCGGGAGTGGACAACTGGGAAGCAGATTTCCTCAGCATACACGATCTCCATCCGGGAGAGTGGGCTCTTCACCAAGAGGTATTTGCAGAGGTGACAAAACGTTGGGGAATTCCGTTGATCGACATGATGGCGTCTCATCTCAACAAGAAGCTCCCGAGGTATTGTTCCAGGTCAAGGGACCCCCAAGCCAGTGCAGTGGTCGCCCTGGTGTCTCCGGGGTGTTCCAGTCGGTGTATGTGTTCCCTCCACTTCCTCTCATTCCAAAGGTACTGGGGATCATTCGTCGAGCAAGGGTTCAGGCGATTCTCGTCGTTCCAGATTGGCCAAGAAGGGCCTGGTACCCGGATCTTCAGGAATTACTGGTGGAAGATCCTTGGCCGCTTCCTCTAAGAGAAGACCTGTTGTTGCAGGGTCCATGCGTGTTTCCAGACTTACCGCGGCTGCGTTTGACGGCATGGAGGTTGAGCGCCAGATCTTAGCTCGTAAGGGTATCCCCAGGGAGGTCATTCCAACTCTCATTAAGGCTAGGAAGGAGGTTACGGCGAAACATTATCACCGTATTTGGAGAAAGTATGTTTCCTGGTGTGAGTCTAAAAGGGCTCCTGGGCACTTGGGGCACTTTCTCCACTTTTTACAGGCAGGAGTAGACGCAGGCCTGAAATTAGGTTCCATCAAAGTGCAGATTTCGGCTTTGTCTATTTTCTTTCAAAAAGAATTAGCGGCCCTCCCAGAGGTTCAGACTTTTGTGAAAGGAGTAATGCATATCAATCCTCCGTTTGTGCCTCCTGTAGCTCCATGGGAGCTTGATGTGGTCTTACGGTTTCTCATGTCTTCCTGGTTTGAATCTTTGCGTAAGGTTGAATTGAAATTTCTCACTTGGAAGGTAGTTATGCTGTTGGCGCTGGCGTCTGCCAGGCGGGTGTCAGAGTTGGCGGCCTTATCTCATAAGAGTCCGTACTTGATTTTTCATTCGGATAGGGCGGAATTGAGGACTCGTCAACAATTTCTGCCAAAGGTGGTTTCTTCATTTCACATTAACCAACCTATTGTGGTCCCGATGGCTATGGAGGCTGTGGCGATTCCAAAATCTCTGGATGTTGTAAGAGCGTTGAAGATCTACGTCACTAGGACAGCTGTTGCTAGAAAAACTGAGGCGCTTTTTGTCTTGTATGCTTCCAACATAATTGGTCATCCTGCTTCAAAACAGACTATTGCACGCTGGATTTGTAGTACGATTCAGCAGGCTCATTCTTCGGCCGGACTACCGGTGCCGAAGTCAGTAAAAGCCCATTCTACCAGAAAAGTGGGCTCATCTTGGGCGGCTGCCCAAGGCGTCTCGGCGTTACAGCTTTGCCGAGCAGCTACTTGGTTGGGTTCAAACACTTTTGCTAAGTTCTGTAAGTTTGATACCCTGGCTGATGAGGACCTTGCGTTTGCTCAGTCGGTGCTGCAGAGTCGTCCGCACTCTCCCGCCCGTTCTGGAGCTTTGGTATAAACCCCATGGTCCTTTTGGAGTCCCCAGCATCCTCTAGAACGTAAGAGAAAATAGGATTTTGGTACTTACCGATAAATCCTTTTCTCCTAGTCCGTAGAGGATGCTGGCCGCCCATCCCAGTGCGGACTGTTACTTGCAGTGTTTTCTTGCTAGTTAAATTAGTTTATACACGGGTTGTGTATTTCTTATTTCAGCTTGTTGCTGTTGTTAATTCATACTGTTATCTGGTTTAATGTTACTCTGGTTGTACGGTATGTTTGTGGTGTGGGCTGGTATGTTGGTAGCCCTTAGTTTAAACAAAAATCTTTCCTCGAAATGTCCGTCTCTCCTGGGCACAGTTCCTATAACTGAGGCCTGGAGGAGGAGAAAAGGATTTATCAAAATCCTATTGTTTCATTTATCCCATTTGTATGTGTTTCTATTCTGTATGTATGTCCAACTGTTCTTTATATTAAGTGTAATTCTCAATATGTCATCCATGCTCTTTATAGAGAATGCTCAATGCAAAAGGATTGTTCAGCCTATCCCAGGTATGCAGTGTTGGACTGGGGTATGAAGGGCCCACCGGGGGGATACAGTTATAGGGGCCCGTACTTAGGGGTGTGGCCAGCCTACAAAGGGGGTGTGGCCAGCCTCCACAGAGGCTTGAAATACACAATAGTTTAGTGCAGTGTAATGCAACATATCTACCATGTATAATACAAGTGCACAGTCTGGAACCTGATCCCTAGGGGAAGGAGTGGGCCCTCAGGCAGTGGGGCCTACCGGTGGTTTCCCTGGTACCCCTGTGGGCCAGTCCGACCCTGCAGATATGTATCTTCTTAACCGTTTGCCATGTTGCTTGCATGCTTGGTCGTTAGACTAAGGGCGATATGTACTAAGCAGTGATAAAAGTGGAGAAGTGAGCCAGTGGAGAAGTAACCCATGGCAACCAATCAGCTGCTCTGTATATGTTTATAGTATGCAAATTATAAATGTTACGTCAATGCTGATTGGTTGCCATGGGCAACTTCTCCACTGGCTCACTTCTCCACATTTATCACTGCTTAGTACATGTTCCCCTTAGATACATCGGGATATGTTGAACAATTGGGATAACTGATATTTTTATACCTGATTATAGTCGCCTTCATAGTAGTACATCTTGTTTTGTATAGGCTGTTGTTTTATATCTGCCTGTATATTGATTATAAAAAAGAGAAAAACGTATGATCATGTTATGATATTTGGTGTGTGGTAGCACCTTACGTCCATATAGAGTGCACTATAGTGCTCGATATACAGTTATTCCATGCTTAGCATATATACAATATGTGCATATTACAGCAGTTCTTCCCAAACTTTCTTGCATCACCGTGCCCTTGAGCCTAAGCATTTGTTTTTTCATGGCACCCTTAAGCCGAAGGGAACATCAGCAACAACTATTGCATTAAGAAGCTGGTGCTTACCTGTCACCATTAGGTTCAGTGATGTGGTGGTGATCACGGTTGTGCCACTGTTTGTCCACGTAACATTTGATTGTCAGCCACCAGCACTGGTTTTGCCTATCACATTGACCAGAAGAGAGGAGAATTGGAAGGCGAGGGGGGAGAAGGTGCAAGTGGACAGTGGGTTGTGAATGCAGATGGGAGAAGGAAGGAAGTAGGGGCAGGTGGGATGAGGGGGGGGACGGACGACAATGGGAAACCAGCACACAAAGGTGAAGACAGAGACACAGGTGCATATATACATGTTAGAGACATAGAAAATAATACAAAGATGGTGACAGACATACATGGTGGAAGCAGAGATTCAGATATAATGGGACAAACATGGGAAGGGGTAGGGAGCAGAGGAGGAGAGGGGACCCTGCTTACATTGAGGTCTACCAGGACTTGGTGTATAGAAGGTGTGAGGAGGAGTAATGCAGTTGGAGGTGGAATGCCAGACACACACAAAGCAGTACTGTACTAGACTCACCAACCCGTGAAACCACTGCAAGTTCTAAGAGGGGTCCTGGCATGCCGCTCAGTTTGGGAACCACTCTGTTAGAGCCATTGTTTCGGAATCTAACTGCTTTGTTTTATATGTTTGTTAAGGCATCCTAAACTTGCACCAGTACACCCAGAATCCAACTCAGCTGGAAATGATGTGTTTGCAAAATTCTCAGCCTACATAAAAAATCCCAAGAAGGATCTAAATGAAAGTAAGCATGTCATTTATATGTGTTTGGTTGTGTTACCGTGTTATGGTAATATGCAAAATACTGCCTCTTACTGCAATACACTGCTTCTTTACTGCAATATACTGCAATATACACTGCTTCTTTCCTGCAATATACACTGCTTCTTTCCTGAAATATACACTGCTTCTTTCCTGTAGTATACTGCCTCTTTCCTGCAATATACTGCCTCTTTCTGCAATGTAATAACTCTACTGCCTCTTTCCTTCAATATACTGCTTCTTTCCTTCAATATACTGCCTCTTACTGCAATATACAGATGGGTCCACCGTTAACTTGACTGGTTTGCTGCGCCTACTCACAACATGATTTATTAGCATAAACCCTTCATCTATTGTTCTCAGCTGCAATACAATACAGAGAACAATACAGCAGGGGATTAAGTCATTAAAGGAGGGGATTAAGTCCGACTGGCAAATCTCAGTTAATCCTATTAAAGGTCAAGATAAATGTGGACCCATCTGTACACTGCTTCTTTCCTGCAATATACACTGCTTCTTTCCTACAATATACTGCCTCTTTCCTGCAATATACTGCCTCTTTCCTGCAATATACTGCCTCTTTTCTGCAATGTACTACCTCTACTGCCTCTTTCCTTCAATATACTGCCTCTTTCCTGCAATATACTGTCACTTTCCTGCAATATACTGTCACTTTCCTGTAATATATTACCTCTTTTCTGCATTATACTACATCTTCCCTGCAATATACTGCCTCTTTCCTGCAATATACTGCCTCTTTCCTGCATTATACTACATCTTCCCTGCAATATACTGCCTCTTTCCTGTACTGCCTCTTTCTTGTAATATACTGCCTCTTTCTTGCAATATACTGCCTCTTTCCTGTACTGCCTCTTTCCTGTACTACACTGCCTCTTTCCTGCAATATACTGCCTCTTTCCTGCATTATACTACATCTTCCCTGCAATATACTGCCTCTTTCCTGTACTGCCTCTTTCCTGCAATATACTGTCACTTTCCTGCAATATACTGTCACTTTCCTGTAATATATTACCTCTTTTCTGCATTATACTACATCTTCCCTGCAATATACTGCCTCTTTCCTGCAATATACTGCCTCTTTCCTGCATTATACCACATCTTCCCTGCAATATACTGCCTCTTTCCTGTACTGCCTCTTTCCTGTAATATACTGCCTCTTTCTTGCAATATACTGCCTCTTTCCTGTACTGCCTCTTTCCTGTAATACACTGCCTCTTTCCTGCAATATACTGCCCCTTTCCTGCAATATACTACCTCTTTCCTGCAATTGACTACCTCTTTCCTGTAATATACTACCTGTTTCCTGCAATATACTACCTGTTTCAAGCAATATACTACCTCTTTCCTGCAATTGACTACCTCTTTCCTGTAATATACTACCTGTTTCCTGCAATATACTGCCTCTTTCCTGCAATATACTACCTCTTTCTTGCAGTTGACTACCTCTTTCCTGCAATATACTGCCTCTTTCCCCTAATATACTGCCTCTTTCCCCTAATATACTGCCTCTTTCCTGCAATTGACTACCTCTTTCCTGTAATTTACTAGCTCTTTCCCCTAATATACTGCCTCTTTCCCCTAATATACTGCCTCTTTCCCCTAATATACTGCCTCTTTCCTGCAATTGACTACCTCTTTCCTGTAATATACTAGCTCTTTCCCCTAATATACTGCCTCTTTCCCCTAATATACTACCTCGTTCCCCTAATATACTGCCTCTTTCCCCTAATATACTGCCTCTTTCCCCTAATATACTGCCTCTTTCCCCTAATATACTGCCTCTTTCCTGCAATTGACTACCTCTTTCCTGTAATATACTAGCTCTTTCCCCTAATATACTGCCTCTTTCCCCTAATATACTACCTCTTTCCCCTAATATACTGCCTCTTTCCCCTAATATACTACCTCTTTCCCCTAATATACTACCTCTTTCCCCTAATATACTACCTCTTTCCCCTAATATACTGCCTCTTTCCCCTAATATACTGCCTCTTTCCCCTAATATACTGCCTCTTTCCCCTAATATACTACCTCTTTCCCCTAATATACTACCTCTTTCCCCTAATATACTACCTCTTTCCCCTAATATACTGCCTCTTTCCCCTAATATACTGCCTCTTTCCCCTAATATACTGCCTCTTTCCCCTAATATACTACCTCTTTCCCCTAATATATTACCTCTTTCCCCTAATATACTGCCTCTTTCCCCTAATATACTACCTCTTTCCCCTAATATACTACCTCTTTCCCCTAATATACTACCTCTTTCCCCTAATATACTACCTCTTTCCCCTAATATACTGCCTCTTTCCCCTAATATACTACCTCTTTCTTGCAATATACTGCCTCTTTCTTGCAATATACTACCTATTCCCTGCAATATACTTCCTCTTATGGCTATATACTGCCTCTTGCTGCTATATACGACTTCTTACTGCAATGTACTGCATCTTTACTGATGACTTGTAAGTAGTAATCATTGGACAGGTAACATATACACCTCACACTTCAGATAAATATATGACTTATGGGCTTGCTTCCGGTCAGCTCCTCAGTTACAGTTCAGCGTGCACACAGTCCTTCCAGGCTTAGATAAAAAACGTCATGTTGTCCTGCTGGGAACAGGGATATTTGCAGCGTGGCAGACGATGGGCTGTGTTTGTGGCCTGAAAGGCCTTTTATGTGAGTGGGCAATGTAAGGAGGCTGAGGGGTGTGGGGGTTTCAGCGGCATGTGGGCCTATCTCTTCAGTCAGTTGTATAGTTTGACCTTGTTACTTGTTTGAAGGTTAGCGGGACTCACGTGGCCTCTCATAGTGTGTCAGGATGTTCATCGCTGATGTAGGCCATGAACCACTTTACGCCTTCTCTTATTTATGTACTTGTGAGATATGACCTCTAGAACCGAACGCAGTGTTCCAGGCTGGGTTCCACCAGTGACCTATGTAGTGGCATCACTGTTTCTGCTACCTGTACCGTCCCTTATGGAACCCAGCATCTGATTGGCTTTTACCGCCGCATAATCTCCCGGAATGACGCCTCGTCATTGGTTATAATACGATATTTGGCACCTGAGTTTTGTAGTGGCTTTAATTTAGGATTATTTCATGTTAGACAATTCCCCTAGTCTGTCTTGTTTCCCACCCACACTAGAGCCAGATTAAGAAATCATGAAGCCCTACGCAACATACTGGTTTGGGCCCCCGTACCCCCTACATATATAAAATAAGATACCAAATGCTAGAATAATGTAAGCCCCTCAATACTCACTGGGTTTAGCGTAATTGTGCCTTTTGTGGCTGAGGATCTGACATTTTCCAGCACACATTACCTCGCAGCCAGGATCACTGCGTTCATCAGTCTGAAGCGCCACGTTATAAACTGAGGGCAGGAGGCACCAGTGGAATGAAGCTACGCTCTGAAGGCATTTAACTCAGATTCCCAGCCTGAAATTTAACTTTGATTAGACAATGGTGAGGAAGCAGTAAGGATACACCAGCTGGCTCTTACTAGGACACCCCTCTGCAATTCAGGAGTGCTTTCCTATAGGTCAGCGACCACTTTTGACCCAAATAGTCATCTTGCTTGTTGAACCTCCTAACGGCTGATGATGGCCTTGTGCATGAATCAGTGAGAAGACTTTAACCTTAAATAAAATAATGACACAGAGACTTGGGGGTCCATTTACTAAGTGCCAGCTGTGTTTGAAAAATGACAGGAGCTGGTTGGCTGGTACTTTATCTCCGTCCACTTTATATCCATCCAAGGCTTAGTAAATAGAGGCTGCCACCCGTTAGGGTGGTCCAGCAGATATAAACAGTCGACGAAGGTGAGCGCACCAACAACTGGGAACCAATCAAAAAACAATCTGTATACGCCCTAAAACAGGTAACCTGACGTTCTTTCCCGCCAACCAACACCTAAATCAAAGCAAAACCAACAGCAACAATATAGGGGAGGGTGGGGCGAGAAGACAAGAGTACAAGAGGCTGACTTTACCCCAAACAAGCCCTAAAGATTAAACGAGCCCCCGCCTTGCTTCACTATTGGATTAAAACTACCACCTGATATCATACAAGGCCCTCCCCAGCCTCTGAGGTTTAACCCTCCCCTTTCCTATCTAGTCAATACACTCTTCTTTTAGTCTGCCTTTGCTGCATTACCTATAGGCACTGCCACAATCCAAAATAAAATCGTCTTACATTTGTGCCGTTACTTATTTTTATTTTATCCCTTTATTCAAAATTGCCGCCCTATTTAGTATCAATTGATGTTTTAAAAAAAAATATTGATAAGTAATTGAAAATCGGTAAAGCAGCCCGAGTATTATTCCAGCTCAGATTGTGGCAGGTCACTCATTATGCTGTAGTGTTTGAGGTCAGTTTTTTGACCATCAATTTTATGCCATTGAAATCAGAGGGTTAACCTAATATACCAGGGGCAAACGCAGGATTTCCCTGGGGGGAGGTTTCCAGATGTTTGTCAGAGGCAAACGGAGGATTTGAAGATGGGAAAGTGTGGGTTCCACACACACTTAAATACACACCCTTAGAACACATACGTATACACACATATAGAACACAAACATATACACATGCACACATACATATACAGTATACAAACACACCTACATACAGTATACACACAAACACATACATACTGTATGTACAAACATACACAAACACATAAACACCTACAGACACACATATAAACACATAAGTACATTTACATATGTGATCCCCTGACGTTATGCCTCATGCTGGTGCTGTAGCCGGGTCAGATGTACTACCCCCGCGCATCACAAACATGGAGTTTAGAGGGGTACTACTAGAGGCAGGCAGAGACAGTTGGCCCAAAACCCCAAGAAAAGCGGACCGCACGGACAGGCAGTCAGCAGTCACCGCAGGAGAACAGTCAGCGTGCAGTCAGTCACTGGGTAGGAGCCAATACATATGGGCACACTGAGCAGCAGCGGAGAAATGGAAATGCTGTGTATGAGCAGCAGCTCTCACTCACTGAAAGAGGCGGTCCTGGCTTTCCTTGAGACAGAGACACCGCTGTCTCCGTATCTAAAAAGCAAATTCAGTCCATCAGGGGGGGTTCTGTGCAACCAGAAACCCCCCCTGCGTGCGCTACTGTATACGAGGGTTAATCTGATATACATGTACAGTTTGCTGGTTACAGTTTACAGCAAAACTTGCTAGATTTGTTTATTATTATCCTTTATTGATATGGCGCCACAAGGGATCCACGGCGCCCAATTACAGAGTACATAAATAAGCATAACAGGAAAACAGTGACTTACAGTAGAAGACAATGCAGGACAAGTACAGGGTAAATAAACATAGCTGCGTTTGTTTTTAAAGTGCCTGAGGCTTTATAGGCGGGTGTGGTATTAAAGGTCGACCACATTTAGGTCGACAGTGTCTAGGTCGACCACAGTTGGTCGACAGTAACTAGGTCGACAGGGATTCTAGGGCGACAGGGTCTCTAAGTCGACATGGTCTAGGTCAAAAGGTCGACATGGGTTTTTAAATCTTTTTTGGTGTCGTTTTCACCGTACAGTGACTGGGAACACCAATTAGTGCACCGCGTCCCCTCGCATGGCTCGCTTCGCTCACCATGCTTTGGGCACAGGTTACCGTTCCCAATCATAGTACACGTGGATCGTAAAGTATGAAAAAATAAAATAAAATTGAAACCAATAGTTGTCGACCTAGACACTGTCGACCTACGTCTTGTCGACTTACAGACCGGATACCTTTATAGGCATACGGTATGCACTTAAGAATAATTCAGTATTTATCATTATTTCTCTGCATAGCGTTAGAAAAAAACTTACTGAGGTCGTTAAAGAAACTCAACGACTTTTTGAATTCCCCGCTGTCTAACGAGATTGATGCCTATTCTACCGAGGAAATCACCGTCTCCAACAGGTCATTCTTGGACGGGAACGAGCTCACTCTAGCCGACTGCAACCTGTTACCTAAACTCCACATAATTAAGGTTTGTACAGTGCCAACATTTGCTACAATTGCGTCCTCATACATCTAGTCTCAATCCGCCACACATTGTGAGATGCCAGGTCCCGTGCAACTCTAACGTCAGGCATCTTTTCATAGCGCTTTGTATGCAGATTCAGAGCCTCCATATATATCTATATCTATGTATATTTCTACCAGGGACTCTGAATCTCTGCCAAATATAATGGTCTACAACTAATGGTCTACAACTGACAGCATGCACTACAGGTTGTGGCTGTCTTAGGCGGGTAAAGACCTAATTGAACCTCAGTGTCATTAAAATAAAACTTTTCTCTGTTGATATTAATATTACTGATGTGTGCTTTTCTATTATTTTTACATTGTTCGTTTATATTGCAGTTTATACACCTTTTGCACCAATCCTTTGACCCGGGATATTGCCGTGGCAACCCAGGTACTGTATTGGTCTGAAAGCGACTGCCCAGGCTAGGCCTCAGGAATTTGACCTGGGTCACGACCAGGGTTGAATCCAGAACCAACCCGAGTAGTCTGCAATGTAAAAGTGCGACCCTGTTATTCAACTCGGGTCAGGATAGGATACGGCTTGAAACCGTGTTCAATAACCCATGTTGGGCCCGGGTTTTTAGTCTGAAAGCGGTATCAGTAAGAGCATCATCACCGAACGTCAGTAAACGCCACTGGTCATTGCTGAACACTGCCAGCGCCTCTATCCCGGCAGTCTGCGAGGTTGAGTGGCATCTAGTGTTGTCTGTTATCGCACATTGGTGGTCATTCCGAGTTGTTCGCTCGCTAGCAGTTTTTAGCAGCCGTGCAAACGCTATGCCGGCGCCCACTGGAAGTGTATTTTAGCTTAGCAGAAGTGCGAACGCTTTTATCGCAGAGCGCCTGCAAAACATTTTTGTGTAGTTTCAGAGTCGCTCAAAACCTACTCAGCGCTTGCGATCACTTCAGACTATTCAGTTCCGGATTTGACGTCACACACCCGCCCAGCGTTCGCCCAGCCACGCCTGCGTTTTCCCTGGCACGCCTGCGTTTTTCCGAACACTCCCTGAAAACGGTCAGTTGACACCCAGAAACGCCCACTTCATGTCAATCACTCTGCGGCAACCAGTGCGACTGAAATGCATCGCTAGACCCTGTACAAAACTGCATCGTTCGTTGTGCCCGTAAGTCGGGCGTGCGCATTGCGCCGCATACGCATGTGGAGAACTGAAGTTTTTTAGCTTGATCGCTGCGCTGCGAACAAATGCAGCTAGCGATCAACTCGGAATGACCACCAGTGTTAGTAAAAGGCCACGCGTCATTTTTTAATGCAAGTAAAAAGGAAAAATAAATATTGGTCCCTCTGTCACCTGTTTCTCTTGTTCTTTTCAAAGGTGGTTTGCAAGAAGTTCCGGAACTTTGATATCCCGGCAGAAATGACTGGAATTTGGAGATACCTACACAATGCCTATGCCAGAGATGAGTTCACTAATACATGCCCAGCAGACTATGAGATTGAATTTGCATATTTTGGTGTCGCCAAAAAAATGAATCCATAAAACAGCTTTTTTCCCTGTATACAATATCCTACATGCAGTATTTTTTCTAAAGGGGTTATTTGCCCCAGCTACAGAAACTGGGGCAGATACGTGATACAGAACATCAGTGTTTGGGCCAGCAGCTGTGGCACCGCGGGGACTGTTCTGTATCACAGAGGCCGGGGCTCTGACTAGGGGGGTGGGGAACCTTGGTTAAAACATTTTACTTGGTAGTAGTGCCGCCTTAAGTACATCCATCACATATAGCGGAGGCAGCCATTTTATAAGCCTGCTGTTCCGGAGAATGCTTGTTATTAATTTGGTATTAATGCACACAGTTTGGTAGTGAACTGACATGCTGCACTCAATGCAAGGTTGTTTTAAATATACAGGCTGCAAGTTCAGGGTTTTATTGGACAGTTCACAAAATGGCTTCCTCCACTGTGTGTTGGAGTAGGTTGGTACACTTGGTGAGAACATAGTTAACAGCAGTCCCTAAATTCCAGGGACAGTCTCAGAATTTGAAGATTTGTTCCTTGGAAATGTCTCTATTTTTCAAGAACAACCAAATGCATAATACAATTGACTTATTTCTTTATGTAATGTGCCATTTTGACGATCGACTCTTGTTCATTGGCAATTATAAATGTAATATTCATTAAAGGTGATTTAAAGTGCACGTTTTTTCATCAGCAGCAGGCATTCCTCAGGATTATGTTAGTAGCATATTACACAGAATATGTTATTGTCTAGAGCAGGGGTTCTCAAACTCGGTCCTCAGGACCCCACACAGTGCATGTTTTGCAGGTAACCCAGCAAGTGCACAGGTGTATCAATTACTCACTGACACATTTTAAAAGGTCCACAGGTGGAGCTAATTATTTCACTTGTGATTTTTTGAGGAGACCTGCAAAACATGCACCGTGTGGGGTTCTGAGGACCGAGTTTGAGAACCTGTGGTCTAGAGCAGTGGTTCTCAAACTCGGTCCTCAGGACCCCACACAGTGCATGTTTTGCAGGTAACCCAGCAAGTGCACAGGTGTATTAATTACTCACTGACACATTTTAAAAGGTCCACAGGTGGAGCTAATTATTTCACTTGTGATTTTCTGAGGAGACCTGCAAAAGATGCACCGTGTGGGGTCCTGAGGACCGAGTTTGAGAACCTGTGGTCTAGAGCAGTGGTTCTCAAACTCGGTCCTCAGGACCCCACACAGTGCATGTTTTGCAGGTAACCCAGCAAGTGCACAGGTGTATTAATTACTCACTGACACATTTTAAAAGGTGCACAGGTACAGCTAATTATTTCACTTGTGGTTCTGTGAGGAGACCTGCAAAACATGCACTGTGTGGGGTCCTGAGGACCGAGTTTGAGAACCTGTGGTCTAGAGCAGTGGTTCTCAAACTCTGTCCTCAGGACCCCACACAGTGCATGTTTTGCAGGTAACCCAGCAGGTGCACAGGTGTATTAATTACTCACTGACACATTTTAAAAGGTCCACAGGTGGAACTAATTATTTCACTTGTGATTCTGTGAGGAGACCTGCAAAACATGCACCGTGTGGGGTCCTGAGGACCGAGTTTGAGAACCTGTGCTCTAGAACAGAGGTTCTCAAACTCGGTCCTCAGGACCCCACACAGTGCATGTTTTGCAGGTAACCCAGCAGGTGCACAGGTGTATTAATTACTCGCTGACACATTTTAAAAGGTCCACAGGTGGAGCAAATCATTTCACTTGTGATTCTGTGAGGAGATCTGCAAAACATGCACTGTGTGGGGTCCTGAGGACCGAGTTTGAGAACCTGTGGTCTAGAGCATAGGTGCTCAACATGCAGCCCTCCAGGTTTTGTGGAACTATATATCCCAGCATGACCTGCTACAGTTCTAGCATTCCCTTATAGTAAAACTGTGGCAGAGCATGCACATTGAGCACCCCTTCTCTAGAGATAATGTTGATAAATCAATGCAATGTGAAATTTGTATCCTACAAACTAGATAAAGCTTGATAAACCTGAAGTCATTGATAACTGAGCTCTGGATGTACAAGTACGGAAGCATGGACTTTCGAATAATGGGTCTTTTTGTGACACCTGACCCCAAGAGTTTGTTATTGTGGTTCATTTGTTGCACAGTTTATTACTGTTTTCTCAGTTTTTATGCAATGAATTTCCCAAACTGATTTTTTGCCTGTGATTGAAAACAACGTATAGAGTCATATTCTTGAAATTGGAGAAAAGGGTTTTAAAGACGGAACAATTTTCTGTGGCACTTTGCTGCTGAGCCGATAGACCTAATCACATGGCACGAGATACTGTCTAAATGGCCCTTCTGTACTACAATCACCATCATGGTATATTTGCTGAACTTTATTTTATCAACACAAAAAATAAGGGACAACATTTTTTTCAAGGGCAAACCTTTAAAACCCGAGGCCATCCTGGAAATTAGGGACAGCTGGTGCACATTCTCAAAGACATGAGCCGCCATTTTGAAAATAGACGTTAACATAATTTCTGAGGTAAAATTTAATTAAACAATGTCCCTTTACTAAAATGATCTACAGACAAATAATTGTGAAAGCTTAACGCCTTTTTGCAGTACATTAAGTTTGTCAATATTTGCTTGTTAATGAAAATTCTACCACACACATATGCATATTTATATTTATAAATCTTGACTGTTTGTGTAATGCTGCAGTTTCTTAATTTCGTCATATTGTATACTGTGAATCTGTTTTCTCACAAGAAAAAATACATATACTATAACAATCTAAAATGGTGATCTTTGGTTAGATACTTCAGGTTGACTTTGGTAAGATACATCAGGGGCACTACGGTTAGTTACATCAGGGGGACTTTGGTCAGGTACATCACGGGTACTTTGGTTAAGTATATCAGTGTAAAAATATCTGCCGGTCCTGGCAAAGATTGGGACATCTTCGGTTATTTATTTATATTTCTTTCCTTGTCTAATATCAAATCATATAAACTGTTATAAAAAAGTGTAGCTGTTGCCCATAGCCACCAATCAGATTTCAGCTAACATTTTCTAGAATGTACGTAGTAAATGATACCTAGAATCGGATTGGTTGCTACTGTAGGTGCTAGGCACCTAGTCACAGAGGGACAAAGGCAGCCACTTTGTGAATAGTCATGAGAACGCGGCCTACTTGGGAATATTGTGTGCTCCAACAAAATGGCTGCCTTTATTTTACACAGCGGACAGATCCATTTTCGGGAGAATCAAAAATTTCACACAAAATAAAGACACTTGAATTTCTAATTACTGTAAGCTGACAAAATGGCCACCTCTACTTTAAGTTAGGGACAGGTTAATCTTGTAAGAAACGGGGCCAAGGTTTGGTGTGAAGCATCTATTTACCATCACCAATCTTATTTGTTTTTGCTTAAAAACAATTCTTATGCGTATTCACCACATGCCTTAAATGTTTATTATTAAATGATTGAGATTTAACAATGCACTGCAAACTGTCCTGTCGTTCTTTAATTGGTCCAAAATTGCCCACTTCCATAATGAAGTGGACAGGGGGATTCATGACTCGTTTCATTGTAAATTGCATTATCATGGCCCGACCCCTACTGTGGGATGCTGTGATTCGCTGCAGTGGTGTGACGCCATGATCATGTGATTAATGTCACCATGGGGGTCATTCCGAGTTGTTCGCTCGCTAGCAGATTTTAGCAGCATTGCACACGCTAGGCAACCGCCCTCTGGGAGTGTATTTTAGCTTAGCAGAATTGCGAACGAAAGATTAGCAGAATTGCTAATAGAAAATTCTTAGCAGTTTCTGAGTAGCTCGAGACTTACTCCTACACTGCGATCAACTCAGGCCGTTTCGTTCCTGGTTTGACGTCACAAACACGCCCTGCGTTCGGCCAGCCACTCCCCCGTTTCTCCAGACTCTCCCGCTTTTTTCCGCACACTCCCAGAAAACGGCCAGTTTCCGCCCAGAAACACCCACTTCGTGTCAGTCACACTCCGATCACTTCAACGATGGAAATTCTTCGGTCGGGCGTGAGTAAATCTACTAAGTTTTGTGCTAAAATACTTAGCGCATGCGCACTGCGTACCATGCGCATGCACATTTTCGCCTTAATCGCTCCGTTGCGAAAATTGGCAACGAGCGAACTACTCGGAATGACCCACCCATGTCCCCTACACTTGTCGCTTGGGCCTCCTTGGAGTGGAGGGCCCGAATGTCAGCAAGTATTACTGACTGAGCATATATGTTTCACATGCTTAATCATGAAATGATTGCCCGGGAATTAGAATATTAAAATAATGTCTAAATCCTCCAATATAATAAGGGCAAAAAGAAAAGAGAAACAAAAAAAGAAAAACATTTTGTTAAGCTAAGTGATATTTTACTTGAAGTTATTAGTGCTTCTTGGCTACTAATATACTCTATTAAAGAGACTTGATATATTTATTGTCTCTGTCAATATTCTGACATTAATTGCTCTCTATAAGGCTTCCAACGCTGCGAATCAATAACGTTCAGTGTGTATCTGGGATGGCAATTTCTGTATTGCTTCAAAAGAGAAAGGAGAAAGAAACCCCTTTGCATAAGTCTTTAGAGATATTCCTGATCCTAAGTTATGCTTGAGAGGATAAGGTAAAAGTATTGTAACATATAGCCACCTCTTAAGGCCCATACACACTTGACGATAAAATGAGCGACGTCGTTCATTTCAGCCCTCATCAACGACATTGCTCATTATATCGTCAAGTGTGTATGCATCCGACGACCACCGATGCGCGGCCCCGTGGGACGTTAACGACCCTCGCTTATCTGTGGAGCATGTATGTTCAATTTCCACTATGGTCGTTACCGACCAGAGACGTCGTTGAATGTGTATGGTGTGAACGACCAACGACCAAGCCACTGTTCACCAGCCCTGTTCCCAGCTCATTATTTTAATAAACTGTTCAGCTTGGATGCTTCAACGATGAATGGTCTTTGGTCGTTGGTAGTGTGTATGCTCATGTCGTTTGCTCAGCTGTTCAAGGGAAGTTCAAGGGAAGTCGTTAACGACATGTGCATCGTCAAGTGTGTATGGGCCTTTACACCAGTCTACTGATCAAGACTGCAGTAATTGTGCAAATGTAATTTGATACATAGGGGGTCATTCCGAGTTGTTCGCTCGCAAGCTGCTTTTAGCAGCTTTGCACACGCTAAGCCGCCGCCTACTGGGAGTGAATCTTAGCTTATCAAAATTGCGAACGAAAGATTCGCAATATTGCGATAAGACTTCTCTGTGCAGTTTCTGAGTAACTCGAGACTTACTCTGCCAGTGCGATCAGTTCAGTGCTTGTCGTTCCTGGTTTGACGTCATAAACACACCCAGCGTTCGCCCAGACACTCCCCCGTTTCTTCTGCCACTCCCGCGTTTTTCCCAGAAACGGTAGCGTTTTTTCGCACACACCCATAAAACGGCCAGTTTCCGCCCAGAAACACCCACTTCCTGTTAATCACATTACGCTCACCAGAACGAAGAAAAAACCGTGAGTAAAAAACCTAACTGCATAGCAAATTTACTTTGCGCAGTCGCACTGCGGACATTGCGCATGCGCACTAAGCGGAAAATCGCTGCGATGCGAAAAAAATTACCGAGCGAACAACTCGGAATGACCCCAATAGTTATGTCCACCAGTTTGCAACAGTGTGTGGCTGACAGAACAGTTCATGCAAGAGACCAGATAATAGATACTATTGTTGTATCCAACAAATGGATGAGAAAATGGATCAAAAATTCTGTAAGTGATGGGTAGAAATAGAAGCAAATGATAAATATTCAAATGGTTCCTATTACTGTAAACCATGGGGGTAATTCCAAGTTGATCGCAGCAGGAAATTTTTTAGCAGTTGGGCAAAACCACGTGCACTGCAGGGGGGGCAGATATAACATGTGCAGAGAGAGTTAGATTTGGGTGGGTTATTTTGTTTCTGTGCAGGGTAAATACTGGCTGCTTTATTTTTACACTGCAACTTAGATTGCAGATTGAACACACCACACCCAAATCTATCTCTCTCTGCACATGTTATATCTGCCCCCCCTGCAGTGCACATGGGCCCTCATTCCGAGTTGTTCGCTCGCAAGGCGATTTTAGCAGATTTGCTCACGCTAAGCCGCCGCCTACTGGGAGTGAATCTTAGCATCTTAAAAATGCGAACGATGTATTCGCAATATTGCGATTACACACCTCATAGCAGTTTCTGAGTAGCTTCAGACTTACTCGGCATCTGCGATCAGTTCAGTGCTTGTCGTTCCTGGTTTGACGTCACAAACACACCCAGCGTTCGCCCAGACACTCCTCCGTTTCTCCGGCCACTCCTGCGTTTTTTCCGGAAACGGTAGCGTTTTTTGCCACACGCCCATAAAACGGCCTGTTTCCGCCCAGTAACACCCATTTCCTGTCAATCACATTACGAACGCCGGAACGATGAAAAAGCCGTGAGTAAAATTACTAAGTACATAGCAAATTTACTTGGCGCAGTCGCAGTGCGAACATTGCGCATGCGCATTAAGCGGAAAATCGCTGCGATGCGAAGATTTTTACCGAGCGAACAACTCGGAATGAGGGCCATGGTTTTTCCCAACTGCTAAAAAAATTCTTGCTGCGATCAACTTGGAATTACCCCCCATGTGTGCATGATAACAAAATAAGTAAACATAGGTGACTAATCTCCATCCTCTCAAAGGAAAAAACACACAAATAGATGTATCCGGTATATACCTTGTTAATAAACAGAGAATAATTGATAATTCACTCCGTAATATTGTGATTTCTGATACCATTAGAAATGAAACTTATTTCAAAAAGCGCATATAGATATGAGGGCCATGTCCCCAGAACATTAATTACTCACGAACGGTTGAATTAAACATATAGATATCTATAATTCTGTCTTAAGTTGATCGCAGGGACAATTGTGTTCGTGATTCTCAATTTGTCTCTAATCCTAACATTGAGATTCAATTTGTACAGACACGCCAGAGTTAGGGTGTAAAAACCTTATGTTTTATACTTTTATCTCCAACCAAGGGATAGTGAAATGGCCATACACATTTCCAGTAGTGTAATGAAACCCCTCTCAGATTGTCATATCCCCATGCATATAGCCCCTTTGATGGCTAAGTTCATCCGTGTAATATATTAAAGCATTCAGTTGAAATTCATAGGTAGCTTCAAAGTATAAGACTGTTATTAATTTTATGTAACACGTCAGAGTTAATACCACCTTAGGAATAAATGAGCTGAGAGATAAAGAGTCCTAGGTGTGTGGAAACGGATTCCCTCTCTACGGTTGCTCCATGTGCCACAGTGGGCAGTGAATGAAAACAATGAGAGCGGGGAAGAGCCGTCCACCAAAGGACTGAAAGGAAAGAGCAGTGCGAGCTGCTTCTGCTGTCCACGCTCTACATCCCCCCTCCCCTGTTGCATAAGGGCATTGCAGGGGGCAGAGCCGGCCCTAACCAATATGATGCCCTAGGCAAGATTTTGGCTGGTGCCCCCTAGCACCACCGCTGGTTCCGCCTCTGACCTTGCACCTCTTTTCCAGCACCAACACCCCTCACCCATAGCAATCCTTATTTTGGTGTTTGTACCCCTTATATTTTAAATAGGAACAGTTCACACATTTGGCATGCACCCCAAAAAAAGGTGTGTTTTTGCTGGGAAGGGGCATGGCCACACAATAGTAACCCCAATTCCAATTACGCCACACAGTACTGCAACTTTATTCACATTTGATCATGCGATAGTGCTCATAATTCATATTACATCCCACAGTAGTATCACTTTACCTTATAAATGTTACTCCTCACAGTAGAGCCCCTTATTCACATTACATCACACTGAATTGCTCCTTATTCACATTACACCACACCCTATTGCTCTTTATTCACATTAGATGACACAGTAGTGCCCTTTCTATACACAACGGCACATAGTAGAGCACCTTATACACATAATGCCACAGAGTAATGCCCCTTACACAAATGAGACACATTATTAATGTCCTTATAAACATAATGCACCTTACGCATTATGACAACGTTTATTAATGTCCTTTTACACATAATGTCCCTTACACATATGCCGCACATTATTAATGCCCCAATACGCATAATGACACACATACAGTAGTACCCTGTTACACTTATACCGCACATTATTAATGCCCTTATACACATAATGACACACATAGTGTTCCTTACACATATGTTGCACATTATTAATGCATTTTTACATTACACACATAATGCTCCTTATAAATATTCTGAATACTACTGCACAACCAACCCACTCACATGCACACAGCACTCACAATGCCACTAACACTGTGACCTCTGCCTCTGCTTGGATACAGATGTGTCCTCATAAATCTTGCCTCAATGCTAATGTTGGGCACCTTTTTTTATGAAAATGCATCTTATTTGCATTGCTATGTGGCTAGGATGCACAAGCAGCTTCTGCTGATTAAAATGATATGCAGCATGCCTATATAGTGTGTGAGACTGGCTGTGTCTGCATATGAAATGTTACACACAGAATATAGGCATGCCGCATATCATTTTAATCAGCAGAAGCTGCTAATGCCCCTAGGCATATCAAATGCCCTAGGCAATTGCCTAGTTTGCCTATGCCTATGGCCGGCTCTGGCAGGGGGGGCCGTAGATGTGAGACAATGGATGAGAGAGCAGCTCTGAATACCTTATTTTCTCATACGTCCTAGAGGATGCTGGGGACTCCAAAAGGACCATGGGGTATAAAAACTTAAACTGGGTGTGAACTGGCTCCTCCCTCTATGCCCCTCCTCCAGACCTCAGTTAGACTTTGTGCCCAGGAGTGATGGGTCACACACTAGGGGAGCTCTACTGAGTTTCTCTAAAAGACTTTATGTTAGGTTTTTTATTTTCAGGGAGACCTGCTGGCTACAGGCTCCCTGCATCGTGGGAGTGAGGGGAGAGAAGCAGGACCTACTTCTTCTTAGTTCAAGGGCTCTGCTTCTCGGCTACTGGACACCATTAGATCCAGAGAGTTCGATCACTTGGTGCGCCTAGCTGCTTGTTCCCGGAGCCACGCCGTCACCCCCCTCACAGAAGACAGAAGAAAGAAGCCGGGTGAGTATGTGAAGAACAGAAGACTTCAGTGACGGCAGAAGACTTCAGTAACGGAGGTACAGCGGTCGCGCTGCGCTCCATGCTCTCACACACCAATGGCACTCACAGGGTGCAGGGCGCTGGGGGGGGAGCGCCCTGGGCAGCAGGTTGCTGATTTCTTTTTGTGGCTGGCAGAAAAGCATTTGGGTGCCTGAGCACCGTGTCCCATACCCCCGCCAGCATATACTGCGCACTGCGCGCCAGTACTCCCCCGCCTCCGGCTTCCACGGGTGCAGGGCGCTGGGGGGGGGGGGGGAGCGCCCTGGGCAGACGTTTTAAAGGCCTCTGTGTGACTCTGGAGGTGCCGAGGCTCCGTGTCCCGGACACCCGCCAGTATGTATAGCGCACTAGGCGCCATTTCTTCCCCGCCGCCGGCTCTCACGGGTGCAGGGCGCTGGGGGGGAGCGCCCTGGGCAGTATATTACAACTTGCAGAGTTAAGCTGGCGGTGCCGGGGCTCCGTGTCTCGGACCCCGCCAGCGCGTTGTAGCGCCCTGTGCGCCATCTCTCCACCGCCACCGGCTCCATGGGTGCAGGGCGCTGGGTGGGGAGCATCCTGGGCAGCATTTCCTGAATCTTCCCGGGCGGGGGAACATACCCGGACTCTGGGCGTCTTCACCCTGCCAGGACACCGCAGCGTGCGTGCTGCGCTCCATCGCTCCCACACACCAATGATTTCCGTGGGTGCGGGGCGCGGGGGGTGGGGGTGCCCTGGGCTGCGTTTTGGATATATAGGGGTATATACAGGGGATTAATCCCTGTATATAAGTCCCCAGCTCAATTTAAGATATATGTTTGGGCGGGCTTAAGCACGCCGGGAGGGGGCGGAGCTTAGCCCTTACACTGGAGTCGGCGCCATTTTTCCTCAGGTCCCCGCCAAGATTTACTGTATGGTAAGAAGGAGGGGGGGCACAGTGTTTTTTAATGCTATATGGGTGTAATATAGCATTATGTTAAATAATGGACGCCTGATCTTTGTTGTGTTACATAAATTCACTGTTTCCCTGTTTATTTACCCACTATTGGTTAGTCGACATGTGTCGACAGGTGTGAGGGCTTTGTCAAAAGCTCATGTGGGGATATCTGTCGGTTTCGCCGACGCTTGGCGGTACTTGATTCAAACAACTAAGTATTAGCAGGTTGCTTTTGTGTGCTTAAAAACAAGTAAACACGCTAGGGGAGACACGGTTGTCTGTCGATGCCCTGTCGGCATCAACGGTATTTCCTGGGTAAAAGAATTAACAGGCTGTTATTGCCTTGTACCTGTATTTGTATATATATTTATATATATATATGGGGGGAGTGTTCTTACAATTGTATATGTACGCTTCCCTCAGACCCCTCGGGGTTCCAAGATTATTATTATTTTTGCCCGCTTACTATTCCGTGCTGTCGACATTTACTCAGTTTCTGTCGGCCGTAACGTTCCTGGTAGATCCACATCGGGGGCACGTCAGTACATGGTCATACACATTCACAACACATTACTGTCACTAGGGACCTGACAGGTCTGGACAATCCACTTGCGTATAGGTTATATCTATATGTGTATATATGTAGATATAGGTTTATATATGCATGGTTAGGATATATGTGCTTTATTGTGTATTACATGATGTATATCCATGAATGCTGAAATAATGATATTCTTCTCATGTGCTGGTCGCTCTGTTGATTAAGCTCTAGATTGGCCGGGACGAGTTGGTTTCGATCCTCTCAAGGAGTCCGAATATTATTCTCTTCCCGACGCGGAGAGAAAATTATGACAGTCAACTCCTGGTCGACGCAGAGCCCGGTCGCAAAGGATCATACACAGGCAGCTAAGTGAAATTTTATTTCTATACTTTGACCTTATTTGCACTGTATGCACTTGAGGGAGTGTTGTAGTTGGGTAGGCATCCGATAGAATTATCCTACCCAGAGTGGGTAGGCTTACATACTGTATGTTTATTTTTCCTTATAACATTACAGCAGGCTGCCACGTGACAGCAGGTGGTGTGACCGGAAAAATGCGGAGGAGGTCTCCGGGAGTTGCTGGTGGGAGGTATACAGCTGTTTGGTGTGGCCTCTGTTCAGTGAATCTCTGCGGTTTCCGCTGGTAAGTCTGAATTCGTGAGTTAGCCTCTTTCACAACGGTTGGTGACGCATTCTTTTGTGGGATGCAGTCGTTTTAACCGGTTCGATACTGTTCTTTTTTCCTTTTCTGTGTAGACAGTGGAAGGTGAAAAGGTAAGTGTTCTGCAGCCGTGTTAGGTTCGCAGAAGTGGACGTAGTTTTCTGTTTCCACTACATACATCACTTGTCGCTGAGTCTATCTGGCTGGTCCCCACTCCAGTGACCACTTGTCTACTAATTTTCAGTTAGTCCAGGAATAGACTGGGACCTGTGAGTTATTTATAGAAGCCAAAGGGGAACATTCTGAGTTACGGTTGTTTCCCCTTACTGTTTTTTCTAATAGATCTTGCCTTTCCCCTATGGAAGGGGAGGTAGTACGCGACGCCATACAGAGGTGCATCACGTTCAGGACATTGTCTGGTTGTCCCTGTATAAAGGTGCATATCGTTGTTTATCTCTGACTGTTCTTCAGCGCAGGGATTGGCTGTTGTTCCCAATGACGCAGATGTCAGAAGTGGGTTTCAGAGTAGATACTGACCGGTTAAGGTTCAGTGTTTTTCCTGTGGAAAGAGGTCTGAGGATCCAGAGTTGGATTGGCTTTAAGGTGACACCTCATCAATAGGTTCCGTTAATAAGACAGATGGGTGCGGCCTAAGAGGCCTTTTTCAGTGAGCAGGTCTAATACCAGAGTGGTTTTCATGGGACCAGTTGGAAATGGGGTCCGGGTCTCACCTGCGCATGCACCGGAATATAATCAAAACGGCCAGGACATCGCTCCCGTGGTGTCTGCTCGGTTCTTTCCTTCTAGAGGAATGAAGGTTAGGGATCCAGGTTTAGATCCTGGTGTCCGTGCATACAGATCTCCGAAGCTGGGGAGCAGTCCTTTGCAAGGGACGTATTTCCAGAGGATGAGGTCAAGTTGGGAAACTTGTCTGCTGTAAGCTTTCTTGAATTAAGAGCTATTTTAGACGAACGTATTCTTAGTGTTCTGCCCGTGTTAATTCTGCCAGACGACTTGTCAGCAATGGCGTAAGTAAGCCGCTAGGGCGGAACAAGGAGCAAAGCGGCAATGGCAGAAGATGCACAGTTTGCAGTTGAGTGGGAAGTCTGGTAAACGCTATATTAGCAGTCTTCGTTCCGGAGGTAAACAACGGAGAAATAGATTTCCTCTGCTGACACGATATCCAGCCGGGAAAAATTCTGTCATCATCGAGAAGCTTTCCCAGACGTGACAAGTCTTTGAGGAGTGTCACAATTGGACATGTTGGCGTCTCGCCTCAACGAGAGGCCTCGAGGAGATTGTTCCAGGTCAAGGGACACTCAAGATATAGCAGTGGACATCCTCGTGACACCGTGGGTGTTTTTAGTTGGTCTAGGTGGCCTCTCCGCTTTCACTTTTCTGACAGTGGTAAGCGTAAGATGATCGAAGGTTCTGATGATCCTCTTAAATCCGGTCTAGCCAGCGAGGGTTGGCTATCCAGTTTTTCATGGTTTACTCATAGAAAATTACTGCCCTCTTCCTTTACGTGAGGAAATGTTACAACAAGATCAGGGCGTGTATCAGGACTTACCGCGGCTGCGGCTGACGGCGGGGCGGTTGAATGTCATATCCTAAGCCGAACGGGAGTTCCCAGTGAAGTCGTTTCTTCAATTCTTCAGGCTAGGAAAGAACTAACGGCACAGCGTTACCACCGTTGTTGGAGTAATTATGTGTCTCGGTGTGTATCCAGGAAGGCTTCTATGGAGGACTTTCAGCTAGGTCGTGCTTATCCATACTTTACAAGCCGATGTGGAGGCAAGCCTAATAAGTTTCTTTACGAAATTTCTCTCTTGGAAAGCGGTCAGGCTATTGACTTTGACGTCCGCAAGGCGGGTGTCGGAAGTGGTGGTTTTGTCTCACAAGAGCCTTGTTTGATCTTTCAGGTGGATAGAGAGGAATTGAGTACTCGGTTGGTAGTTCTACCAAGAGTGGTTTCTGGGTTTCGCAGAAATCGGCCTATTTTGATGCCGGGGGTTACTTAGGCATTAGCTGGTTCAAATTCCCTTGATCTAGCCAGGGATTTGAGTATTTAGGTCATCAATTTGGCTCAGTTTGGAGAAACAGAGGCTCTGTTTGTCTGGTATGTTCCCAGCTTGGTTTGGGAGACTGCGTTATGCAGTCTGTTACATGCTGAATCTGTGATGCGGTTTGGCATGTTCGTTCTACGGCTGATTTGCCGTCACCGAAGTCGGTGGAGGTTCCTTCTTTTGGGAAGATGGGCTTTTCTTGGGCGGATGCCCAAGGAGTCTCGGCGGTTCAACTTTGCCGAGCGGATTCTTGGTCGGGATCAAACGCTTTTGCTATGCTCTACAAGTTTGATACCCTGATTTTTGGGGACCTTATGTTTGCTCATTCGGTGCTGCAGAGTCGTCCGCACTCTCCCGCCCGTTTTGGAGCTTTGGTATAAACCCCATGGTCCTTTTGGAGCCCCCAGCATCCTCTAGGACGTATGAGAAAATAGGATTAAAGTACCTACCGGTAAATCCTTTTCTCTTAGTCCGTAGAGGATGCTGGGCACCCGTCCCAGTGCGTACTGTGTCTGCAGTTAGTGTTTTGGTTACACCCTGGTGGTGTGTCTTCTCTGTCTGGCGGTTGCTACCGTTGTTCATGACATGGTATGCGGGGTCTTATTTTTGCTTCTGTGGACACACGAGTTGTGTTGCATATTCTCTCAGCATGTGGCTGTGTTTTGTTCATGCCGTTGGCTGGTATTCTACTGAATGCCACGTTCTACGGTGTGTTTGAGGTGTGAGCTGGTATGACACTCACCGTGTTTATAACAATAAATTCTTTCCTCGAAATTGTCCATCTCTCCTGGGCACAGTTTTCTAACTGAGGTCTGGAGGAGGGGCATAGAGGGAGGAGCCAGTTCTCACCCAGTTTAAGTCTTTATAGTGCTGCCCAAGCTCCTGCGGATCCGTCTATACCCCATGGTCCTTTTGGAGTCCCCAGCATCCTCTACGGACTAAGAGAAAAGGATTTACCGGTAGGTACTAAAATCCTATTATTGTCACGCCTGGTGTGCCTGTGACAGAGCAAGGTGAGGTCTCCGTCAATTGCAGGGAGCCGTTACAGGAGCCGGACGCCGGGTCGGGTGTAATTCCCGCACCTCCGTAAGCTATGCGCGCCCACGTATTAACATTTCAAAAGAGTGCGCCACACACTAAGCCCTTCTTTTAGTGATAAGCCCACTAGTGGTTTACACTAATAACTCCTAGAAAAAGCTTAATCTACTGTCACTGGTTCTGTGAATGCTGTAGGCAGTGACTGTCAGGAATCTAGCACTTCCTGTGCTGCTACATACAGGAACCCACAGCCAAGGGCATAGCTACCATAGGTGCAGGGAGTGCAGCTGCTATGGGGCCCAGAGCTGAGAGGGGCCCACCTTCCCTGTCAAAGTTTAATGTGTTGTATACATTTTCAACCATTGGGTGGTACATAGGGGCCCTTACAAACTTTTGCCTTTCATCCTACATTATATCTAATTAAACCCCTGGACCTGCTCATTCTGCTGTGGTGTAAAATGAACTGTTACATGTAGTAATATGAACTGGGGCACTGTAATGTGGCACAATATAAAGGGGAGGCACCATAGTGTGGCATAATATGAACTGGGGGCCATTTAATGTGGCATAATATGAACTGTGGACACTGTATATATTAATGTGACTTAGGGGTACTGTATTGCATAATGTGTACTACAATGTGACATACTATGGTCTATAAAATAAATAAGGGCAGTTCTATGGGGGATAACATTACCTAAGGCACTACTATAGTTCAGTAAGTAAACTAGGGCACTATTATGGGACATACAATGAACAACTACCTCAGAGAGGTGTCTCTCTAGGAGCATTGGGATAGGGGGCCCCTTCAAAATGTTGCTATGGGGCCCACACATTTCTGGCTACGTCCCTGCCCACAGCATTCCCATACCCTCCGACATTTTACACATAAAAATCGGTACAAATTAGAGAAAGGGCGTGGCCATGGGTAAAGGGGGCGTGGTCACACCCCTTTTCCTATACTTTCAATGGAAGTTTGGAGAGCCAAAAATCGGTACAGACCATAAAGAAAAGGTACTGTACCTATTAAAAAGGTACATTTGGAGGGTATGCATTCCCCAGGCTGAGATACATGCATCCACAAAGCGCCCCTGTATGGTTAGTCTTAGGTATGGAGTCTTACCACGACCCTGGTGCAACCAGGCCGCTAGCAGTTGTATAAGCTGCTTACAGCTATTGTTACACTGCTAAAGGGAATCTCAATGTACACTTATTTCCCCTATAAAGGATGCCCAACGTAAATGGTTAAAGTTTCCAGCATCTTTGTATGATACCCACCCTTGTTGTCAAGCAACTTAAAGTTGTCCACTGTTTGACACATGGTTTGCGCAATTGTCTACAGTTGGATAATGTGTGTTATATAAGCAGACATCCCAATCTCCATCCCGTGTCTATAGATTGGGGTACTCTCGCTAGCCCCCCACAACTCCTGGTTTGCATTGTCTGTCAGGGTGGTCTATCAGTGGCGCCACTAGTAACAAGCACAGGGATGTGCATGAAACAGGCCAGCTAATCGAACTGTGCGCTCAACAGCGCCAGCAGTCAAAAGAAGGTAACAGCGGTGGGCGTGGGGGGGAGATCTGACAGGATTGTGTTGTGTGTCCGCCACAGAGACAATGAGGCATGAGCTGATAGCCTTGTCGCCATTTTCTGGAAAGAAGTACCCCCTTGTTGTGCCTGGAGCTTGGTGGGAAAACCCTGACTGCCACAGGAGAGTAACTGGCATGCTACCAGTCCAGGATTTACTGATATTCATGCATGAGCAGAGATGGTTACATCAAAATAACTGAGGTACTAATTAAGACACCGATACCCCTTTCACACCGCACAAATAACCCAGTTTCGACTCAATATATTGCAAGCGACAAGGGTCGCTGTGCGGTGTAAAATAGGCCATGGACGAATTCCCAGGCCGCCTGACCCGATAATTCAACCCGGGTTATAAGAAGGGTTATCCCTGGGTAATTACCGGGTCAGGTGCAGTGTGCCAGTTCACTGCATAAGGAGAGGCGGCGTGGAGATGATATCATCACCAGCGCCGCCCCCGTGGCCGTCTCCGTTCCCTCCCTTGGATGGCAACCAGTAATATGCCGGGTAGGCATTGTGGTGTGTAGGGTCCAAGGCCGGGTCCCACCCGGGAAGGACCCGTTTCCAATTCCTGGGCGGGACCGGCATTGCGATCTGAAAGCGTTACTACATTTAAGCATGGCTATCCTTAAAACCTGGACTGTTAGTGTTTGCAGTAGACCGTGGTTGTGAAACCCTTCTCTAAATCCATGTCTTTGACATGTTCGTCCAAGTAACTGCGTTAATTTAGATTCCTTTTCAACAAAATAGACACTCAGAAGCAGATACGACTTAATTAAAAAAACCATAAGAAAACATTTCAAACAAGATCATTTGTTTATCGTCGTACAACAAATAAAGTTACTGTAGTATAAATTGTTCCTCCTTTGTGTGTTACACTTTGTGTTTCATTTCATCAACATATTTACATTTGTTTGGGTATTTTCTTTTACACTATTAAGTGCTGGAACAGCGGCAGATTGTTCCTCGTCGCTAACATTGCTAAGGTGAGAGGCGTCACGGTGAGATATTCACCGTCGTCGGGATTATAAAATCCGTGGTCACTCGCACGATCGTCAGTTGTTTTGAATACAGTATTTCCAGAAGCAAGCTGCAAGAGAGAGAAGCAATTCACATATATGTGACATGAATGTTATGTGTTGTGCGTATACATATACTGTATATATATATATATATATATATATATATATATATATATAGATAGAGAGAGAGAGAGAGAGTGCATTTTATCATCGGAACACTAATAATTTGTTCTCGAAGCAACATATGTTAACGGGTTTGCGTGCTATACAGTGCATGCCTTGATAGCACGATTGTGGCAGGACATGCTGGGATGTGTAGTCCCACAACAGCTAGAGGACCCAGGGCATAGACGCCAACAGAGATGCACCACACAGGAGAAATAATCAAAGGGTTGTTTTCTAACGGTGGAAATTATAATAATAATAATAATAATAATAATAATAATAATAATGAATCGGCTTGGAAAACAAGTAGCTTTTGTGAAAATATGAGAGCTCATGCTCACTTAGGGGTAAACTTACTAAGGTGGGATTTTTCTTTTTTTTTAGAACTAGTGATGTTGCCCATAGCAACCAATCAGAATCTATTATCTTTTAGAAGCAGCTAGATAAATGTTAAGTTGAATCTAATTGGGTGCTATTAGCAACATCACCAGTTCTAATAAAAAACCTCCCACCTTAGTAAATTTACCCCTTACAGGTCCCCCTTTGCTTTCCTCCATTTTATACATTTTATTTGGTGAGACAACCCCTCAGGTGAACCTCAATGTTAGTACCTAGGTCCCAAACCCCTTTTGCATGTTGAGTTTTATCTACGTGTCCTGTGGAATCTTGGACCTCTCAACCTTTTACTCTTATTTTTTGGTCAATCAGATCTCCATAAGGTGCAGTCCCACTGGCGTCTCTTCCTATAATGAGGATATCCTGACAGAATCAGGAATATTCCAAGGATTATGGAGTTGCCATTAATTCATTGCAGAGATAACAGAATCTCCAGTGCCGGAGCAATGGCTGTGTGCTCAGTGCTAGGAATTCACAAATAAACAGGGATATAGTAATCTATTTTAATGCTAGATATAATGAAACCTCTACCTCGTTTCTTGCTTTTCCTGGGTAAGGACTGAGACACTTTCCTGAAGTGCTTCCCCCTCATGTTGTTATTGGCTGTCAGTTCATCAGTCTGATCGATGGATTCTTCCTGATGGAAGGAAGGATTGGGATGGTCCTCTCGCACGTCGTCCTGTGTGGTAGAGACAACATTAATGGGGGAGTCCTGCAGTCTATAGAGAGTTGCTTATTCCTGATGAGACAGGATATGGTACACATGTACTACTGAGCACTCGTTATCACATCCATTACTAATATAGGAGAGGCCATGGACTTGCCCATAAGCCAATAGACACCCAGTCTCCCCACACCCACTGTGTTTAATGTGCTGTAATACTGCAGTGGATTGTTTATCTGTATGAGTAAGGGGCCCTACTCACTGGCCGACCCGCCGCCAAGCTGCCCGACGGCGGATACGGCCGACGAGCGACCCAGCGGCGGGGGGGCAGTGATGGGGGGAGTGAAGTTTCTTCACTCCCCCCGTCACGCGGCTGCATTGAAGTGCAGGCAAATATGGACGAGATCGTCCATATTGGCCTGCATGCACAGCCGACGGGAGACCAGCGATGAACGAGCGCGGGGACGCGCATCGTTCATCGCTGGAGTCTCCACACTGAAAGATATGAACGAGTTCTCGTTCATTTATGAACGAGATCGTTCATATCTTTCAGAAAATCGGCCAGTGTGTAGGGCCTATAAGAGCGGAAACCATCTACAAAAGAGACAGTCATGGTTCTGCACATCAGTACTTGCTCCAACATGGTACTACTATAGGTGTGGCTCTGCATACTAGTCCTGGTACTAGGTCTGGCTCTGCACACCAGTCCTGGTGCTAGATCTGGCTCTGCACACTAGTCCTGGTACTAGGTATGGCTGTGCACACTAGTTCTGGCACTAGATCTGGCTCTGCACACTAGTCTGTTACTAGGTATGGCTCTGCACACTAGTCCTGGTACTAGGTATGGCTGTGTATACTAGTCCTGGTACTAGATCTGGCTCTGCACACTAGTCCTGGTACTAGGTATGGCTGTGCACACTAGTTCTGGCACTAGATCTGGCTCTGCACACTAGTCTGTTACTAGGTATGGCTCTGCACACTAGTCCTGGTACTAGGTATGGCTGTGTATACTAGTCCTGGTACTAGATCTGGCTCTGCACACTAGTCCTGGTACTAGATCTGGCTCTGCACACTAGTCCTGGTACTAGATCTGGCTCTGCACACTAGTCCTGGTACTAGATCTGGCTGTGCACACTAGTTCTGGTACTAGATCTGGCTCTGCACACTAGTCTGTTACTAGGTATGGCTCTGCACACTAGTCCTGGTACTAGGTATGGCTGTGTACACTAGTCCTGGTACTAGATCTGGCTCTGCACACTAGTCCTGGTACTAGGTATGGCTGTGCACACTAGTTCTGGTACTAGGTATGGCTGTCCACACTAGTTCTGGTACTAGATCTGGCTCTGCACACTAGTCTGTTACTAGGTATGGCTCTGCACACTAGTCTTGGTACTAGGTATGGCTGTGCACACTGGTCCTGGTACTAGATCTGTCTCTGTACACTAGTTCTGGTTCTAGATCTGGCTCTGCACACTAGTCCTGGTTTAGATCTGGCTCTGCACACTAGTCCTGGTACTAGATCTGGCTCTGCACACTAGTCCTGGTACTTGATCTGGCTCTGCACAGGTACTAGGTATGGCTGTGCACACTAGTCCTGGTTTTAGATCTGGTTCTGCACACTAGTCCTGGTACTAGGTATGGCTGTGCACACTAGTCCTGGTACTAGGTATGGCTGTGCACACTAGTCCTGGTACTAGATCTGGCTCTACACTCTAGGTATGGCTCTGCGCGTTAGTCCTGGTACTAGGTATGGCTCTGCACACTAGTCCTGGTACTAGATCTGGCTCTGCACACTAGTCCTGGTACTAGATCTGGCTCTCACACTAGTCCTGGTACTAGGTATGGCTGTGCACACTAGTCCTGGTACTAGATCTGGCTCTGTACACTAGTCCTGGTACTAGATCTGGCTCTGCACATTAGTCCTGGTACTAGGTATGGCTGTGCACACTAGTCCTGGTTCTAGATCTGGCTCTGCACACTAGTCCTGGTACTAGGTATGACTCTGCACACTAGTCCTGGTACTAGATCTGGCTCTGCACACTAGGTATGGCTCTGCACATTAGTCCTGGTACTAGGTATGGCTCTGCACACTAGTCCTGGTACTAGATCTGGCTCTGCACACTAGGTATGGCTCTGCACGTTAGTTCTGTTACTAGGTATAGCTCTGCACAACAGTCCTGGTACTAGATCTGGCTCTGCACACTAGTCCTGGTACTAGATCTGGCTGTGCACACTAGTCCTTGTACTAGATCTGGCTCTGCACACTAGTCCTGGTACTAGATCTGGCTCTGCACACTAGTCCTGGTACTAGGTATGGCTGTGCACACTAGTCCTGGTACTAGATCTGGCTCTGCACACTAGGTATGGCTCTGCACATTAGTCCTGGTAGTAGGTATGGCTCTGCACACCAGTCCTGGTACTAGATCTGGCTCTGCACACTAGTCCTGGTAGTAGGTATGGTTGTGCACACTATTCCTGGTAGCAGATCTGGCTCTGCACACTAGGTATGGCTCTGCACATTAGTCCTGGTAGTAGGTATGGCTCTGCACAACAGTCCTGGTACTAGATCTGTCTCTGCACACTAGTCCTGGTAATAGATCTGTCTCAGCACACTAGTCCCGGTACTAGATCTGGCTCTGCACACTAGGTATGGCTCTGCACATTAGTCCTGGTAGTAGGTATGGCTCTGCACACCAGTCCTGGTACTAGATCTGGCTCTGCACACTAGTCCTGGTACTAGATCTGGCTCTGCACACTAGTCCTGGTAGTAGGTATGGCTGTGCACACTAGTCCTGGTAGCAGATCTGGCTCTGCACACTAGGAATGGCTCTGCACGTTAGTCCTGTTACTAGGTATGGCTCTGCACGTTAGTCCTGTTACTAGGTATGGCTCTGCACACTAGTCCTGGTACTAGATCTGGCTCTGCACACTAGTCCTGGTAATAGATCTGGCTCTGCACACTAGTCCTGGTACTAGATCTGGCTCTGCACACTAGTCCTGGTAATAGATCTGGCAGTGCACACTAGTCCTTGTACTAGATCTGGCTCTGCACACTAGTCCTGGTACTAGATCTGGCTCTGCACACTAGTCCTGGTACTAGATCTGGCTCTGCACACTAGTCCTGGTACTAGATCTGGCTCTGCACACTAGTCCTGGTACTAGATCTGGCTCTGCACACTAGTCCTTGTACTAGATCTGGCTCTGCACACTAGTCCTGGTACTAGATCTGGCTCTGCACACTAGTCCTTGTACTAGATATGGCTCTGCACACTAGTCCTGGTACTAGATCTGGCTCTGCACACTAGTCCTGGTAATAGATCTGGCTCTGCACACTAGTCCTGGTACTAGATCTGGCTCTGCACACTAGTCCTGGTAATAGATCTGGCAGTGCACACTAGTCCTTGTACTAGATTTGGCTGTGCACACTAGTCCTGGTACTAGATCTGGCTCTGCACACTAGTCCTGGTAATAGATCTGGCAGTGCACACTAGTCCTTGTACTAGATCTGGCTCTGCACACTAGTCCTGGTACTAGATCTGGCTCTGCACACTAGTCCTGGTAATAGATCTGGCAGTGCACACTAGTCCTTGTACTAGATTTGGCTGTGCACACTAGTCCTGGTACTAGATCTGGCTCTGCACACTAGTCCTGGTAATAGATCTGGCAGTGCACACTAGTCCTTGTACTAGATATGGCTCTGCACACTAGTCCTGGTACTAGATCTGGCAGTGCACACTAGTCCTTGTACTAGATATGGCTCTGCACACTAGTCCTGGTACTAGATCTGGCTCTGCACACTAGTCCTGGTAATAGATTTGGCTGTGCACACTAGTCCTGGTACTAGATCTGGCTCTGCACACTAGTCCTGGTACTAGATCTGGCAGAGCACACTAGTCCTTGTACTAGATATGGCTCTGCACACTAGTCCTGGTACTAGATCTGGCTCTGCACACTAGTCCTGGTAATAGATCTGGCAGTGCACACTAGTCCTTGTACTAGATCTGGCTCTGCACACTAGTCCTGGTACTAGATCTGGCTCTGCACACTAGTCCTGGTAATAGATCTGGCAGTGCACACTAGTCCTTGTACTAGATTTGGCTGTGCACACTAGTCCTGGTACTAGATCTGGCTCTGCACACTAGTCCTGGTAATAGATCTGGCAGTGCACACTAGTCCTTGTACTAGATTTGGCTGTGCACACTAGTACTGGTACTAGATCTGGCTCTGCACACTAGTCCTGGTAATAGATCTGGCAGTGCACACTAGTCCTGGTAATAGATCTGGCAGTGCACACTAGTCCTTGTACTAGATTTGGCTCTGCACACTAGTCCTGGTAATAGATCTGGCAGTGCACACTAGGTATGGCTCTGCACGTTAGTCCTGGTACTAGATCTGGCTCTGCACACTAGTCCTGGTTATAGATCTGGCAGTGCACACTAGTCCTTGTACTAGATCTGGCTCTGCACACTAGTCCTGGTACTAGATCTGGCTCTGCACACTAGTCCTGGTACTAGATCTGGCTCTGCACACTAGTCCTGGTACTAGATCTGGCTCTGCACACTAGTCCTGGTACTAGATCTGGCTCTGCACACTAGTCCTGGTACTAGATCTGGTTCTGCACACTAGTCTTGGTACTAGATCTGGCTCTCACACTAGTCCTGGTACTAGATCTGGCTCTGCACACTAGTCCTGGTACTAGATCTGGCTGTGCACACTAGTCCTGGTACTAGATCTGGCTCTGCACACTAGTCCTGGTTATAGATCTGGCAGTGCACACTAGGTATGGCTCTGCACGTTAGTCCTGTTACTAGGTATGGCTCTGCACGTTAGTCCTGGTACTAGATCTGGCTCTGCACACTAGTCCTGGTTATAGATCTGGCAGTGCACACTAGTCCTTGTACTAGATCTGGCTCTGCACACTAGTCCTGGTACTAGATCTGGCTCTGCACACTAGTCCTGGTACTAGATCTGGCTCTGCACACTAGTCCTGGTACTAGATCTGGCTCTGCACACTAGTCCTGGTACTAGATCTGGCTGTGCACACTAGTCCTGGTACTAGATCTGGTTCTGCACACTAGTCCTGGTACTAGATCTGGCTCTGCACACTAGTCCTGGTACTAGATCTGGCTCTGCACACTAGTCCTGGTACTAGATCTGGCTCTGCACACTAGTCCTGGTACTAGATCTGGCTCTGCACACTAGTCCTGGCAACACAAAGAGATTTCCACGTTTTGGCAGTTATACATTCTGACAACTTCTCTCTAACCTGAGTATGAGGTGGGGCAGATGAAATAGCTTAGGATACCTTTGTCATCACCTGAATGGCATGTAAGTAGCTAGTTTTAAATTGATTAAGTGTTTTTTTGGGGGGTGGGGTCATTATGCATAGCCCTCGCTCAGTACATACAGGGGCTGATTCTGAGTCAGATGGAGAGTGGCTGTATGTGCGTGATGCCACGGGCAGCCAGAGTTACTACAGTACCTCCTTATGCTAATATTAGTCACAGTAGGGATAATACGTAGGGGTAATATGTAAGGATAATGCCAGGATCCATGCAGCCTAAGCGGGAAGCCGCTCTCATCACTATTTTCCCGCAGCTGCAACTGTCACTATTAGATACCCTAATTTGTACCTGTTTCCTGCTGTCACAGATGATGTTTAGAACTGTATATTGTAATACCTACTACATGTTACTATTACTACAAACACTAACTACTAGAGGCAGGTCTTCCCAGTCACTCACCATTCTGTTCTTCTTTCCAAACAATTTGGTGTTCGCTAAAGTAGAAAAAAAAATCTCAAATTAAAATTGTCATTCAGACGCCACGTTTTATATGAGTAATACTTTATTTTTGCATCCTCTGGGTATAATTTATATGGGACACTGCATTTGTATAAACCATTGTCAGTAACACATTAACCTATGGAAATGTGGCTCATGAAACACAGCAGTTTCCCCTCAGTCTCATCAGTTACTGAAGACATAAGACTAGGGTGGCCAATCCCGGGATTTTGATCCAAAAATGCCAGGATTTGAATTCCAGGATTGGAGCCTCCAATTCCGGGATTTGCAGCATTAGGTTGCGCATGCGCAGTTCTGCTGGGCATTGCTGAGCACTATAGCACATGGCTCAGACGCTGCCCGGCTGTGTGGCCCGGGTGGCAGTGGGGTATTTGGAGCTTAGGCGGGCAGCCGTGAACACACTGACATCACAAGCGGAATTTCTAATGTAGCGCCGGCCAGCAGTCAATTGGAGCTAGTGGACTGGCAGCCAATCAGGGAAGCGGCCGCAGCAGCGGCTCCTGATTGGCTGCCGGACCACCAGCTCTGATTGGCTGGCAGCCAGTGCTACATTTGAAATGCCACCAGCTCTGTTTGTATCTATGGCTGCCAGCCTAATAGTAAGTGCATGCAGCACAAGTCCCTACATCCATCCTATCTGTGCTCCCCACACACCCACCATCATTACTCTCTAATCCTGCTCTCCCTCACTGTTCCCTGCACCATTCCTACCTGCTCCCGAAACCTGGGATTGAAAAAACGGCCCAGGATTGGCCTCTAACATGCATTAAAAAGAGAGAAAAAAAAGTTCATTACTAAAGGAATTCCCCAAAAGGGATAGTGGGCAGTAATATGAGGGGACTGTTATTTTGTTCTCTTGCCAATCTGCAAGCTTGCAGAACACAGTGCCAAACCGTTGTGCCATCATATAGTGCCAAATGGGAGGCACTCGATATCCCGGCTGTCGGGATCCCGGCGCTCTACACACCGGCATCGGGATCCCGACAATTATTCTCCCTCTTGGGGTGTCCACGACACCCCTGAAAGGAGAATAAATAGCGTAGCGCGCCACCGTGCCCGCAGCGTGGCAAGCGCAGCGAGCCCGGGCTCTTTTGCGCTCGCCCCGCTGCCGGGATCGCCTAGCATACCGTCGCCGGGATCGCCTAGCATACCGTCGCCAGGATCCCGAGCGCTGGTATACCGTAGTACACCCGTGCCAAACAGCTGTGCCATCATATCAGTGTGTTTACACAACATAAAGTACACTATAATCCTGATCCTAAATGACCAGACTTATAAGATGTTCTGCACACAATCACACACCATTATTATTCGGCCAGCGTGTGATGTCGCAATGCCCTGCCAGTTTTGCTATTCGGAAATGCTAAAACTGGGGTAGGGCTTGCTGGGCTGTGCAGTTCCACAGCAGCTGTAGGGCCACATGTTAATTGTGCAGGACAGTGTATAGTTTAAGGACAACTTATTGGAAAATATTAAGATTTTGTTTTTCCTTGTTCATCATTCAAAAAGAAAAAAAACAAATCAGTGTATTATCCGCCGCTGAGCAATATAACCTTTTAGCCTTGTACACGCTAAGACAAAGGAGGCTGAAACGTCTTTTTTACTGTCACATGTGTTTATCTAGGGGGCTGACATTTTTGGACTTTATTAATAGATGGATAACATTTAACGGCTATGCTCAGCCCTCTTAATGTACACAGTTCCACATTCTTCTTATTTAACAATTCAGTATCCGGGCAATTAGACTCAGCCAACACTCACAGCGCTGAGGACAGTATCCCAGGCACCTCTCTCAGTGGTGTTAAACATTGCTGACTATTGCAGGATGGGATGACCATCGACCATCAAATGGTCTATGTAGGAGGTTAAAAACTTTTGCAATTGAAGGGGGAGAACCAGATGGCTTCCCACCAATCGATGGTACAGAGGCCCTCATTCCGAGTCGATCGCTCGGTATTTTTTAACGCATCGCAGTGAAATTCCGCTTAGTACGCATGCGCAATATTCGCACTGCGACTGCGCCAAGTAATTTTACAATGGAGATAGTATTTTTACTCACGGCTTTTTCATCGCTCCGGCGATCGTAGTGTGATTGACAGGAAATGGGTGTTACTGGGCGGAAACAGGCCGTTTTATGGGCGTGCGGGAAAAAACGCTAGCGTTTCCGGAAAAAACGCAGGAGTGGATGGGGAAACGGAGGAGTGTCTGGGCGAACGCTGGGTGTGTTTGTGACGTCAAACCAGGAACGACAAGCACTGAACTGATCGCAGATGCCGAGTAAGTGTGGAGCTACTCTGAAACTGCTAAGTAGTTTGTAATCGCAATATTGCGAATACATCGTTCGCAATTTTAAGATGCTAAGATACACTCCCAGTAGGCGGCGGCTTAGCGTGAGCAACTCTGCTAAAATCGCCTTGCGAACGATCAACTCGGAATGAGGGCCAGAATCACCCATGGTTTGGGATTTATTTTTCTACACTCTGCACTTGACACTCAAAAAGCCCTGCCTCCGCGCTCTGATTAGCCCACAACCCATTGAATAATAAAGCAGGGATGACCATCGATGGGTGAAACCATTGATTGTTTCATTGCAGATGGATTTATACCATTGAGGTTAACCACCAATGTACCATTGATGGTGACCATCAGTGGTTAACCCACCGATGGCAATCCCTAATTACTGATAATGCATACTTGAGACCCTAGACGGGTTTTGCAGGAAAAAGTGGAGTGGCCAAATCACAGGAACTGTGATAGGGGTGTAGCCAATAAGAAATCATCATCAAAGAGGGAGTGGAACCTCAGCCTATAAAGGGAACAGGTTCCCCCCTTTGAGGAGACATCTTAGAGCTGGGGAGCAGGAAGGGAGGTTCTACGCTTCCCTTTGAGGGAGAATGATGGTGCCATGGTGGCTGCCCCGATGCCCATCTAACGCCTGCGGAGAGAGACTCCACAGAGATACAGACTGTGAGGGACAAGGCACGATTCAGAGGTGGATGCTAATGTGAATTTATGCTAATGCTGCAGCCAATGGGCAGTCTACTGAGACGCCCAACATCTGCGGCTCCAATCCATCGCGGGACACGTACATAGTTGCACCATCGAGCAGACACTGGCCCCAGCTCGGGAACATCTGGTGGTACATGGGCACCAGTGCTAGTGAAACGCTGAATAGAAAAAAGTTGTTTTTGAAGGTCAAGACCAGCAGCGATGTGCGGCCTCTTCAGACTGCCACACAAAGTGCACTTTAGGGAGATTCCCCCAAAAATCTGTTTAAGTAGAGTCTAGTTTCGTGTGACATATCATGGAGAAGGGTCTTTTGTCGTTGTAAATATTGCTGAAGTAGGGTCTTTTATCCTTTGACAAATGGTTGAGGTGGGTGTTTTATCCTGTCACATATGTTGTGTAGGGTGTTTTATCATGTCACATATGTTGTGTAGGGTGTTTTATCCTGTCACATATGTTGTGTAGGGTGTTTTATCCTGTCACATATGTTGTGTAGGGTGTTTTATTATGTCACATATGTTGTGTAGGGTGTTTTATCCTGTCACATATGTTGTCTAGGGTATTTTATCCTGTCACATATGTTGTGTAGGGTGTTTTATCCTGTCACATATGTTGTGTAGGGTGTTTTATCCTGTCACATATGTTGTGTAGGGTGTTTTATCCTGTCACATATGTTGTGTAGGGTGTTTTATCCTGTCACATATGTTGTGTAGGGTGTTTTATCCAGTCACATATGTTGTGTAGGGTATTTTATCCTGTCACATATGTTGTGTAGGGTGTTTTATCCTGTCACATATGTTGTGTAGGGTATTTTATCCTGTCACATATGTTGTGTAGGGTGTTTTATCCTGTCACATATGTTGTGTAGGGTGTTTTATCCAGTCACATTTGTTGTGTAGGGTGTTTTATCCTGTCACTTATGGCTGAGTAGGTTATTTTGTATCATGAGACATAGGGGCCCATTTATCAACATGTTTTATCCATTTAAAACACGTTGCGTATTATAAATGGTGCTCCAGCCAATCAGCTCCCATTTTTCAAACACATGACAGTTAGGCGCTAAAACTCATAGACTGGTTCCATAGTTGTGTAGGGTCCTATATTCTTCTAAGACAAAGGAATGTAATAATAATGATGATGTCCTGGGACTGGGGCTCTGATTGGAGCACGTCCCTGCAATGTGTAAAGTAAAGTGATCAGTGATGTGAGCAGGATCGGCCATTGTGTGAGCAGGATAGGCCAGTGTGTGTGCAGGATCGGCCAATGTATGCGAGGGATCACTTAGTGTGTGCGCAGGATTGGCCAGTGTGTGCACAGGATTGGCCAGTGTGTGGGCAGGATAGGCCAGTGCGTGAGCAGAATAGGCCAGTGTGTGCGCAGGATTGGCCAGTGTATGCGCAGGATTGGCCAGTGTGTGCGGAGGATTGACCAGTGTGTGCGCAGGATTGGCCAGTGTGTGCGGAGGATTGGCCAGTGTGTGCGCAGGATTGGCCAGTGTGTGCGCAGGATTGGCCAGTGTGTGAGCAGGATAGGCCAGTGTGTGCGCAGGATTGGCCAGTGTGTGAGCAGGATCGCACAGTATGTGAGTAGAATAGGCCAATGTGTGCGCAGGATAGGCCAGTGTGTGAGCAGGATCGCCCAGTATGTGAGTAGGATAGGCCAGTGTGTGCGCAGGATATGCCAGTGTGTGAGTAGGATAGGCCAGTGTGTGAGCAGGATTGGCCAGTGTGTGAGCAGGATTGGCCAGTGTGTGCCTAGGATTGGCCAGTGTGCGTGCAGGATTGGCCAGTGTGTGCGGAGGATTGGCCAGTGTGTGAGCAGGATAGGCCAGTGTGTGAGTAGGATAGGCCAGTGTGTGAGCAGGAGTGGCCAGTGTGTGAGCAGGATTGGCCAGTGTGTGCCTAGGATTGGCCAGTGTGCGCGCAGGATTGGCCAGTGTGTGAGCAGGATTGGCAAGTGTGTGAGCAGGATTGGCCAGTGTGTGCCTAGGATTGGCCAGTGTGCGTGCAGGATTGGCCAGTGTGTGAGCAGGATTGGCCAGTGTGCGTGCAGAATTGACCAGTGTGTGAGCAGGATTGGCCAGTGTGTGCGCAGGATTGGCCAGTGTGTGCGGATTAATGGCCAGTGTGTGAGCAGGATAGGCCAGTGTGTGCGCAGGATTGGCCAGTGTGTGATCAGGATTGCCCAGTATGTGAGTAGGATAGGCCAGTGTGTGCGCAGGATAGGCCAGTGTGTGAGTAGGATAGGCCAGTGTGCACGCAGGATTGGCCAGTGTGAGAGCAGGATTGGCCAGTGTGTGAGCAGGATAGGCCAGTGTGTGAGTAGGATTGGCCAGTGTGTGCGCAGGATAGGCCAGTGTGTGAGCAGGATAGGCCAGTGTGTGCGCAGGATAGGCCAGTGTGTGAGCAGGATAGGCCAGTGTGTGAGCAGGATAAGCCACTGTGTGAGAAGGATAGGCCAGTGTGTGAGCAGGATTGGCCAGTGTGTGCACAGGATTGGCCAGTGTGTGAGCAGGATAGGCTAGTATGTGAGCAGGATAGGCCAGTGTGTGAGTAGAATAGGCCAGTGTGCACGCAGGATTGGCCAGTGTGTGAGCAGGATTGGCCAGTGTGTGAGCAGGATTGGCCAGTGTGTGAGCAGGATAGGCCAGTGTGTGAGTAGGATTGGCCAGTGTGTGAGCAGGATAGGCCAGTGTGTGAGCAGGATTGGCCAGTGTGTGACCAGGATAGGCCAGTGTGTGAGCAGGATAGGCCAGTGTGTGAGCAGGATAGGCCAGTGTGTGAGTAGGATAGGCCAGTGTGCACGCAGGATTGGCCAGTGTGTGAGCAGGATTGGCCAGTGTGTGAGCAGGATAGGCCAGTGTGTGAGTAGGATTGGCCAGTATGTGAGCAGGATAAGCCACTGTGTGAGCAGGATAGGCCAGTGTGTGAGCAGGATTGGCCAGTGTTTGCACAGGATTGGCCAGTGTGTGAGCAGGATAGGCCAGTGTGTGAGCAGGATAGGCCAGTGTGTGCGCAGGATAGGCCAGTGTGTGAGCAGGATAGGCCAGTGTGTGAGTAGGATAGGCCAGTGTGCACGCAGGATTGGCCAGTGTGTGAGCAGGATTGGCCAGTGTGTGAGCAGGATAGGCCAGTGTGTGAGTAGGATTGGCCAGTATGTGAGCAGGATAAGCCACTGTGTGAGCAGGATAGGCCAGTGTGTGAGCAGGATTGGCCAGTGTTTGCACAGGATTGGCCAGTGTGTGAGCAGGATAGGCCAGTGTGTGAGCAGGATAGGCCAGTGTGTGCGCAGGATAGGCCAGTGTGTGAGCAGGATTGGCCAGTGTGTGACCAGGATAGGCCAGTGTGTGAGCAGGATAGGCCAGTGTGTGAGCAGGATTGGCCACTGTGTGCACAGGATAGGCCAGTGTGTGAGCAGGATTGGCCAGTGTGTGCGCAGGATTGGCCAGTGTGTGAGCAGGATAAGCCAGTGTGTGAGCAGGATAGGCCAGTGTGTGCACAGGATTGGCCAGTGTGTGAGCAGGATAGGCCAGTGTGTGCACAGGATTGGCCAGTGTGTGCGCAGGATTGGCCAGTGTGTGCACAGGATTGGCCAGTGTGTGAGCAGGATAGGCCAGTGTGTGAGCAGGATAGGCCAGTGTGTGAGCATGATTAGTGGGAAGGATTAATACCGCTGACTGCACAGGATAATATTGAGCAAGTAATGGGGGGAGTTACCTTTAACACCAGTGATTTTTGCTGCAAACCTGGAACTGGCAATTTTTTCTGCTTTCTCCAATAAAGCTAAAAATGTCACAATTCCGTCCTGTTCTTCCATCGCCAGACGCTCGCCATCCGTCTCCACTGTATCTTCTAAGAAAGAATAATAATAATAATTAATGCAAAGCATATAATCTAATATTATTATGATATTGTATCATGTATGCCAGTGATCTCCAACCCGTAGCACGCGAGCTACCAGTAGCTCGCCGTAGTATTTTTCGGTAGCTCACAGAGTGCACGGGCTTGGCCAGTAACTGGCACTCCTCTTCTCTTCATTTTTAATATGGTGCCGGCCGTCAGCTAATCAGAGCTCGTGGACTGGCAATGGCAGCACCTGATTGGCTGCCGGACCACGAGTTTTGATTGGCTCACTTACCGGCACCATATTTTAAATGCCCGCCGCCGCCGGAGACTCTGTCACCCTCACCGCAGCCGCTATCCGGACTTCACAGGAGAAGCACGCGCTGTGCTCTCCTCCCCTTCCGTCCCTCATACAGGAGAAGCAGCACCGGCGGCAGTAGAAGAAGCCAGCAAGGGTTAGCACTGTGTGGGGCACTGTATCGGACACTGCGGGGGGGGGGGGGGATTATTTGTGTATCTGGCACTACTGGGGGCATTATTTATGTATCTGGCACTGCTGGGGGCATTATTTGTGTATTTGGCACTGCTGGGGGCATTATTTGTGTATCTAGCACCACTGGGGGCATTATTTGTGTATCTGGCACTGCTGGGGACATTATTTGTGTATCTGGCACTACTGGGGGCATTATTTGTGTATCTGGCACTGCTGTGGGCATTATTTGTGTATCTGGCACTACTGGGGGCATTATTTGTATATCTGGCACTGCTGGGGGCATTATTTGTGTATCTGGCACTGCTGGGGGGGCACTATTTGTATATCTGGCACTACTGGGGGCATTATTTGTGTATCTGGCACTGCTGGGGGCATTATTTGTGTATCTGGCACTGCTGGGGGGGCACTATTTGTATATCTGGCACTACTGGGGGCATTATTTGTGTATCTGGCACTGCTGGGGGCATTATTTGTGTATCTGGCACTGCTGGGGGCATTATTTGTATATCTGGCACTGCTGGGGGCATTATTTGTGTATCTGGCACTGCTGGGGGCATTATTTGTGTATCTGGCACTACTGGGGGCATTATTTGTATATCTGGCACTGCTGGGGGCATTATTTGAGTATCTAGCACTGCTGGGGGCATTATTTGTGTATCTGGCACTGCTGGGGGCATTATTTGTGTATCTAGCACTACTGGGGGCATTATTTGTATATCTGGCACTGCTGGGGGCATTATTTGAGTGTCTGGCACTGCTGGGGGCATTATTTGTGTATCTGGCACTGCTGGGGGCATTATTTGTGTATCTGGCACTGCGCGCTGGGGGGCATTACTTGTAGTTGTGAGGCCACACCCACTTTTGTGAGACCACACCCACTTTCGCAGGAACGCTCGCGCATTGGGGGGAGGGGGTTGCTCTTTCAGAGGTTCTATTTTCCGAAAGTAGCTCACACCCCAATTAAGGTTGGAGACCACTGATGTATGCACTGCACTTACCCAAGTTCATAAGTCTTAAGTTGAAATATTTGATAACACAATTCCTCTTTGTCACCTGTATATTTAGTAGACATGTAGCCTATTTATTAAAGTAAATTCCCCTGGAAATCATGTGGAAACGTCAGTTTCCCTGGTGTACCTCGTATAATGGTCCTCCCCCAGCTGTGGTACTGGGGGCTGCTAAATGCAGGTGACTATCACATCCTATCACAGCCTATCACAGCCCCATGCGAGACACCAGAAGAAGCGTAAGAGGGAGGAACAATCACAAGCCGCTGCCAAAAGATTGCAGATTGTGATTGGTCACTGCACCACCCTGTGCCAGCAGGGCAAATACTGAGCGGCCGATTTCAATTACTATTTATTACAGATTCCTCCCTGGCAATCACCGCTTCCGCATACCACACATCCGCAGTAGTGTCTTGCTCCCGCCATGGAAACTATCGCTAATGCCATCACTTTACTTTTACATGTCGCAGTGACGAGGCCCTACCAGAGCCCCATTCCACGAGGTGATGAATAATACATATGGGCGCTAAAGCAAATAGTAGTAATAAAAAGTCATAATTATTGGGTCAGAAACCCGATATTTAATATATGGGGCCCTAAGCATCTTGAATGCATGGTGCTATCTGGGTGTGGTTCATAGGGTCGGCTACACTTAGGTCGACAGTGTCTAGGTCGACCACTATTGATTGACAGTACCTACGTCGACACCCAAAATAGGTCGACACACGCATTAGGTCGACATGACAAAAGGTTGAGATTAGTTTTTTTTTATTTTTTGCGTGTAATTTTCTTCGTAGAGTGACCGGGAAGCCCAATTAGTGCACCGTGTCCCCTCGCATGGCTCACTTCGCTCACCATGCTTTGGTCAAGGTGCCTCGCTCCGCTACTGCTGAGTGCTGACTTTGTCACAGGTTACCGTTCCCAAATGTATTCCACGTGGATCGTAAGGTATGAAAAAGTTCAAAAAATGCAAAAAAATTGTGAAAAACTCATATCGACTTTTTCTCATGTCGACCTAGTGACCATGTCGACCTAGAAACCCTGACTACCAATAGTGGTCGACCTAGAGAACGGATACCGTGCTATCTACCTGATCATCATCTCATATCTATCTATCTATCTATCTATCTATCTATCTATCTATCTATAAATTTATAATTCTGTTTTATGTCTATCTATCTCATACAGTATCTATCTATCTATCTATCTATCTATCTATCTATCTATCTATCTATCTATCTATCTGTCTATCTATCTATCTCATATCTATTTATTTATTTATCTATCTATCTACCAACCATCATCGTCATCTCACACCATGGGGTAAATATACTAAGATGGTATTTCCATCTAAGATGGGATGTTGCCGATAGCAACCAATCAGATTTCAGGTATTATCTTCTAGAAGGTGCTAGATAAATGAGAAGTAGAATCTGATTGGTTGCTATGGGCATCATCCCATCTTAGATAGAACTCCCATCTTAGTAAATTTACCCCAATGTATCATTCTGTCTGTCTCTCTCTCTCTCTCTCTCTCTCTCTCAATATATCTAATATCTGTCTGATATCTATCTATCTATCTATCTATCTATCTATCTATCTATCTATCTATCTATCTATCTATCTATCTATCTACCTATCTATCTATCTATCTATCTATCTATCCATCTATCTATCTACAGTATATATCTCATATCTATCTATCTATCTATCTATCTATCTATCTATCTATCTATCTATCTATCTATCTATCTATCTCATATCTATTTATCTCATATCTATCTGTTTACCAACCATCATCATCATCATCATCATCATCATCATCATCATCTCTATCTATCTATCTATCTATCTATCTATCTATCTATCTATCAATCAATCATCTAAATGTATAATTCTGTCTCATGTCTATCTATTTGTCTGATATCTATCTATCTATCTATCTATCTATCTATCTATCTATCTATCTATCTATCTATCTATCTATCTGTTTGTCTGTCTGTCTGTCTGTCTGTCTGTCTATCTACCACCATCATCTCATATCTATCTATCTAGCTATAAATGTATCATTCTGTCTCATGTCTGTCTATCTATCTATCTATCTATTTATTTATCTAGAAATGTATCATTCTGCCTCATGTCCATCTATCTCATACAGTATCTATCTATCTATCTATCTATCTATCTATCTATCTATCTATCTATCTATCTATCTATCTATCTGTCTGTCTGTATCTATCTATCTATCTATCTATCCATCTATCTATCTAATATCTATTTATTTATCTATCTACCAACCATCGTCCTCTCACATCATGTATCATTCTGTCTCTCTCTCTCTCTCTCTCTCTCTCTCTCTCTCTCTCTCTCTCTCAATCTATCTTATATCTGTCTGATATCTATCTATCTATATCTATATATCTATCTATATCATATCGATCTATCTACAGTATATATCTCATATCTATCTATCTATCTATCTATCTATCTCATATCTATTTATCTATCTATCTGTTTACCAACCATCATCATCATATTTATCTATCTATCTATCTATCTATCTATCTATCTATCTATCATCTAAATGTATCATACTGTCTCATGTCTATCTATTTGTCTGATATCTATCTATCTATCTATCTATCTATCTATCTATCTATCTATCTATCTATCTATCTATCTATCTATCACCATCATCTCATATCTATCTATCTAGCTATAAATTTATCATTCTGTCTCATGTCTGTCTGTCTATCTAAAGAGCCCTACACACTTTTCGACATACATCGGCGATATGAATGATATCGCTCATAAGTGGACGATATATCATTTATATCATTTAGTGTGGAGGCACCAACGATGAACGATGCGCGTCCCCGCGGTCGTTCATCAATGGTTTTCCCTCGTTAAACATAGCAAGCCAATTTGGACAATGTCGTTAATCGTTGAAAATTAACATCGTCCAAATCGGAAACATCGTCAAGTGTGTAGGGCCCTTAATATCTATCTATCTATCTATCTATCTATCTATCTATCTATCTATCTATCTATCTATCTATCTATCTATCTCATATCTATCTATGCACTATCCATCTATTTATCTATATCTCATCTCATATCTACCTATCTATCTATTTATCTTTACACTATCTATCTATCTATCTATCTATCTATCTATCTATCTATCTATCTATCTATCTATCATTCTATCTAACATTTAGCTATCTGAAATCTATTTATTTATTAATCTATCTGTTTATTTTATATCTAGCTATATTAAGCTATATTAAATATATCTACCTCATATCTGTCTAATTTTCAGTCTATTTATCAATCATATCTCATACAGTATCTATCTATTTTATATCTATCTGTCTCATAGCTGTCATCTATCTATCTATCTATCTATCTATCTATCTCATATCTATTTATCTATCTACCAGCCATCATCGTCATCTCACATCATGTATCATTCTATCTATCTATCTATCTATCTATCTATCTATCTATCTATCTATCTATCTATCTATCTATCTATCTATTTATTTCATATCTATTTAATTTCTATTTATCTAACTATCCATACATAATCCTGCAGACTGTAAGCTCCTGTGAGCCTGTCTGTATAAATCTATACTTATGTGTCTTGTCAGCTTTATCCCTGTGTATGGCATTACGGGACCCTTGTGTGAATAATGGATACTAATAATCCATCTATAATAGCGACACTGATATTTAGAACAGAGCGGTCTCTCTAGCTATTTGGATATTGCGCGGTCTCTCTAGCTATTTGGATATTGCGCGGTCTCTCTAGCTATTTGGATATTGCGCGGTCTCTCTAGCTATTTGGATATTGCGCGGTCTCTCTAGCTATTTGGATATTGCGCGGTCTCTCTAGCTATTTGGATATTGAGCGGTCTCTCTAGCTATTTGGATATTGCGCGGTCTCTCTAGCTATTTGGATATTGCGCGGTCTCTCTAGCTATTTGGATATTGAGCGGTCTCTCTAGCTATTTGGATATTGCGCGGTCTCTCTAGCTATTTGGATATTGCGCTGTCTCTCTAGCTATTTGGATATTGCGCGGTCTCTCTAGCTATTTGGATATTGCGCGGTCTCTCTAGCTATTTGGATATTGCGCGGTCTCTCTAGCTATTTGGATATTGCACGGTCTCTCTAGCTATTTGGATATTGCGCGGTCTCTCTAGCTATTTGGATATTGAGCGGTCTCTCTAACTATTTGGATATTGCGCGGTCTCTCTAGCTATTTGGATATTGCGCGGTCTCTCTAGCTATTTGGATATTGAGCGGTCTCTCTAGCTATTTGGATATTGAGCGGTCTCTCTAGCTATTTGGATATTGCGCTGTCTCTAGCTATTTGGATATTGCGCGGTCTCTCTAGCTATTTGGATATTGAGCGGTCTCTCTAGCTATTTGGATATTGCGCGGTCTCTCTAGCTATTTGGATATTGAGCGGTCTGTCTAGCTATTTGGATATTGAGCGGTCTCTCTAGCTATTTGGATATTGCGCGGTCTCTCTAGCTATTTGGATATTGCGCGGTCTCTCTAGCTATTTGGATATTGCGCGGTCTCTCTAGCTATTTGGATATTGCGCGGTCTCTCTAGCTATTTGGATATTGCGCGGTCTCTCTAGCTATTTGGATATTGTTGCCTGTAATGTCTCCTGAGCAATGTGTCCCCCAGCTAGATATAGGACTGACTGTGAGTCTCACGCAGCTCCGATTGTGACCGCCTATACTGCACCTGCATCCTGGGCTGCACGCGCATCTCTGTGACGTGGTAGGTGTACGAGCTGATTATAATGCAGGTTACTGCTATCTGCAGGCTTTGGGTTAGCAGCCGCAGAACCTGTGTAATTCATATGTCCTTAATTAAAGTGATATTATGACAACCGTAGCTACAGCAGATGAAAGAGTGAGGCGGTGCTATGGCATACATTAGGGGCCTGATACAGGTACGGTTGTCCCTGCTGCCGCTGTTATCTTTTGCCGTACGTAATTGCGGTTATATGTTAATATGGGCAGAAGCTAACCTGAGCATAGGGATGCCCGCTGCTATCGCATAATTTCTGCCCGACGTATATTTGCCGATACATCGGTACCATCATTGCAAATCGGATCATGTGGCAGAGTCTGAGTGCCCCTGAAGACGCACAGACTGAGCTGCTCTCCCGGGACACAGGGGGCTCTCCAGTAGCAAGTAAGTTTGCAGCTGATAATTTATGCACGCCCAGAAAACGTCATCTGACCACTCCCCATTCCCACCCCCAAACGGTGTCTACCTGTCACTCACTAATTGCTCGGTGCGACTGCCATCGCAACTCACTCGCAGTACGTGCGCACTGCAGCAGCTCGGATGCATGCGCAATAAGAAAACATCGACCGATGTGCATGCAATAGCTGCTTTGCGACCACACCTGAATCAGGCCCTATGTGCGTACGTCTCAGAACCTCCATATAAGCTAAATGAAAAAAATATTAAAAAAACTTTGAATAACTTTATAACACGCTAACATGGCAGTAAATATACACACACAGTGCTCCTGCCCATACGTACCTTCTGTAAGGTGCAGAGTACCCGGCCCCAGCGGAGAACCCTTTACCAGCTGGTTGGTTGAGATGAGAGATGTAGCAATTAGCGTAAGGATTACTAAGGTGTCCATCCCCGTTCCCTGGTACAGTTCCTATAGGTTAGCACGGAGCGCCCTAAGATAAGGCTTGTCAGGTGGATTCTGGCTGTAGGTGAGAAGCGGACCCTCTTATAGACCTTCGTCTCTCCCCCATGACGGAGACCCCAATCAAATTCCACTTTGCTCCCTGACATCCTTGACATTTGGCGACCAGTCCCCGGCTATTCTGTGGGGTTTGCATTGTGTCTGCCTGGTAATAGGATTGCCAACGTCAGAGGCCTATTCTCTGCTTGTGCAAACACATTAAATGTGTGTTATCACTGCTTGTACAGCGTGCCCCAGATGTGTGCACAAACTTTGCCGAGGATTCTCTGATTCAGCCCTATCTATATTCCGCAACATATCTGAAGATCCCCATTGTCCGGGGGCTGCATGCTAATAAGGGTCTCACTACAAGGGACATTCAGGCATGCCGGTGACGTCAGCAGTTGGCATAGTAAACGTCCAAACAGCGGATATTGGAGAAAGGAAACCTGCGCTAATTCAGCAGAATATCCCCATTCATAGGTGGGCTCACCGCACGTATACATTCGTTGGGTTATGGTGACATTGGGTATGAGAAATGACTGCCGTATAGTGTACATATGGCGGTTCCATAACGTACACATTATGTCCCTGAGTCGCACACACTGCCGATATCAGGCTCAGCACAGCGACTTACATGTCTTCTGCACGTACATCTACAAGTCGCACTGCGCACGTCTCCAGAGAGGGGGTGATTGAAACCTGATCGCTGCTGTGCGTTTTCATACAGCGGGCGATCAGGTCCAAACTGTGCATGCGTATGCACCGCAATGCGCAGGCACGCTGCACAGGTACAAAGCGGATCGCCGCTCGGAGATGGGTTTGTGCAAAGGATCCGTTCACATGGGCGATTGCAAGGAGATTGACAGGAAGAAGGCGTTTGTGGGTGGCAACTGACCGTTTTCTGGGAGTGGTTGGAAAAACGCGTTTGCAGGGCGGGTGTCTGACGTCAATTCCAGTCCCGGACAGGCTGATGTGATCGCAGCGGCTGAGTAAGTCCTGGGCTGAGCAGAGACTGCATAAGATCAGTTTGTACAGCTCTGCTACACATGAGATCGCACACTTGCACAGTTAAAATACACTCCCCCTGTAGGCGGTGACTATCCGATCGCAGCAGTGCAAAAATTGCTTGCTGGTGATCAGGTCTGAATTACCCCCAGAGTTGGAGTGGTGATTGAGGCCCATTTGAGACATGCGGTCTCAGAAACATCTTGAAAATGTATTGGGTGTTCCTGCGCTGTGACAGGGAGGTGGCTTGGCGGATGCAGAGATGGTCAGGCTTATGGGCATATTATGAGAGTGTTGCGGACACGCTGCTGAAAGTTGTTGCCTACAGAGACGCTCAACCGCTCACACAGGAGGCCATACTTGGATGGAGAAACTGCATCGGCCATAGGGCTGGTATAAGTCTAAATGGTGCACAGAAAACCAGAGGCTGACAGTGGCCGTCCCAGTCCTTGCACATTTGGACACATGGATGTACAGCAGGGAAGAGATTGGCAACAACATTTACATAAATGGGTGTCACCAGAGCGTTGGCGGCTGTTTTTCGGGGAGTGGTGGAGAAAACGCAGGCGTGGTCAGAAGAACGGAGGGCGGATGTCTGACGTCAAAGCCGGGACCTGCATCGCTGGAGCCGTCGCACAGGGTAAGTAGGTCTAGGGTTAGTCTTCTTTTACACAAAACTTTTTTAGCTGAGCAGGGCTGCACAAGCGATCGCAGCCCTGCTAAGCTAAAATACACTCCCCCATAGGCGTGGACTAGTTGATCGCACCAGCAGCAAAAAGTTGCTGGCTGCGATCAACTCGGAGTGACCACCATTGTTCACAGACATATCACATCGGCTGTGCAGCACGCACATGCCGATATATTGGTACATCTGCCTGTGTGCGCGAGCAACCCGCCGACTGACTCATATGCAGGCCACAGGAACAGCCGACAATTACATTACTACTGGTTTCTGTGGCCAGGTATGTCGCACGGCACATTTATAAGTTTGTGGCCCTCATTCCGAGTCGTTCGCTTCTTTGCCGAGTTTCGCTATATTGCGATTAGTAGCTTACTGCGCATGCGCAAGGGTCACAGAGCGCATGCGCTTAGTTATTTTACTCAAAAGTCAGGTATTTTACTCACGGCATAACGAGGATTTTTCATCGTTCTGGTGATCGGAGTGTGATTGACAGGAAGTGGGTGTTTCTGGGCGGAAACTAGCCGTTTTATGGGTGTGTGCGAAAAAACGCTGGCGTTTCTGGGAAAAACGCGGGAGTGGCTGGAGAAACGGGGGAGTGCCTGGGCAAACGCTGGGTGTGTTTGTGACGTCAAACCAGGAACGAAACTGACTGAACTGATCGCAGTGGCAGAGTAAGTCCCGAGCTACTCAGAAACTGCAGAGAAATTTCTATTCGCAATTCTGCTAATCTTTCGTTCACAATTCTGCAAAGCTAAGATACACTCCCAGAGGGCGGCGGCTTAGCGTGTGCAATGCTGCTAAAAGCAGCTAGCGAGCGAACAACTCGGAATGAGGGCCTTGTATTCACAAGATCGTTAGTGCATAAAGCTTACCAATCATTAGATTGGTCAGCGTGGCGACCGGACTACGATCTGTTGGCCAAGTGTATACTCAGCATAGAGCTGGGCACTCACTTATCCAATCCTCAGCAGATCCAATTCCCGACTGACCAGTTTGGACAAGTGTGTGTCCTCCGTCGTCCGACCCGTTCAACCAATCCTGGTCACCTGACCGCCTCCCAGCTGAACAGTGTTGCAGTGTGTAAGTTGCTGATGTGAGACCCACGACGGGTGTATTTCTGCGTTTACCTTTTCCTGATTCACCAGGGATGTAAGGAGGTGTATTTTCACACAGAGACTATTATCACAGCTTCTCTGGAGTGCTGTATCAATTTATTGACTCAAATTTTCCCTCGTCAGAAACCAAGAAGGTTTCTTAAATATTACCTCAAACTTCAATATCTTGTCACCTCGATTTTACAATATTCAATAAGAACAATATAGCCTTTTGATAACGTTCACTTGAGACCAGTAGAACTCTATTTAACTGGAACTCATCTGAGAAGTCTTCAGCTGAAAGAACTGTTGGTTAATTAGCAAAAACAATTGTACCCTACAACAAACACAAAAAAACACAATGACGGTTCATATTCTTACCAACAGTCTACATCAGAGGTCCTCAAACTCGGTCCTCGGGGGCCCACACAGTGCATGTTTTGCAGGTAACCCAGCAGGTGCACAGGTGTATTAATTACTCACTGACACATTTTAAAAGGTCCACAGGTGGAGTAATTATTTCACTTGTGATTCTGTGAGGAGACCTGCAAAACATGCACTGTGTGGGCCCCCGAGGACCGAGTTTGAGGACCTCTGGTCTACTCTACATGGATCAATACAGTCACATATAATTACTCTGACCTTGGGGCACCATAAATTAGGATAAAGCAGTTCAGCTGAGTGGAACTCATGGGTGCACTTTCCGACTTTGATAACACCGGTCAACAAAAATAAACAAAAATATTTGAGTCTTTATTTTAATGGCTATTTTCTGATTCTCTATATCGAAAAATAACCAAAACCTTTGTTTATTTTTGAAAAACTTTGCTTTTGTCCCTTTTACAATGATCAACAAATAATAGGATTTTAATTACCTACCGGTAAATCCTTTTCTCGTAGGATGCTGGGGTCCACATTAGTACCATGGGGTATAGATGGGTCCACTAGGAGCCACTGGCACTTTAAGAGTTTGAGAGTGTGGGCTGGCTCCTCCCTCTATGCCCCTCCTACCAGACTCAGTCCAGAAACTGTGCCCGAGAAGACGGACAACTTAGAGAGAAGGATATTACACAGATAGTGGCGAGATTCACACCAGCTCACACATACCAGGCAAACCAAGCTAACCAGCTTGAAAAATCAGCACCAGCTGAATAATATTACTTAACCAAGTAACAAAACAGTACTCAACAAAGAACTAAGTAACCACTGCAGGAAAACAAAGCGCTGGGCGGGCGCCCAGCATCCTCTACGGACTACGAGAAAAGGATTTACCGATAGGTAATTCAAATTCTATTTTCTCTTATGTCCTAGAGGATGCTGGGGTCCACATTAGTACCATGGGGATGTACCAAAGCTCCCAGAACGGGAGGGAGAGCGCGGAGGCTCCTGCAGAACTGATTGACCAAACTTAAGGTCCTCAGAGGCCAAAGTATAATACTTGTAGAACTTTGCAAACGTGTTTGACCCAGACCAAGTAGCCGCTCGGCAAACTTGTAAAGCCGAGACACCCCAGGCAGCCGCCCAGGAAGAACCCACCTTACGAGTAGAGTGGGTCTTAACAGACGTAGAATAAGCATGCTGGATAGTGAACCTGATCCAGCGAGAGATCGTCTGCTTAGAAGCAGGACACCCAATTTTCTTGGGATCATACAGGACAAACAGAGAGTCAGATTTTCTGTGATGAGCAGTCCTCTTCACATAGATTTTTAGAGCCCTTACAACATCCAAGGACTTTGATGAAAATGAGGAGTCAGTAGTAACTGGCACCACAATAGGGTGGTTGATATGAAATGCCGACACAACCTTCGGAAGGAACTGCTGACGTGTTCGGAGCTCAGCTCCATCGTCATGGAAGATCAAGTAGGGGCTCTTACAAGACAAAGTCCCCAACTGCGACACGCGTCTAGCAGAAGCTAAGGCCAACAAAGTGACCGCCTTCCAAGTAAGAAACTTGACCTCAACCTCCGGTAGAGGTTCGAACCAATCCAATTGGAGGAACTGCAACACTACGTTAAGATCCTAGTGCACCGTAGGCAGAACAAAGGGAGGCAGAATGTGCAGAACCCCTTTCAAGAAAGTCTGAACCTCAGGGAGGGAAGCCAATTGTTTCTGGAAAAAAATGGATAGGGATGAAATCTGGACCTTTACGGATTTCAACCTCAGGCCCATATCCACACCTGCTTGCAGGAAGAGGAGAAACCGTCCAAGTTGAAACTCCACCGTAGGAAACTTCTTGGACTCACACCAAGATACATATTTTTTCCAAATACGATGGTAATGTTTAGACGTTACTCCTTTCCTAGCCTGTATCATCTACCATGAATAACCTTTGTTCGGAATGCCTTTCCGAGCTAATATCTGGCGTTCAACCTCCATGCCGTCAAACGTAGCTGCGGTAAGTCTTGATAAGCGAACGGCCCCTGTTGAAGTAGGTCCTCCCGAAGAGGAAGAGGCCTTGGATCTTCCAGCAGAAGACCCAGAAGATCTGTATACCAAGCCCTTTTTGGCCAGTCTGGAGCAATGAGGATTGCCTGAACACTTGTTCTCCTTATGAGTTTTAGAACTCTTGGAATGAGTGGAAGTGGAGAAAACATGTATACCGACTGGAACACCCATGGAGTCACCAGGGCTTGCAGGTCCCTTGTCCTGGAACAATACCTCCGAAGCTGCTTGTTGAGACGGGAGGCCATCATGTCTATTTGAGGTAAACCCCAAAGATCTGTCACCTCCGTAAACACCTCCAGATGGAGGCCCCACTCTCCTGGATGGAGATCATGTCTGCTGAGGAAGTCTGCTTCCCAGTTGTCTACTCCCGGAATGAAGATTGAGACAGCGCCAACGCGTGTTTTTCTGCCCAGAGGATGATTCTTGTTACCTCTGACATTGCAGCTCTGCTCTTCGTTGCGCCCTGTCGGTTTATGTAGGCCAACGTTGCTACATTGTCCGACTGCATTTGAACGGCTCGATCTTGCAGAAGATGAGCCGCTTGGAGAAGACCATTGTAGGCGGCTCTTAGTTCCAGAATGTTTATTGGAAGACTTGATTCCAGGCTTGACCACCTTCCTTGGAAGGTTTCCCCCTGAGTGACTGCACCCCAGCCCCAGAGACTTGTATCCATGGTTAGAAGGATCCAGTCCTGAATCCCAAACCTGCGGCCCTCCAGAAGGTGAGGCATTTGCAGCCACCAAAGAAGTGAAATCCTGGCTTTCGGTGACAGACGTATCCTCTGGTGCATGTGTAGATGAGATCCCGACCACTTGTCTAGGAGATCCAGTTGGAAGGACCGAGAATGAAACCTTCCGTACTGTAGAGCCTCGTAGGAGGCAACCATCTTCCCCAGAAGGCGAATGCACTGATGAACCGATACCGGGTTGGCTTCAGGACATCCCGGACCATTGTTTGAATCACCAATGCTTTCTCCTCCGGCAGAAACACCCTCTGCACTTCTGTGTCGAGGATCATCCCCAGAAAAGACAATCTCCTTGTCAGCTCCAAATGTGACTTTGGAAGGTTCAGGATCCAACCGTGTTCCCTGAGCAGATGAGTCGTGAGAACAATGGACTGTAACAACGTCTCCCTGGACGATGCCTTTATCAGCAGATCGTCCAGATATGGGACTATGTTCACCCACTGTCTGCGGAGGAGAACCATCATCTCTGCCATCACCTTGGCGAACACCCTTGGTGCTGTGGAGAGGCCGAATGGCAGTGCCTGAAATTGATAGTGACTGTCTAACAGTGCAAATCTGAGATAAGCCTGGTGCGGTGGCCAAGTTGGAATGTGGCGGCACGTATCCTTGATATCCAGGGATACAAGTAACTCTCCCTCCTCCAGACCTGACATCACCGCTCTCAGAGACTCCATTTTGAATTTGAACTCCCTCAGATAAGGGTTTAACGACTTCAAGTTCAAAATTGGTCTGACCGAACCATACGGTTTTGGTACCACGAAAAGGTTTGAATAATAACCCTTGTTTTGCATATGAGGTGGAACTGGGATAATGACCTGTGCCCTTTCCAATCTTAGGATGGCTTCCTGTAGGATAGCCCTGTCTGCCAGCAACACTGGCAAGCCTTATTTGAAGAAACGGTGAGGCAGGAGTTCTTGAAACTCCAGTCTGTACCCCTGGGACACAATATCCTGCACCCAGGGTTCCAGGCCGGACGACACCCACATGTGGCTGAACCGTCTGAGCCTCAATATCCTGAGACACAATATCCTGCACCCAGGGGTCCGGCTCTTCCACCGGGCCGTGCGGTCCACCGTCATGCTGAGGATTTTGATGTACCAGAAGCAGGCTTCTGGACCTGGGAAACTGCAGCAGCAGGTTTTTTTGGATTTTGCCCGACCTCCTCTAAAGAAGGTGTTAGACGGCTTGGTCTTTCTTGTTTTAGCTGTCCGAAAGGACTGTGATGTATCTGAAGAAAAGAGTTTCTTTGTAGCAGGCGCAGCTGAGGGAAGAAAAGGTGACTTACCCGCGGTTGCCATGGAAATCCACGCATCCAACGCTTCCCCAAATAGAGCCTGACCTGTGTAGGGTAGGTTCTCCACACCTCTCCTGGATTCCGCGTCGGCAGACCATTGGCGTAACCAGAGTCCTCTACGAGCTGAGACAGACATGGAAGATATCCCTGCAGCCATCGAACCCAGGACTTTCATGGATTCCACCATAAATCCTGCAGAATCCTGTATGTTACGTAAAAACAATTCAACGTCACTTTTATCCATTGCATCCAATTCCTCAAGTAAGGTGCCTGACCACTTTACTATAGCTTTAGAGATCCATGCACAGGCAATAGTAGGTCGAAGTATCACCCCTGAAGCCGTGTATATGGATTTAAGAGTAGTGTAAATTTTGCGATCACCCGGTTCTTTTAACGCAGTAGATCCTGGGACAGGTAAAACCACCATCTGTGACAGTCTGGAAACAGATGCGTCAACTATGGGTGGGTTTTCCCATTTCTTTCTATCCTCCTCAGGGAAGGGAAAAGCAACCAGTATCTTCCTGGGAATCTGGAATTTTTTCTCTGGGTTTTCCCAGGATTTTTCAAATATAGCGTTTAATTCTTTAGATGCAGGGAAGGTTAGTGAGGCTTTCTTATTATCCTTGAAGTAAGCTTCCTCAACCTGCTCGGCTGTTGTGTCAGCAATATTCAACACATCTCTAATGGCCTCAATCATCAACTGCACCCCTTTTGCAAGAGAAGCCGCCCCTCGCAGCACATCCCCATCACCGTCTGCCGTGTCAGAATCGGTATCCATGTAATCTTGCATAATCTGGGCAAGAGCACGTTTTTGAGGGTGTGCGCTAGGGGGGCCTGAAGGAACAGCACCAGACCAAACCCCCAGGGTTCTGTAAAACCTGAGTTGCAGTCTCAGTCCGTGCTACCCTAGTAGAAATCTGAGAAATCATACTCTTAATAGAGGCTAACCACTTATGCTCCTTTGTAGAGATCTGTGATAAAACAGTACAATCCTGAGTACATGGAATGAGATCATCCTGAGAGGAATTATCCTCTGCAGCATATGACACAGAGTCCCTAGACATCGCGTTTGGAAACAGTAAACACTACACACACACACACACACACACACACACACACACACACACACACACACACGGAAATGACAGACACAGTTTCCCCCCAAGAATGCCAAGAGAGACACAGAGATTGGAGCCAACCCACAACACAGCGCTTTTCAGATAGAGAGAAGCCCCTATCTAGCGCATACTGTGCACCTTAATAGGTTACACAGTATTCACACAGCCCCCCCCCCCCCCCTTCTACAATCCCCTGGTACCGTACAAGATAGCTGGAGTTGAAATGGAGGGACAGCTCTCCCTGTCAGAATCTCCACATTGATCTGCAGGCAAGGAAAATGGCGCTAAATGCTGCTGGGTCCGCTCTGAGGAGAAGCTCCGCTCCCCTTTCATGGTGCTGCTTCCCGCTCCACAGTTCTTTATACTGGCCTGAGGAAAATGCTGGCAGTGAAACCGGGCCCCTGACAGACTTTACAACCAGTGTAGGGTATGGCGCTGGCTCTGGGCGCCCCTCACAGCGCTGCACTAAGTACCGCTGAGCCTCCGGGGCGCAGTGAGTACTGCGCTCCCACCCAGTTGCTGCCATCTTCACACCGGCTCCCTGCTTGCTAGGGGGGCCGGTGACTCACTCGCCTCTTCAGTCTTCTGGCTCTGTAAGGGGGTGGTGGCATGCTGCGGGGGTGAGCTATCCCCTGTGGTGGCAAACGATCATTCCCCTCAGGAGCTCAGTGTCCTGTCAGTGGAGATAGTAGCTCAGACCCCTTAGGGTGGAGACTACTCCCCCCCTTAGTCCTACGAAGCAGGGAGGCTGTTGCCAGCAGCTTCCCTGTGCCTAAAACTCTAAAAAAAAAAAAAAAAAAACTAGAAGAACTCTTATGGAGCTCCCCTAGCTGTGACCGAACCCTCCGGGCACATTTTCTAAACTGAGTCTGGTAGGAGGGGCATAGAGGAAGGAGCCAGCCCACACTCTCAAACTCTTAAAGTTCCAGTGGCTCCTAGTGGACCCGTCTATACCCCATGGTACTAATGTGGACCCCAGCATCCTCTAGGATATAAGAGAAATTAAAGTTTTTGAATGACCATATAAGGAGAAGCGTGTTTTAGAAAGTAACGGAGGGGACGAGCGGGGGGAAAGCAAGTGGTATTCTGACCCTCATTACACATAAGCAGTGTGTAACTATTCAGATAGCTAAACCATGTCCATCTCTCAGTGCACAGACAATGAGATTTCTGGAACTTCTTATTAATACAGACTGGAATGATTGTCTATATAATATAGCTGTAGGTCTGCAGAATAGATCACTGTACACGTGACAAATAATACAATAAACAGTGCACGGAAATAAGATATAAGTCTCTGGGGACACAGCCTGTCAGCAACTCATGCACAGATAACTGAGAAGAAATAAAAATGGAGTATGATGGGGGATTATATTTGGGGGCTAATACGAGAAAGTCCGTACAATCAAAGAAGAAATTCGAAAAATATTCATTCCTAAACTAGTAGTAGCAGTTGTTGTTTGTTTTTAAAAAAAAAAAATTGTAAAGAAAAATAATTCAAATTCATGACAAAAGTTTATTTTATTTTTACATACAATAAAGTTATGAAAATAGGGAAATTTTCTTAATATCCGTAATTTCATTCTGATAGCTACAAAAGCAAACTTTTACGAGTAAAACTATTTTTTCTTTATTTAGTAATGTGGAAGAAATAAAAATCAGATATGCAGAATCCAGACTCAAAATTCGTGTTGACCGGTGTAATCTATTCTAGTTTATTAGCAAAGCTAATGTGTATATGATACACATTGATTTGGGAAGAACAAAAGCTGTGAAACTACAGTATCAACGAACAAGTGTCATTCCCTCCTGAAAATAATTGCAGTTGCAGTTGATACTTTGTAGCTTCCCTGGCATTTAATGATGACGTTTCTTTCCTACAGTGCTCCAATTGCTGGCTGTTATTTCTGAATAGTAAGGTAATTATTGCCAGTGCTGTTTATTTGGGGACTTGTCTCTATCTCTTCCCTATTGAGCTGAGAGCAGAATGCCCCTTGTACACTGCGCAACCCAGCTTTAGCTGGACAATGCAGCTACTAGTTATGCACAGGAAACCGTCTGTCTCTAAGCATCTCACAGACTTTATGATAGAAGGCTAAACGAAGACATGGTAACTGAGTGGAATTATAACGCTACCGACCTGTGGGGGTCATTCCGAGTTGATCGCAGCTGTGCTAAATCTAGCACAGCTACGATCATGTTCACTGACATGCGGGGGGACGCCCAGCACAGGGCTAGTCCGCCCCGCATGTCAGTCCGCCCCCCCCACAAATACAAACACATCGCACAGCGGCGATGCCTTTGTATGTGAGGAGCAACTCCCGGCCAGCGCAGCTCCTGCAGCTGGTCGGGAGTTGTTCGTCGCACCCGCTGGCCGCAGCGGCTGCGTAATACGTCACGCAGCCGCCGCGGCCCGCCCCCCCAACAGTACGGCCACACCTGCATTGGCCAGACCTCTCCCCCTAAACGGCGGCTTGACGCCGCCGTTTAGCCCCCTCCTGCCCAGCGACCGCCTCTGTCTCGGCGCCGGCGGCGTATGCGCAGTTCCGACCCGATCGCTGGGCTGTGGCAAACTGCAGCGAGCGATTGGGTTGGAATGACCCCCTGTGTCCTAATGATAACAACTCCTGAACTGATAACATAGGGTTGTCTACTTTGGGCCTAATACAGATCTGATCGCAGCAGCAAATTTGTTAGCCAATGGGCAAAACCATGGGGCTCATTCCGAGTTGATTGCATGCTGCCGATTTTCTCAGCGCAGCGATCAGGTTACTACTGCGCATGTGTATGCACCACAATGCGCACGCGCGTCATATGGGTACAAACAGCATCGTTGCTTTACAAGGCTTCTAGCGATGATTCCATTCGCACAGCCGATCGCAAGGAGATTGACAGAAAGAGGACGTTTATGGGTGTCAACTGACCGTTTTCTGGGAGTGGTAGGGAAAACGCAGGCGTGTCCAGGCATTTGCATCGTGGGTGTCTGACGTCAATTCCGGGACCGGACTGGCTGAAGTGATCGCAGCGGCTGAGTAAGTTCAGACCTACGCAGAAACTGCAAAAAAAAAATCCCGTCCCGCTCGGCTGCACATGCGATCGCACACTTGCAAAGCGAAAATACACTCCCTCGTAGGCGGCGACTATACGTTTGCACAGCTGCAAAAAGTAGCTAGCGAGTGATAAACTCGGAATGAGGGCCCATGTGCACTGCAGGTGGGGCAGATGTAATGTGCAGAGATTAGATTTGGGTCTAGTGTGTTCAACTTCAAACCAAAATCTAAATTCCGGTGTAAAAATAAAGCAGCCAGTATTTACCCTGCACATAAACAAAATAACCCACCCAAATCTAACTCTCTCTGCGTTATACATTGTAATTCAGATCTGATCGCAGCAGCACATTTGTTAGCTAATGGGCAAAACCATGGTGGTCATTCCGACCTGATCGCACGCTAGGATTTTTCGCTGTGCTGCGATCAGGTCAGAACTGCGCATGCATATGCACCGCAATGTGCAGGCGCGTCATACAGGTAAAAAGCGGATCGTTGCGGAGCGATGGATTTTACGAAAAATCCATTCGCACAGCCGATCGCAAGGAGATTGACAGGAAGAAGGCGTTTGTGAGTGTCAACTGACCATTTTCTGGGAGTGTTTGGAAAAACGCAGGCGTGTCGAAGCGTTTGCAGGGCGGGTGTCTGATGTCAATTCCGGCCCCAGACAGGCTGAAGTGATCGCAGCGGCTGAGTAAGTTCAGAGCTACTCAGAAACTGCACAAAATGTTTTTGTACCGCTCGGCTGCACATGCAAACACACACTTGCAAGGCTAAAATACACTCCCCCATAGGCGGCGACTATCTATTCGAAGCGCTGCAAAAAATAGCTAGCAAGCGATCAACTCAGAATGACCCCCCCATGTGCACTGCAGGCAGGGGGGCTGCAGTGCAAATGATTTTGCCCATTAGCTAACAAATGTGCTGCTGCAATCAGATCTGAATTAGGCCCCTCGTACGCTGCGGTTGCTCCTGTCAAAAAGGCAGACTCCTCTAATCCCTACTTACCAGCTGATGCTACAGGACACAGGGGAAGAAGTCCGCCTAAAGAGCTGCCCACGTGCTGGAGCAGGGTCCGTCTCACTGCCCTGCCATTTTCTTCACAGCACCTGCTAGAGGATGCTGAGTCTGAGAGACACTGCTGAGAAACATTGAGACTCAAGAATCCATGCAAAGCAGCTCCACTACCTCAGAAAGTTACCTCAGACTGCACATTGGGGGTCATTCTGACCCGATCGCTCAGTGCAGTTTCTCGCAGCGCAGCGATCGGGTCGGAACTGTGCATGCATCGGCGCACTGCGGCATCGGTGCATGCACAGTTCCGACCCGATCGCTGCGCTGCGAGAAACTGCACTGAGCGATCGGGTCATGGCAGCCGTCGTTGCCTAGCGATCGCCTTGGGAGGGGGCTGGACGGCGACGTTAAGCTGCCGTTTAGGGGGAGCGGTCTGGCCAACGCATGCGTGGCCGGACCGTTGGTGGGGGGGGCGGGGGGGGGGGGGGGGGGCGGTCCGTGGCGGCTGCGTGACGTCACACGCAGCTGCTGCGGGTCGGAGAGCGACGAGTAGCTCCCGCCAGCACGCTAAAGCTGCGCTGGTCGGGAGCTACTCTTGAAGTGCAAAGGCACGATGTCTTTGCACTTCTGCGGGGGGGGGCACTGACATGCCCTGTGCTGGGCGTACCCCAGCATGTCAGTATGAATGATCGTAGCTGTGCTAAATTTAGCACAGCTACGATCAACTCGGAATGACCCCCTTTGGCCGCTGGGGAGGGCTGCTACTTATAGACTCTGACAACTGTCCATCTCAGCCAACTGCAGCTGGTACCAGCAGCTTCTATGCAGGGCCGGTTCGTGCCCTTTTTGCGCCCCGGGCAGGAAATAGGGGCGTGGCTTCATACAGGGGGCGTGGTCAGTTACGCCCCCTGTACAGTAGAGTAGCGCTGCTGAAATGCTGAGCACTCACCGCACAGGAAAGGTCCTCTCCACGAAGGGAAACTAGACGCGTAGCATCTAGTTCCCTCCACAGGGGGACACAGCCGGGGGACACAGCGGGCAGCGGAGGGCACAGCAGTAGCGTATCTTGCCATGGTGCGGCACCCTCCGGATGGCACCGGCACCCTCCAGAAGGCGGCGCCCCGGGCAAAAGTCCTGCTTGCCCGTGGCAAGATCCGCTACTGCTTCTATGTCATCACTCCATCCCTCACTCCTCCCCAACACAATAAACACATACCTCCCAACTGTCCCGATTTTCGCGGGACTGTCCCGCTGTCCCACCCGCGGGCCACAGTGTCCCGCGGTGGGAGGGGGGGGGGGGGCAGTTGGAAGGCTCCTGTCACTGCTGCTCTGCAGCGGTGAATAGACGCTGTGCGCATGCGCACAGCATCTATTCACTGGAGACAGAGGGAGAGGGGGCATGCCAGCAGCTGACAGAGCGCTGGGCATGCCCCCTCAGTGACGGATTCGGGGAGCGTGGCTCACGATCTCGGCACTCCCGCGAAGCCACGCCCCCTTTTACATATATTTCTCTAGGACCTAACATGGGTAGATACGTACACCCAGGGTCTGTGGAACCACACTGAGAGCTGGCGATCTCCAGTCCCGGCGACTCTGCACACCATTAACGCAGTGTGGTACCGGATCATGAGGGATCCCAGCACATCTGCCAATGTAGTGGAACCTGCTGGTGACAGTGGTGGTGTGCTTGGATCCTAGAGGATCTTGTCCCCGTCACCCAATAAGCAACTACTGCAGAACTTGGCAGCAAGATGAGGGCGGTGGTAGAAACTGGGCGGCGGGATACCCCTTTTAAAAAATGGTGCCGTGAGTTGTGATTGGCTCGCCATTGCCCTGACCTCTTGGGCCGGCTAATATTAGCCACGAGACAGCTGAAAGCAGAGGAGGAGCAAGCCAGAGCTCCATGAGACAGAAGATATCGGAAGTCCTGGGGAGGCGCAGCCATGCAAAAGAGCTCAAAGACCTTAGCCTCCCAGGGGAAGGTGCAGACAGAAGACACTGGAAGTCCTGGAGAGGCAGCGACCATGCAAAAGATCTTAAAGGACACTCCTCCCCCAGGTGAAGGTGCTGTCTAATAAACCATTATAACATTTAGTGGTCTATGTACTAATCCTTGGAGAGAGCAGTGGAGTAACTACTGCCCCCGCAGTCCTCGCGGTGGCTTGGGGGCGAGGGGCTGCGGGGGCGCCACTGATTTACAGCAGACTGACATGCGGACGAGCGTCCGCATGTCAGTCTGCAGTCTCCTTCCCTCCGCCGCTTTTTGGAGGGACACAGAGGGCACACAGCGCGCCTCCCTGTGTCCCTCCTGCTGCATCATCTCCGGCGGCCGCGGGTCTAATAGGGGGAAGTGCCGTCCGTGAGCTCTAATTGGCTCACGAACCGGCACTTCCCCCTATTAGACCCGCGGCCGCCGGAGATGATGCAGCAGGAGGGACACAGGAGAGACGAGCTGTGCCCTCTGTGTCCCTCCAAAAAGCGACGGCGGGGGGGGGGGGGGAAATATCTGGCACTGGGGGCATATATGGCACGGGGGGGGGGGGGGGAAGGGAGGAATATCTGGCACTGGGGCATTTCTGGCACGGGGGGGAATATCTGGCACTGGGGGGGGATATCTGGCACTGGGGGGAATATCTGGCACTGGGGGCATATATGGCACTGGGGGGGGGGGGATATCTGGCACTGGGGGCATATATGGCACGGGGGGCATATATGGCACTGGGGGGAATATCTGGCACTGGGGGCATATATGGCACTGGGGGGGGATATCTGGCACTGGGGCATATATGGCACTGGGGGGAATATCTGGCACTGGGGGGGGGATATCTGGCACTGGGGCATATATGGCACTGGGGGGAATATCTGGCACTGGGGGGAATATCTGGCACTGGGGGGGGATATCTGGCACTGGGGCATATATGGCACTGGGGGGGAATATCTGGCACTGGGGGCATATATGGCACTGGGGGGGAATATCTGGCACTGGGGGCATATATGGCACTGGGGGGGATATCTGGCACTGGGGGCATATATGGCACGGGGGGAATATCTGGCACTGGGGGGGAATATCTGGCACTGGGGGCATATATGGCACGGGGGGAATATCTGGCACTGGGGGGGAATATCTGGCACTGGGGGCATATATGGCACTGGGGGCATATTTGGCACTGGGGGGGAATATATGGCACTGGGGGCATATCTGGCACTGGGGGCATATGTGGCACTGGGGGCATATGTGGCACTGGGGGGGTATATGTGTACCTGGCACATGGGGACGACGACTATATTTGGCACTGGGGCATGTAAATACCTGGCACCGTGGGGGAATATCTGGCACTGGGGACATATGTGGCACTGGGAGCACAGCCCTAGCAACAAGGACTACCTCCTAGCAACGAGCATGACACCCAGTGCATGAAACACCTGGCAACGAGCATGACACCCAGTGCATGAAACACCTGGCAACGAGCATGACACCCAGTGCATGAAACACCTGGCAACGAGCATGACACCCTGAGCATGAAAACCCCAGGCACCGTGCATGGAACCAAGAGCATGAAACCCCTGGCAACGAGCATGACACCCAGTGCATGAAACCCCTGACAACGAGCAGGTAATTGAAAAGTAATTAGAAGCCTTACTGTAGAACTTAATGTGTAATGGGCATTACGGTGTGTGGCATAATGTATCACGGACATTGCGGTGTGTGTCATAATGTGTCACAGGCATTACGGTGTATGGTATACTATATCGCGGGCATTGTGATATGTGGTATAATGTCTCAGGGTCATTGCAGTGTGTGGCATAATGTATCACGGACATTGCGGTGTGTGTCATAATGTGTCAGGCATTACGGTGTGTGGTTTACTATATCACGGGCATTGTGGTATGTGGTATAATGTCTCAGGGTCATTGCAGTGTGGCATAATACATAACGGGCATTGCGATGTGTGGCATAGGGTATAACGGGCAGGGCATTGCGGTATGTGTCACAGGCATTACGGTGTATGGTATACAATATCACGGGCATTGTGGTATAATGTCTCAAGGTCATTGCAGTGTGTGGCATAATGTGTCACAGGCATTGTATGTGCTATAATGTATCGGGCATTGCAGTGTGTGGCATAATGTATCACGGACATTGCGGTGTGTGTCATAATGTGTCACAGACATTGTATGTGCTATAATGTATCAGGGGCATTGCAGTGTGTAGCATAATGTATAACGGGCATTGCGATTCCTGTCATAATGTGTCACAGGCATTACGGCATAGGCGTGCGCAGCACATTTTATTAGGGGGTGCACCGTTGGAGGGGTGTGTCTAGCACTGCCTTTTGGGCGTGTCTAGCAGCATCTATTGATGGTCAACGCAATATAAAATATCCACCCTTGTACCAATCCTAATAAAGCAGATGCATTGTCAGATGTTGTGGTGTGCTCCAAACAAACACCCCTGATGGCACTCACTGCAATTACACTGCTCCTCCTCAGCCTGGTCTGTCTCCCCCTCTCTTTCCCCTGCAAGTTCCAGCAGCTTACTTACAAGTCAGTCACTCACTGACACGGACAGTCGCAGACTAGTACTGCTGCTGGAAAAACGAGTGACGTGTCAATGCTGGCTGCATGCTGCTCCTCATCAGTGGTTGGCGTTGGCGTAGAATAGAAGGAGAGAGGTGGGCGTGTGGCAGGTGTGACAGGTGGGTGTGCAAGCAGCATGACGTCATCACGTCACATCACGCGGTTTTTGTACATGGAGATGGAGCCGGGAGTTTGAAAGCCGGTGGCAGTGGCACCCTTGATTAACCCAGGCGTCCGGTCAGTAATGCAGTCCTGACAGGGTGCAACGCAGAGGGTAATTTGCCTGCACGGCGATCGCTGCATCAGGCATGTGAGATCGGGGTGCCGGACATTAGGGGGTGCCTGTGCGCACCAGGCACCCCCCCTGCGCACACCTATGCATTACGGTGTGTGGCATAATGTGTCACAGACATTACGGTGTGTGGCATAATGTGTCGGGGGCATTATGGTGTGTGCATATTGTGTCATGTGCATTATTGTGTGCGGCATAATGTCTAAGGGCCATTGCAGTATGTGGAATAATGTATACTGGGCATTACTATAAGGAGGAAAAATGACAAATAATGTAAGGGGCATGAATCAGGATTATTTTTCTTTCCTGTGGTGGCCAACGTATGGGCGTGCAGGTTGCAAAACTGGGGTATAAGGTAGTCTTTTCCTGCAATGCCACGCCCCTTTATGCGAAACCACGCCCACTCCAACAAAACCACGCCCCTTTTTTGGCACGCGCGCCGGAGGCGCGCGCCTATTTATCCCTTTCTTGCTCCCAATTATGGAGCATGAAGGGGGGGGGGGGGCGCCGAAGAATTTTTTGGCTTGGGGGAGAAAAATTTCTAGTTACGCCACTGGGAGAGAGATAAAGTCAGTCTACTGTCCTGCCAGAGAGAAGGTCCCCTCCTGCACTCGGGGCACGACCCCTACAATTTACTTCCCCAGACTTCTCCTCTTACAACTACATTAAATTTTGTTGCAATTTGGGAGCTTGTGTATTCCAAACTGACTTTTTTTTTTACATCATCCTCTGGGCAACGTCACCTCTGGGGTGCCGACACTTTTTTGTCCCGGATCACCGCAGAACTGGCCTTCATCATTCTTTGGCATATGTCATCTCTGAGGCTCCGGCATCTTCCTGTCCTAGATCACCATAGGATTGGCCTTCATCGTCCTCTGCCGAACATCACCTCTGGGGCTCCAGCTTCTTCCTGTCCCGGACCACCGCAGGACTGGCCTTCATCATCCTCTGGCCAAAGTCACCTCTGGGGCTCCAGGCTTCTTCCTGTTTACTATCTGCATGAACCTCTAGTGGTAATAGTAACCTGTGGCAAGTGAAGCGAGCCTGCAAGGATAGACGTTTGTAATGATGGTGGTCAGATAACATGAAATATCCCAGATTTGGCCTAATTTTTTTTTTTAAATGTGTTGACCATTTGGGTTTGTCGACCATTTTCATGTCGATCTTTTGTACCTGTCGACCTTAAGCACTGTCGATGTTTTGAACCTGTTGACCTAATGTATGTCAACCATTTGGTGTTGACTTATTGACTGTCAACCATAACATTGTCGATCTATTAATCCACATCTGAGATTATTTTACATTTTCACTTGAGGGGGTGTGGCCTAATGACACGCCCAGCCTGGCCCTGACTCAGTGGTATCTCCTCTCTGGTAAGGTAGGCAAGTATAGCCTGCACACAGGCCCCCTCCTCTCTGACAGCGCAGTAGACTCCTGCTTTGTGGAAGAGTCTACTGCACATGCGCCGATCACCGGGAAAATGGCCACTGCTCCATTTTCCCAGTGATTTATGCTTCTCTACAGTGGAGACATAAGTATAACTATATATGGGTACAGGCTGTGCGAGTGTGGGCAGCCCTACAGAGGAGACATAAATATAACTATACTAGGTGATTCATCGCGCCCTACGGGCGCTCTTCACACCGTCGTAAGGGGCTACGCCCCCTTAACCCTTGCACACCCTTGTGGCGTGCAATATTTTTATTATATGGAGTATTACATCCAATCATAATTGTGTGAGTGGTTAAATATTGCACGGACAAAGGGCGTGCAATGGTTAAGGGGTGGATGGCCCTTGCAACGGCGTGAACAGCGCACGCAGGGCTTGGTGAATCACCTAGTAGGTGCTTTGGTTGGGGGAGTAGGGGTCGCGGGGAAGAGGCGGATGGGATCCTGGGGTGCCACGGGAGTGGTGCCGCAGGTGGGGGAGGGTGCATGGGTGCTGCGGGTGGTGGTCCGGAGCCGCTGCGGGTGGGGGAGGAGCAGTTGCAGGGATTGCCCCAGGTGAGGGAGGGGCGGATGCAGTGGTGCGGCGGGAGGTACTGATGCGGGGTCGCTGCGGATGGGGGTCCGGAGCTATCGCGGGTGCTGGAGGGGGTTTGTGGGGGTGCCGCGGATGGGGCCCGTTGGTACTGTGAGTGGGGGAAGGGTGGGTAATGCTTATCCTAGCTCCCAGCAGCCCTAAGGGGCAGAATGCTTCTGTGCTAAGGGCTGCTGGGAGCTATAGTTTATGTAGTGCGTCTACTTCCCTGTAATGCGGCGCGTTGGGACAATGTAAAAGGTGAGAGTGCTGTGCAGTGTCAGTGTCAGTTAACACTGCACACAGGGCCGGCGCTAGCCGCTCAGCAAAGGGATGCAGTGCAGGGAGGCACCAGGAAGGAGAGACGTTCTCCCTGCTCTGCATCCCTGTGCTGAGCTTCTGCTGCTATCCCTGCTGCTGCTGGCGTCTGCTGTCACACATGCAGTGGCGCCGGCAGCACAAAACGTCCTCTCCCCCTCTGCGCCGGCAGCACAAAGCCTCCTCTCCCCCTCCCCTCCCCTGTGTGACATTCAGTGGCTGGGAGGGAGCCAAAGTGGGCGGAGATAGATGGGAGTAAGGGGCGGAGCTACACGGGACCATGCTGCAGCAGGAGGATGAGCTGCTACAGCTTCGGCCAGCCAGACTTCATTAGATAAGTGTCTGGAAAGAGAGAGAGTGTGTGTGTGTGTGTGTGTGTGTGTGTGTGTGTGTGTGTGTGTGTGTGTGTGTGTGTGTGTGTGTGTGTCTATACAGTGTCTGTGTATACTGTATATATGTGTGACTGTGTATGTGTGTAATGTATGTACAGTATGTATGTGTGTGTGTTTGTATATATATGTGTCTGTTGTGTGTGGGTATGTGTGACTGCTGCATAATGTGTGTAAGCGTCACTGGTACAGGGGGCGTTACGTGTCTAAGCGGCACTGGTACAGATGGCGTTACGTGTGTAAGCGTCACTACTACAGGGGGCATTACGTGTGTAAGCGTCACTGCTACAGGGGGTGTTATTTGTGTAAGCGTCACTGGTACAGGGGGGCGTGACATGTGTAAGCGTCACTGGTTTAGGGGCATTACATGTGTAAGTACTACAGGGGTCATTATGTGCGCTGTGCGTTTGTAAAGTATGCGAGGGTGCAAATTTATAGTTTGCAGGGGGGCGCCGAACACTCTAGCAACGGCCCTGACAGCACACCCACTGCACTGCACAGCACTGTCACCTTTTACATTGTTTCAGCGTCCATACATTACCCTCTGCGATATCACCCTCTTTATCCGTTACATTAGCCATCTTGGGGCTTCCAGGCCGGCAGCCCAGGTGCTGTGTTGCGGAGTCAGGGCCTCTGGGGATCTGGGTGCGGCTGTGGCGGGGAGGCACTTCTGTGACATCACACGCAGAACAGGCTACAGGGCTCAGAGAGTATGCGGCGCAGGGAGGCCTATGAAAGTCTTCCGCTGCGCCACTTTCATACACATCTATGCCAGTGGCCGCAGCAGCTTTTGTTCCACCTGCGCCGCGGCTAGGGAGTGGGGATTGTTGATGCCGAAGGGGGCAGGTTTACTGGCAGCAAGACATTGGTGGTCATTCCGAGTCGATTGCTTGCTAGCAGTTTTTAGCAGCTGTGCAAACGCTATGCCGCCGCCCACTGGGAGTGTATTTTAGCTTAGCAGAAGTGGGAACGAAGGGATAGGAGAGCGGGTACAAAAATTTTTTGTGCAGTTTCAAAGTAGCTTCCGACCTACTCGGCACTTACGATCACTTCAGATCATTCAGTTCCTGATTTGACGTCATGAACACGCCCTCCGTTCGGTCAGCCACGCCTGAGTTTTTCCGAACACTCCCTGAAAACGGTCATTTGACACCCAGAAACGCCCTCTTCCTGTCAATCACTCTGCGGCTGCCTGTGCGACTGAAGAGCATTGCTAGTCCCTGTGTAAAACTACATAGTTCATTGTAATAGTAAGCCGCACGTGCGCATTGCGCTGCATACGCATGCGCAGAAGTGCTGAGTTTTTGACTGATCGCTGCACAGGGAACAAATGCAGCTAGCGATCAACTTGGAATGACCCCCATAGGACGCTGCAGTAAAAGGCATACTTGCCTACCCTCCCGGAATGGCCGGGAGGCTCCCGAAAATCGGGTGACCCTCCCGGCCCCCCGGAAGAGCAGGCAAGTCTCCCGATTACAGGGGTCCCCCCCTGCCCGGCTGCCCACTTAGCGAGTGAAGTGGGCGGTCCCGGCAGGCGATGACGCGATTCTTGTTGAATCGCGTCATGCAAGCCACGCCCCCCACTGTATAATGCCGGTAATTGCGGCATTGCACAGTGGGGGGCGTGGCTTGCATGACGCGATCCAGCATCCACGCCCCTGTCCCTCCTCTGGCCCGCCCCCGTGCCGCCCCCGGCCCACCCCCCTCCTCACATCAGCTCATTGCCCGGCGTGCCCGCCCCCCTGCTGAGCCGACTGGCTGCTCTCTGCTCTCTCCCGGAGAGAGCAGCCCAAAAGTCGGCAACTATGGTAAAAGGATTGTTTTTTACCCTATATGCAGCACAGAGACTTGCTGCAGATGCAGTGGCATACCCTCCAGCTGCACCTTTTTGGCAGGTACAGTCCCTTTTTTTTATGGTCTGTACCATTTTTTGACTCTCCAAGCTTCCATTGAAAGTATAGGAAAAGGGGCGTGGCCACACTGCTGTACCCGTGGCCACGCCCCCTTTTCGAATGTGTATCAGTGTTTATGTGTAAAGTGTTGGAGGGTATGATGCTGCAGATGCAGTGGGCCTATTTTGGGGTGTGGGGCTGAAGCTGTAGCTCCATCAGTCCCATTGCTAATCCTGCTCTGTGAAAACACAGCAGCCAAAGGGCAGAGCCTCCCATTGGATGTAACCTGTGTGGGAGGGCGATTCTCGCCCAATCAGCTGTGGACTGGGTGTGATAGACCTGCTACTAACCCAATGAGAGCTTCTAGCCATGCCCAGCGTTAGAAACCCAGGCACAGAATCACAGGGCTATTATATATGAGATATGGGTACAGGCTGTGCGAGTTTGGGCAGCCCTACAGAGGAGACATAAATATAACTATATATGGGTACAGGGTGTGCGGTGCGCACACCCTGCTCCTATTATAGATATGCCATTGGATCGGGGTACAGCTAGGGAGTGTTCATGTACATGTGAACATGCAGACATGGAAAAAGACGCAGACGCACTTTCGAAAGCCGTATTATGTGGCCGGGCAGATACAAATGTCTGATTATGTCCATAATGGTCGCACACTTGACTTCTGATTGGCTGTTTGTGAATGCTCTGCTGACAATGATTGGTGGTTTCTTCATCACTAGGACATGTATTATGTTTTGGGGACGTATATTTTTTGGGTACCCCGTGGATTCAGCAGTTGATACCTACTAGTGAATTACTTTTTTTCAAATAAAATAAATGGATAAAAATTATGGGCACAAGTAGAACCCATGTAGATGCCACTTTGCATTTGGTCGCAATTGCATTTTTTGTAGTGGACGTAAATTGCGCATATTTGCGGCACAGTTGGCCAATGGATTGGACAGCTGCAGGATACACTTGGCCTAACAGGTCGTTACAGGATTAGATGTCAGTGTCACGTGACCAGCAGTGGCTGCCGTATCCCAGGACAACCTTTCCCTGCTGCTGGCCGGGTCCCTCCCCGGCAGCACTATCTAATTCACTGAATATTTTATAGAAAATGAAGAGATAATGAGCATTGCTTTAATAGAGTATGTCGTCAATTTAACAAGACTGAGATGGCTGTAAAAAGGTTTTACTGGACTTGATAAATGACTTATCCTTTGAAACTACAGTTGTCCCAGATAGAATATTCTTATTTCCTAAATGTCACCTTCACATGTTTTGCTGCTGCGTTATCTCGGTAAACAGTGTAATCTGCTGTGTACATGGCAGCAGTGATGTCAGCAGGCGCGCTATCGGGAGAGAACGCTGCCCTTTGTGGCAGGCCGGTGACAATCCTGTGCTCTGGCAGTAGCCTGTGATGATTCATGTCACACATACGATTAGTTCAAAGGAGACTGTTCACACAATACGACACATTTCATTCAGTAATATAACTGTCAGCTATTATCAATTCATTATTTTCTATAGAGAGGTAAAACATTTTTTTTATAATGCCGGTAATTGCGGCATTGCACAGTGGGGGGCGTGGCTTACATGACGCGATCCAGCATCCACGCCCCTGTCCCTCTTCTGGCCCGCCTCTGGCCCGCCCCCGTGCCGCCCCCGGCCCACCCCCCTTCTCACATCAGCTCATTGCCCGGCGTGCCCGCCCCCCTGCTGAATCGCGTCATCGCCTGCCGGGACCGCCCACTTCACTCGCTAAGTGGGCAGCCGGGCAGGGGGGGACCCCTGTAATCGGGAGACTTGCCTGCTCTTCCGGGGGGCCGGGAGGGTCACCCGATTTTCGGGAGCCTCCCGGCCATTCCGGGAGGGTAGGCAAGTATGCCTTTTACTGCAGCGTCCTATGGGGGTCATTCCAAGTTGATCGCTAGCTGCATTTGTTCCCTGTGCAGCGATCAGTCAAAAACTCGGCACTTCTGCGCATGCGTATGCAGCGCAATGCGCACGTGCGGCTTACTATTACAATGAACTATGTAGTTTTACACAGGGACTAGCAATGCTCTTCAGTCGCACAGGCAGCCGCAGAGTGATTGACAGGAAGAGGGCGTTTCTGGGTGTCAAATGACCGTTTTCAGGGAGTGTTCGGAAAAATTCAGGCGTGGCTGACCGAACGGAGGGCGTGTTCATGACGTCAAATCATGAACTGAATGATCTGAAGTGATCATAAGTGCCGAGTAGGTCGGAAGCTACTTTGAAACTGCACAAAAATTTTTTGTACCCGCTCTCCTATCCCTTCGTTCCCACTTCTGCTAAGCTAAAATACACTCCCAGTGGGCGGCGGCATAGCGTTTGCACAGCTGCTAAAAACTGCTAGCAAGCAATCGACTCGGAATGACCACCAATGTCTTGCTGCCAGTAAACCTGCCCCCTTCGGCATCAACAATCCCCACTCCCTAGCCGCGGCGCAGGTGGAACAAAAGCTGCTGCGGCCACCGGCATAGATGTGTATGAAAGTGGCGCAGCGGAAGACTTTCATAGGCCTCCCTGCGCCGCATACTCTCTGAGCCCTGGAGCCTGTTCTGCGTGTGATGTCACAGAAGTGCCTCCCCGCCACAGCCGCACCCAGATCCCCAGATGCCCTGACTCCGCAACACAGCACCTGGGCTGCCGGCCTGGAAGCCCCAAGATGGCTAATGTAACGGATAAAGAGGGTGATATCGCAGAGGGTAATGTATGGACGCTGAAACAATGTAAAAGGTGACAGTGCTGTGCAGTGCAGTGGGTGTGCTGTCAGGGCCGTTGCTAGAGTGTTCGGCGCCCCCCTGCAAACTATAAATTTGCACCCTCGCATACTTTACAAACGCACAGCGCACATAATGACCCCTGTAGTACTTACACATGTAATGCCCCTAAACCAGTGACGCTTACACATGTCACGCCCCCCTGTACCAGTGACGCTTACACAAATAACACCCCCTGTAGCAGTGACGCTTACACACGTAATGCCCCCTGTAGTAGTGACGCTTACACACGTAACGCCATCTGTACCAGTGCCGCTTAGACACGTAACGCCCCCTGTACCAGTGACGCTTACACACATTATGCAGCAGTCACACATACCCACACACAACAGACACATATATATACAAACACACACACATACATACTGTACATACATTACACACATACACAGTCACACATATATACAGTATACACAGACACTGTATAGACACACACACACACACACACACACACACACACACACACACACACACACACACACACACACACACACACACACACACACTCTCTCTCTTTCCAGACACTTATCTAATGAAGTCTGGCTGGCCGAAGCTGTAGCAGCTCATCCTCCTGCTGCAGCATGGTCCCGTGTAGCTCCGCCCCTTACTCCCATCTATCTCCGCCCACTTTGGCTCCCTCCCAGCCACTGAATGTCACACAGGGGAGGGGAGGGGGAGAGGAGGCTTTGTGCTGCCGGCGCAGAGGGGGAGAGGACGTTTTGTGCTGCCGGCGCCACTGCATGTGTGACAGCAGACGCCAGCAGCAGCAGGGATAGCAGCAGAAGCTCAGCACAGGGATGCAGAGCAGGGAGAACGTCTCTCCTTCCTGGTGCCTCCCTGCACTGCATCCCTTTGCTGAGCGGCTAGCGCCGGCCCTGTGTGCAGTGTTAACTGACACTGACACTGCACAGCACTCTCACCTTTTACATTGTCCCAACGCGCCGCATTACAGGGAAGTAGACGCACTACATAAACTATAGCTCCCAGCAGCCCTTAGCACCGAAGCATTCTGCCCCTTAGGGCTGCTGGGAGCTAGGATAAGCATTACCCACCCTTCCCCCACTCACAGTACCTCCGGGCCCCATCCGCGGCACCCCCACAAACCCCCTCCAGCACCCGCGATAGCTCCGGACCCCCATCCGCAGCGACCCCGCATCAGTACCTCCCGCCGCACAACTGCATCCGCCCCTCCCTCACCCGGGGCAATCCCTGCAACTGCTCCTCCCCCACCCGCAGCGGCTCCGGACCACCACCCGCTGCACCCATGCACCCTCCCCCACCTGCGGCACCACTCCCGTGGCACCCCAGGATCCCATCCGCCTCTTCCCCGCGACCCCTACTCCCCCAACCAAAGCACCTACTAGGTGATTCACCAAGCCCTGCGTGCGCTGTTCACGCCGTTGCAAGGGCCTTCCACCCCTTAACCATTGCACGCCCTTTGTCCGTGCAATATTTAACCACTCACACAATTATGATTGGATGTAATACTCCATATAATAAAAATATTGCACGCCACAAGGGTGTGCAAGGGTTAAGGGGGCGTAGCCCCTTACGACGGTGTGAAGAGCGCCCGTAGGGCGCGATGAATCACCTAGTTACCCCATACATGCCGACAGGTTGGATTAGCAGGGGGGCAGGGGAGGGCTGTGATGTGAGGAGGGGGTGGATCGGAGGCAGGATGGGGGTGGTGCAGAGGCAGGATGGGGGCAGGGTTACAGCGACACCTCCTTTAAGCCCTGTCCCGCTCTGTAATGCCGTGATCACTGGCATTATACAGCAGGGGGCGTGGCTATGATGACGCGATTCAGCAAGAATCGTGTCATCGACTGCCCGGAAATCCCACTTTACACACTAAGTGGGCGGACGGGCAGGGGCAACCTCAAGAATCAGGAGACTTGCCTGCTCTTCCGGGGGGCCGGAAGGGTCACCCGATTTTCGGGAGCCTCCCGGCCATTCCGGGAGAGTAGGCAAGTATGATTTACCCTGCACAGAAACAATATACCCCACCCTAATCTAATCCATGTAACATCTGCCCCACCTGCAGTGCACATGGGGGGGTCATTCCGACCCGTTCGCACGCTGCTGGTTGTCGCAGCTGTGCGAATGGGTCGGTTCCGCACCTGCGTGTCGGCCGCAATGTGCACGCGCGTTGTTGCCCAGCGACGGCCGTCGCCGGGCAACAACCAGAAGAACGAGGAAAGCGATTGCTGGCGCGATCGCAAGAAGATTGACAGCAGGAAGGCATTTCCGGGGCGGCAACTCACCGTTTTCTGGGAGTGGTAAGTCCAACGCAGGCGTGTCCAGGCGTTTGGAGGGCGGATGTGTGATATCAATTCCGGGACCTGCATCGCTGGATTGATCGCACAGGGTAAGTAGCTGTTACCCTGGTCTGGTTTCACACTAAACATTTGTTTTCCATAGCAGGGCTGTACAAGCGACTGCAGCCCTGCCATGCAGAAATACACTCCCCCATAGGCGGCGTCGAGTTGATCGCATGGGCAGCAAAATGACCCCCTCGGTTCTGCACATTAGCTAACAAATTTGCTGCTGCGATCAGATCTGAATTACCCCCTTTATCGTTTAATACGGAAAGAAATCTACTCTCATTTTCCCATAGATCTCTGTAGGCTGCAAGGATAACTGATGATGGTCACGGAGTGCCTTCATTTGCGTAAAATCTGTGCATTCACTTGCCTGCTTTCTGAGGAAGTTGACGACCAAGTCGAGGAAATGCATAAAGGATGAAAGGTTTGATCACCAGCGTACGTCACAGCCCCTTCTCCTATATTGGTGTGTGTGAGGACATGCTTAATCATCTGCTCTGACCCCCCCTATCTGTGGAGGCGCACAGCCGGGAAACATGGCGTCCTGAATAGACATTGGATTCCCTCTACATTTAAAGGTTGTCTGCAGTAGTCTTTGATTTACTGGGCTCTCTAGCCTAATTAAGGGTCTGATTTATCAACAAGTGATAAAACTCGTTGTGAATGATAAACTTGTTGCATATGAATTGGTGATCCAGCCAGTCATCTCCCAACTGTCATGTGTCCTCCAGCTCTTAACTGTCTTGTGTTTAGCTCCCAACTGTCATGTGTTCAGCTCCTAACTGTCATGTGTGTTCAGCTCCCAACTGTTCTGTGTTCAGCTTCTAACTGTCCTGTGTTCAGTTCCTAACTGTCCTGTGTTCAGCTCCTGTCATGTGTTCAGCTCCTGTCATGTGTTCAGCTTCCAACTGTCATGTGTTCAGCTCTTGTCATGTGTTCAGCTTCCAACTGTCCTGTGTTCAGCTCCCAACTGTCCTGTGTTCAGCTCCCAACTTTCTTGTGTTCAGCTCCCAACTGTCATGTGTTCAGCTCCCAACTGTCATGTGTTCAGCTCCCAACTGTCTTGTGTTCAGCTCCTAAATATCATGTGTTTGAAGAATGACAGTTGGGAACTGATTGGCTAGAGCACCATTTATCATACGCAATGAGTTTTATCACTCATTATTAAATGGGCCCCTAACAGTGGCGTAACTAGAAGTTTTTCTCCCCCAAGCCAAAAAATTCTTCGGCGCCCCCCATCCCCCATAATTGGCACTATTAAAGGGACAAACATGCGCGCGGCGCAAAAAGGGGGCGTGTCTTCGTTGGAATGGGCGTGTCTTTGCATAAAGGGGTGTGGCATTGCAGGAAAAGACTTCCTTATACCCCAGTTTTGCAACCTGCACGCCCAGACGTTAGCCACCACAGGAAAGAAAAATAATCCTGATTCATGCCCCTTACATTATTTGTCATTTTTCCTCCTTATAGTAATGCCCAGTATACATTATGCCACATACTGCAATGGCCCTTAAACATTATTCCACACACAATAATGCACATGACACAATATGCACACACCATAATGCCCCCGACACATTATGCCACACACCGTAATGCCTGTGACACATTATGCCACACACCGTAATGTCTGTGACACATGACGACAGGAATCGCAATGCCCGTTATACATTATGCTACACACTGCAATGCCCCTGATACATTATAGCACATACAATGTCTGTGACACATTATGCCACACACCGTAATGCCTGTGACACATTATGCCACACACCGTAATGCCTGTGACACATGACGACAGGAATCGCAATGCCCGTTATACATTATGCTACACACTGCAATGCCCCTGATAGATTATAGCACATACAATGCCTGTGACACATTATGACACACACTGCAATGACCCGGAGACATTATACCACATACCACAATGCCCGTGATATAGTATACAACACACCATAATGCCTGACACATTATGACACACACCGCAATGTCCGTGATACATTATGCCACACACTGCAATGACCCTGAGACATTATACCACATATCACAATGCCCGTGATATAGTATACCATACACCGTAATGCCTGTGACACATACCGCAATGCCCGTTATACCCTATGCCACACTGCAATGCCCCTGAGACATTATACCACATACCACAATGCCCGTGATATAGTATGCCACACACCGTAATGCCTGTGACACATACCGCAATGCCCGTTATACATTATGCCACACTGCAATGCCCCTGAGACATTATACCACATACCACAATGCCCGTGATATAGTATGCCACACACCGTAATGCCTGTGACACATTATGACACACACCGCAATGTCCGTGATACATTATGCCACAGACCGTAATGCCCATTACACATTAAGTCCTACAGTAAGGCTTCTAATTACTTTTAAATTACCTGCTCGTTGCCAGGGGTTTCATGCTCTTGGTTCCATGCACAGTGCCAGGGGTTTACATGCTCAGGGTGTCATGCTCGTTGCCAGGTGTTTCATGCACTGGGTGTCATGCTCGTTGCCAGGGGTTTCATGCACTGGGTGTCATGCTCGTTGCTAGGGGGTAGTGCTTGTTGCTAGGGCTGTGCTCCCAGTGCCACATATGTCACCAGTGCCAGATATTCCCCCACGGTGCCAGGTACTCACATGCCCCCAGTGCCAAATATAGCCCCCCCCAGTGCCACATATGCCCCCAGTGCCAGATATTCCCCCACAGTGCCAGGTGCTCACGTGCCCCCAGTGCCAAATATAGCCCCCCCCCATGTGCCAGGTACACATACAGTGCCATATATGCCCCCTCAGTACCCCCCCAGTGCCATATATGCCCCCTCAGTGCCATATATGCCCCCTCAGTGCCCCCCCAGTGCCATATATGCCCCCTCAGTGCTCCCCCAGGTGCCATATATGCCCCCTCAGTGCCCCCCCCAGTGCCATATATGTCCCCTCAGTGCCCCCTCAGTCCCCCCCCCCCCCGCGCGCTCCCCCGCTGCTGTGAAGGAGGGACAAGGAGGGCACAGCGCGCGCCTCTCCCGTGTCCCTCCTGCATCTCCGTCGGGTCTAATAAAGAAAGTGCCGGTTCGTGAGCCAATCAGAGCTCACGAACGGCACTTCCTTTATTAGACCAGACGGAGATGAGGAGGGACACGAGAGAGGCGCGCGCTGTGCCCTCCGTGTCCCTCCTTACAGCAGGGAGGGAGAGGAGACAGCAGATTGACATGCGGACGCTCGTCCGCATGTCAATCTGCTCTAAATCAGTGGCGGCACCCCCGCGGCCCCTCGCCCACAAGCCACCGCGAGGGCTGCGGGGGCAGTAGTTACGCCACTGGCCCCTAAGAGTTGTGAGCATTGTACTGTTAGCACTAACTACAGTTTCTATTGCTCAGATGGATCGCATCCAGGGGTGTTATTTGCCATCATCTATCCCGACCCATTAAGGACGACTGCTTTTTGCCAGTTTATTTAGCTTAAGTTAGTCTTGCACTTTACTGAGGTAGATCTGTCAGCTGTCCTCATTGTGTTATTCTCTGCCTATTGTTATATGATATGGTATATCAGTATTGCGTTGTTTTTTTTCTGTTATTAGACACTCAAGAGAGCTAATTTAAATGCAGTACAAATTTGTTTTACTTTATTTATTATTAAAATTCCATACTCATAGGGATCTTTGTCGCCATCTCAATTGTTTCGTGTTTTTATGGCATTCCCTTATAAAACCGTTTTCTTTTTGCACTGTGAGGTTGCAAGTTTATACTATCAAAATTACCCTTAAGCTGTCCATTGGCTTTAATCTTACCCTCATCCCCTCCCTCCCATACCACCATTTCCGCCCAATAACGACTCAGACAACTGAATTTATTGATAAAATTAGAAATGGTACTCTAGAAGTGGGTGGCGAGAAAACAGTGCGTGCCCTCGGCTACGGCCTCCTTCTTAAGTTTGCCTAAAAAACAATGTGGCAGGACCGGAACGCCCGCCCTTGCGCAACTTATCTGAGTGGTACCACTTCCCACCATACTGGCATAGCACCGGTCCTCCCTTAAGATGACGACCGGGTCAGCCCTTGAGGCCACAACAAACTCGCCGCTTATCTGGGGGAAGTGCCGGCCAACCATTGTTACACTACTATAGACCGTCAACGAGCACTGCTTGCCGCCAAAGCCTGGTTCGAGAACCAAGGCTTGCCACCTGCTGTGACCCCATGCTACCTACTGCTTTTTACAATGTCCTTTATGAATATTGCTAGCCCCGCCTCTGTCAGGTGCACCCCATCCTGCCTGAGCATACCTTCCTCCCCAAACCTTAAAGTGCTTGGCGATCACGTCACCTTTCCCCGTCATAAACCGGGCTACGGCCCTGTTAACCATCCTTCTAACCCTCTCTAAGCCCGGCCCCCATTGGGCCCTTGGGACTATCTCTAACCATGTGATCCGTCGTAGGCCACCGCCCTTTTAACCTTTGTATATCCGCTTGTATTGCCCTGATTAGCTCGATCCCTTCGCCTTTCCCTAGATCGTTGCCCCCCAGGTTTATGACTGCCCTATCCGGTATCCCTTTTGATTCCCCGTTTTTCTGTAACAGCCCCTATAACCCGCTCCACCTCATTCCCCTAATTCCTATCCACTCTACCTTCGCCCCCCCCCCCCCCACTCCTGTGCTAAGCTCCCTGCTGACCTATGCCTACTGGCCCAGTAAATGTATGAGTGGCCGACAATCCACACCCGCAAGGCCTTTGTTGGTCCTCCTGAAATGAAGAATTCCACATAATTGTTACCTATTCTTTTAGACAGTCATCTCTGTAACGCATTGCAAACCTATAGTGTGACCTTTCATGCGACCCATATGAAGGTGAAAACCACAAAACGTCTTTTGTTTGAGGGAAAAATTGTAAAGTCCTTCATTCTCCCAACTTGGCGGGCAGTTTAAGGCCTTGGGTTTCAAGAAAGTCACTGCGCATGCCCCTTATTCTTGCTTTTCGGCTTGCAAATAAACCTTGTACGCTCCCGCCTTCCAACGGCCTAAGTTTTTTATCGCGCTTGTTCATGACCGCTCTGCCGCTGCGCAGGTTGTTGCTCCTATTCTAAAAGAATGGGTACCCTATTGTGCGCTAGGTAACTGCAAAGTGTTAAGACCTTTCTTGAACTGGAATTTTGTCAGAGGTGACCCGTTGGAATGCACTAGCCACTGTGGCCACTGGCCTTACGGGCACATTCGCTCGTACCTGCTTGATGGCGAGACCGCGCACAGGGTTTCATCCTTCCTGCCTAACCATTGTTACCCAATGCCCCCGGCCCAACTGATCTGTCTTTGACCTGTGTATTTTGCAAAGCACCCTATCTTTTTCCACCACCACTTTGCCATAAGGAGGCCCGAATCTTTTGAGCTCTTGGTACTAGCTACCAGCTCCCCTACCCTGAATGCGAGGGAAAACGCGAGGCAGAAGAACCCTGTCTTGTATTCATCTAACGTAATGTGGCTGACCACCCCGATTTAAAGCTTTAAGCAGGGGGGGCGGCCGATGGGCTTACGAGCGTCACCTGGTGATGTCTGCTCCCTTGCCCAACCCTTTAGCGCCTTTCCCAACAAAAATGACTTTGTGGGTCTTCCACCCCTTCCAGCTTTGAGAAGTATGCTATACCCGCTAATGCTGCAGACATGGCCGCTTTGGAGCGACCCTTGCCAAACATGTTCTAGCAACTCTTCGTGCGCGTTATTACCAGATCCTCCCTTGCCTATCCGGAATGCCTGCCAATCACCATAAGCTGATTCGTATGTCTTCATCGTCCGTGGTGCTGTGGCCCCTCGCGCTAGCCTCGCTAGGCCGGCCTGATAATCTGCCACTGTAATCCTTCCCCGCTGGCGTCGGGTGCAAGCGCTCTAAATCTATCTGACTGAAACCTTGAAAGCGCATCTGCGATCTCATTCTCTACCCCGGGAACGTGGCGCGCTGCAAACTCAATATTCCTTTGTAAGCAGCGCAGCACTAGGTGCCTTAGTATCTTAAGCGCCTGCGGTGATTCCGCCTTCTGTTCGCCTGGACTACCCCCATGTTATCGCACCAAAACACTATGCTTTTGTCGGCCAGCCTATCTGCCCATAACTCTACCGCTACTATTATTGAGAACAGCTCTAGCAGCATGTTTTTTGCCCACCCAGCTACCCGCCACGCCTCTGGTCATGGCTGCACCAGTGGTGCAAGTAGAAATATTTTCTTAGTGGTGCTGAAAAATGGGCGTGGTCGTGTGTTGTGAGGGGGTGTGACCACATGCCACTAATGGGAGTGGCTACATGACACTAGCGACTTTGCCACATGACACAGCCTCTTTTCTTTGCACTATGGAGGCAAGGCTAGAAATATATAGTAATGCCTCCAGTATAATAGAAATATATAGTGATACCCCCAGTATAACAATTATATGTAGTTGTAACACCCCACTGTATTCTTAGGTATGCAAAATCTGCAGTCACTGTGTATAGTGCATCACACTTACTCTGCCCCGGCTGGTCATGGGTTCAGGCACGGATACCAGAGGGCGCCCTGAATAATCAGGTGTTTAATTACAAGTGCATTGTGGGTGTGGACTACAGGTGTCGGTGCAGCGCATAAAGAATTGGGCGCCAGGCCATCTCAGAAAAACAGCATAAAGTTTATTTTAATATCAAACAGGGATATTGCAGGGATAACTTGTGAACACTCCTCCAGCACAAAGCATAACAGTTACAGTGGATCCCATATCAGGGCACCTCCTCCAGCGCATCACTTAGTCGCAGCGGCATAAACAGGGCGAACAGCATTACGTACCAGGGCATTCTGTGACCAGTAGTGCTACACATCAGGTTGCCGTCTTTCTCTCTCTCTCTTACTTAGCGAGGATTCTTTTCCATGGCGGCCTTCTAATCACGCCGCGTGGCTTTCCGACCACTTCACCCAGATACCTCTCGAGATTCATTTCCATGGGGGCTTTTAATCACGCCGCGTGGCTTCCGACCACTTCACCCAGATACCTCTCGAGACTCACACCTTTAGCACACTTTTCTCCTGGCATCACCATTTCACTGCATTCTGAATACTGCTGCTCTCACACTGCGATGTCTCCCTCTGTCAAGTGCCTTGCTGTGGCTGGCATCACTCCCCACCAAAACATGTGGGGAGCCCTCACTGGGGCTACATCTTTCTGGCTCCTCCACCACACTTCTGCTAGCTAATACACGTGCTTCTCCTCACTGTCTGTCTGCTCTCAGTTCACTCTGTTTTTGTGCCCTCTCTCACTGCAGGACAACCTTTTTATAACCTTTCATTCCCAGGGACACATTCCATCTGGGATCTCCCGCTCTGAGTCTCCCGCTTTCAGTTTGCAAATGGGTGAGTCATGCCCTCTGCATTTTGCAGACTGATCTGTATTGCTGTGAGCTGGGCTGTTAACTCCTTCTGTGCTGCAAGCTGTAGGCTGCTGGCTCAGTTCTATATTACACAGCCATGCTGGCACCTGTAGTGCCACAGTTGATTTGTGCTTGCAGTTCCAGGTTATTACATAGTAATGCCCCAAATTTAATAACATTATTTCTCTTACGTCCTAGAGGATGCTGGGGACTCCAAAAGGACCATGGGGTATAGACGGGATCCGCAAGAGACATGGGCACACTATAAGACTTTGAATGGGTGTGAACTGGCTCCTCCCTCTATGCTCCTCCTCCAGACCTCAGTTAGATTCTGTGCCCAGGAGTGAATGGACACACACTAGGGGAGCTCTCCTGAGTTTCTCTGAAAAGACTTTCTATTAGGTTTTTTATTTTCAGGGAGACCTGCTGGCTACAGGCTCCCTGCATCGTGGGACTGAGGGGAGAGAAGTCAGACCTACTTCTTCTGAGTTAAAGACTCTGCTTCTTAGGCTACTGGACACCATTTGCTCCAGAGGGTTCGATCACTTGGTGCGCCTAGCTGCTTGTTCCCGGAGCCGCGCCGTCATCCCCCTCACAGAAGCCAGAAGAAAGAAGCCGGGTGAGTATACAGAAGAAAGAAGACTTTAGTGACGGCAGAAGACTTCAGTAACGGAGGTACAGCACGGCGGTCGCGCTGCGCCCCATGCTCCCACACATACACCAACGGCACTCACAGGGTGCAGGGGGTGGGGGGGGGGGCGCCCTGGGCAGCAGGTTACTGAGGCTATAAAACTGGCAAGAAAGCATATTTTAAGTGCCTAGGCACTAAATATAAGCCCCCCGCCAGTATAAATGTTTGAAATTGAGCGGGACTACAGCGCGCCGGGAGGGGACGTGGCTTAGCCCTCACAGCTTACCAGCGATCAAGTACAGGGAGCAAAACCGGGAAGGGGGGGGCACAGTCATTTGGTGCTATTAAAACAGCGCAGTGATCATATATTATTTTTTCAGTAGTATATGGGCGCTGGGGTGTGAGATGGTATACTCCCTCTGTGTTCTCTCTAACAGGCTTCCCTGTGGGTCTGTCCCCTATTGCCAGTGTGAGAGTGTGTGTGTCGGTACAGTGTGTCGACATGTCTGAGGCTGAGTGCTCCTCCCCGGAGGAAGTGACTGGGGGCGCAGAGAAGGATTTGGGAGTGACTCTGTTGGCACCGCCGACTGCTGATTGGGTGAATAATATGTTGAGTACATTGAATGCAAATGTGGCGTTATTGTCTAAGAGGCTGGATAAATCTGATTCTCAGACACAAACGTGGAGAAAATCCATGGAGGACGCCTTATCCCAGGTGCAGGCCCCCTCAGGGTCACAAAAGCGTTCATTTACCCAAATAGCTGATACGGATACCGACACGGACTCTGACTCCAGTGTCGACTATAGTGAGGCCAGTTTACATCAAAAATTGGTTGAGTATTCAGTACATGATTGTGGCTATTAAAGATGTTTTACATATTTCTGAAGTGCCTGCTGTTCCTGATACAAGGGTATGTCTGTATAAGGGAAAGAAACCTGAGGTAACGTTTCCCCTCTCTCATGAACTGAACGCTCTTTGTGAAAAGGCTTGGGAATCGCCTGATAAAAGGTGGCAGGTTCCCAAGAGAATTTTTATGGCATATCCTTTCCCCTCTGACGACAGGGAAAAGTGGGAGTCCTCTCCCAATGTGGACAAGGCTCTGTCCCGGCTGTCCAAGAAGGTGGCGCTTCCGTCTCCCGACACTGCTGCCCTCAAGGAACCTGCGGATCGTAAGCAGGAAACGACATTAAAGGCCATTTATGTCACTACGGGTGCACTCCTCAGACCTGCCGTGGCGTTGGCTTGGGTGAGTAGTGCTATTGCTAAGTGGGCTGATAATTTGGCATCTGACATGGATACCCTGGATAGGGATAACATTCTTTTGACTCTCGGTTATATCAGGGATGCTGCAGATTACCTAAAGGATGCGGCGAGGGATATTGGCCTCTTGGGATCAAGGGCCAATGCCATGGCAGTCTCGGCCAGGAGAGCACTGTGGATTCATCAATGGAATGCGGATGCCGACTCCAAGAAAGCTATAAAGGTAGTGTCTTGTTTGGTGACGGCCTCGCTGACCTGGTGTCTACAGCTACAGCGGGTAAGTCATCTTTTCTTCCTTATGTTCCAGCACAACAGAAAAAAGCACCCCATTATCAGATGCAGTCCTTTCGGCCTAATAAATACAAAAACGGAAGAGGCTCGTCCTTCCTTGCTTCAAAAGGCAGAGGAAGGGGAAAAAGGTTGCCTGCTGTGTTGGGCTCCCAGGACCAAAAGTCCTCCCCGGCCTCTGCCAAGTCCACCGCATGATGCTGGGGCTCCCCTACGGGAGTCCATGCCGGTGGGGGCGCATCTCTGACTCTTCAGTCAGGTCTGGTTTCACTCGGGCCTAGATCCTTGGGTGTTAGACATAGTGTCCCAAGGGTACAAACTGGAGTTTCAGGAGGTGTCCCCCCACCGATTTTTCAAATCAGCCTTGCCAGTTTCTATCCCAGAAAGGGAAGTAGTGAGTGCTGCGATACAAAAGCTGTGTCTCCAGAGTGTCATTGTCCCGGTACCCCCGTCCCAACGGGGAGAAGGGTTTTATTCGAGCCTCTTTGTCGTGCCAAAGCCGGACGGCTCGGTCAGACCGATCCTGAACTTAAAATCCCTAAATCTGTATTTAAAAACTTTCAAGTTCAAGATGGAATCTCTTCAAGCAGTGATCTCCAGTCTAGAAGGGGGGGATTTTATGGCGTCAGTCGACATAAAAGATGCCTACTTACACGTCCCGATATATCCTCCACATCAGGCTTTCCTGAGATTTGCGGTGCAGGATTATCATTACCAATTTCAGACGTTGCCGTTTGGGCTTTCCACGGCCCTGAGGATCTTCACCAAAGTGATGGCGGAAATGATGGTACTCCTACGCAAGCAGGGTGTCACATTTATCCCGTACTTGGACGATCTCCTGATAAAGGCGAGATCGAAGGAGCAGTTGCTAAGAAATGTGTAACTCTCCCTGATGGTTCTGCAACATCATGGTTGGATTCTAAATTTGCCAAAGTCTTAGTTGATTCCGACAACTCGGCTGCCCTTTTTGGGCATGATCCTGGACACGGAACTGCAGGGAGTGTTTCTTCCGGCGGAAAAAGCTCTGGAAATCCAATGCATGGTCAAGGAGATTCTGAAACCGGCAAGAGTGTCGATTCATCAATGCACTCGAGTGCTAGGGAAGATGGTTGCGGCTTACGAAGCTATTCCGTTTGGCAGGTTTCATGCCCGGGTGTCTCAGTGGGACCTGCTGGACAAATGGTCCGGGTCTCACCTGCACATGCACCGGAAAATAAGTCTATCTTCCAGGACCAGAATTTCTCTCCTGTGGTGGCTGCAAATTTCTCACCTTCTGGAGGGATGCAGGTTCGGGATCCAGGATTGGGTCCTGCTGACCACGGATGCAAGTCTCCGAGGCTGGGGAGCAGTCACACAAGGAAGAAGTTTCCAGGGAAAATGGTCAAGCCATGAAACTTGTCTCCACATAAACGTTCTGAAGTTAAGAGCCATTTACAATGGCCTTCTGCAAGCGGAACACCTTCTTCGAGGTCTACCTGTCCTGATTCAGTCGGACAACGTAACAGCGGTGGCATACGTAAACCGCCAAGGCGGAACAAAGAGCAGAGCGGCAATGGCGGAGGCCACAAGAGTTCTCCGCTGGGCGGAAAAACACGTGAGCGCTCTGTCAGCAGTCTTCCTTCCGGGCGTGGACCACTGGGAAGCAGACTTCCTCAGCAGACACCAACTCCATCCAGGAGAGTGGGCTCTTCATCAAGAGGTATTTGCAGAAGTGACAAGGCATTGGGGAATTCCTCAAATAGACATGATGGCATCTCGCCTTAACAAGAAGCTTCCGAGGTATTGTTCCAGGTCAAGGGACCCCCAAGCCAGTGCAGTGGACACCCTGGTAACTCCGTGGGTGTTTCAGTCGGTATATGTGTTCCCTCCACTTCCTCTCATTCCAAAAGTGTTGAGGATCATAAGACGAACAAGAGTTCCGGCAGTACTCGTCATTCCAGATTGGCCACGGAGGGCCTGGTATCCGGATCTTCAGGAATTGCTCATAGAAGATCCTTGGCCGCTTCCTCTCAGAGAGGACCTGTTACTGCAGGGGCCGTGCGTATTTCAAGACTTACCGCGGCTGCGTTTGACGGCGTGGAGGTTGAACGCCAAATCCTAGCTCGAAAGGGTATTCCCGGGGGAAGTCATCCCCACTCTCCTTAAGGCTAGAAAGGAGGTCACGGCGAAGCATTATCACCGTATTTGGAGAAAATATGTGTCGTGGTGTGAAGCCAAGAAAGCTCCTACGGAGGAGTTTCAGCTGGGTCGTTTCCTCCATTTTTTGCAGGCAGGCGTGGATGCAGGCCTGAAATTGGGTTCCATCAAAGTGCAGATTTCGGCTTTTTCTATTTTCTTTCAAAAAGAATTGGCCGCCCTTCCTGAAGTTCAGACTTTCGTGAAGGGAGTGCTGCATATCCATCCTCCATTTGTGCCGCCCGTGGCACCGTGGGATCTTGACGTGGTGTTACAATTTCTTATGTCTCACTGGTTTAAACCTTTGAGAAAGGTTGAGTTGAAATTTCTTACTTGGAAAGTGGTCATGCTTTTGGCCTTGGCGTCCGCCAGACTGGTGTCGGAATTGGCGGCTTTGTCTCACAAGAGCCCATATTTGATTTTCCATGAGGATAGAGCGGAATTGAGGACTCGTCAACAATTTCTGCCAAAGGTGGTGTCTTCGTTTCACATAAATCAACCTATTGTGGTGCCTGTGGCTACGGATGCTGTGACCGTGCCAAAATCTCTCGATGTCGTAAGAGTTTTGAAAATTTATGTCGCCAGAACGGCTCTTGTTAGGAAAACGGAGGCTCTGTTTGTCCTGTACGCTTCCAACAAGATTGGAAATCCTGCTTCCAAGCAGACTATTGTACGCCGAATTGGTAATACGATTCAGCAAGCTCATTCTACGGCTGGATTGCCGTTTGCCGAAGTCAGTGAAGGCCCATTCTACCAGGAAGGTGGGCTCATCTTGGGCGGCTGCCCGAGGGGTCTCGGCACTTCAACTTTGCCGAGCAGCTACGTGGTCGGGTTCAAACACTTTTGCTAAGTTCTACAAGTTTGATACCCTGGCTGATGAGGACCTCATGTTTGCTCAATCGGTGCTGCAGAGTCGTCCGTGCTCTCCCGCCCGGTCTGGAGCTTTGGTATAGACCCCATGGTCCTTTTGGAGTCCCCAGCATCCTCTAGGACGTAAGAGAAAATAGCATTTTAATACCCACCGGTAAATCCTTTTCTCCTAGTCCGTAGAGGATGCTGGGCGCCCATCCCAGTGCAGACTGTTACTTGCAGTTGTATTGTTAGTTGTTGTTTTCGGTTACACGAAGGTTGTGTATCGGTTAGGTTCAGCTTGTTGCTGTTTTTTGTTCATACTGTTATCTGGTATTCCTGCTGATCCAGTTGTACGGTGTGTTTGTGGTGTGAGCTGGTATGTATCTCACCCTTAGTGTACCAAAAATCCTTTCCCTCGAAATGTCCGTCTCCCTGGGCACAGTTCCTATAACTGAGGTCTGGAGGAGGGGCATAGAGGGAGGAGCCAGTTCACACCCATTCAAAGTCTTACAGTGTGCCCATGTCTCCTGCGGATCCCGTCTATACCCCATGGTCCTTTTGGAGTCCCCAGCATCCTCTACGGACTAGGAGAAAAGGATTTACCGGTAGGTATTAAAATCCTATTATAGTAATGCCTCCATTATAACAGGAAATATACTGTAGTAGTGCCCCTGGTATAACAGAAATAATAAGATTTTATACCTACCGGTAAATCTTTTTCTCCTAGTCCGTAGAGGATGCTGGGGACTCCGTAAGGACCATGGGGTATAGACGGGCTCCGCAGGAGACATGGACACTATAAAGAACTTCAGAATGGGTGTGCACTGGCTGTTCCCTCTATGCCCCTCCTCCAGACCTCAGTTAGAGAAACTGTGCCCAGAGGAGACGGACAGTACGAGGAAAGGATTTTGTTAATCTAAGGGCAAGATTCATACCAGCCCACACCATCCACACCGTATAACATGGAATATACTAACCTGTTAACAGTATGAAACAAAACAGCATCAGCCCAAGACTGATCAAAACTGTAACATAACACTTATGTAAGCAAAAACTATATACCAGTCTTGCAGAATTTAGTCCGCACTGGGACGGGTGCCCAGCATCCTCTACGGACTAGGAGAAAAAGATTTACCGGTAGGTATAAAATCTTATTTTCTCTTACGTCCTAGAGGATGCTGGGGACTCTGTAAGGACCATGGGGATTATACCAAAGCTCCAGACCGGGCGGGAGAGTGCGGATGACTCTGCAGCACCGATTGAGCAAACATGAGGTCCTCATTAGCCAGGGTATCAAACTTGTAGAATTTTGCAAAAGTGTTTGAACCCGACCAAGTCGTCGCTCGGCAAAGCTGTAATGCCGAGACGCCTCGGGCAGCTGCCCAAGAAGAGCCCACCTTCCTAGTGCAATTGGCCTTTACCGAATTTTATAACGGCAATCCAGCCGTAGAATGAGCCTGCTGAATCGTGTTACAGATCCAGCGAGCAATAGTCTGCTTAGAAGCAGGAGCGCCAATCTTGTTGGCTGCATACAGAACAAACAAAGCCTCTGTTTTCCTAACCCGAGCCGTCCTGGCTACATAAATTTTTAAGGCCATGACAACATCAAGGGACGTGGAATCCTCCAAGTCCCCCGTAGCCACAGGCACCACAATAGGCTGGTTCATATGAAAAGATGAAACCACCTTTGGCAAAAATTGAGGACGAGTCCTCAATTCTGCTCTATCCACATGGAAAATCAGATAGGGGCTTTTGTGAGACAAAGCCGCCAATTCGGATACCCTCCTTGCAGACGCCAAGGCCAACAACATGATCACCTTCCAAGTGAGAAATTTTTATTCCACTGTTTGAAGAGGTTCAAACCAGTGAGACTTTAGGAACTGTAACACTACGTTAAGGTCCCATGGTGCCACTGGAGGCACAAAAGGAGGCTGTATGTGCAGCACTCCCTTTACGAAAGTCTGGACTTCTGGGAGAGCAGCCAATTCCTTCTGAAAGAAAATTGATAGGGCCGAAATCTGTACCTTAATGGAGCCTAATTTCAGGCCCATATCCACTCCTATCTGCAGAAAGTGGAGAAGACGGCCAAAATGGAAATTTTCCGAAGGAGCATTCTTGGCCTCACACCAAGATACATACTTTCTCCAGATACGGTGATAATGCTTCGCCGTCACCTCCTTCCTAGCCCTCATCAGAGTAGGGATGACTTCTTCCGGAATGCCTTTTCCAGCTAGGATTTGGCGTTCAACCGCCATGCCGTCAAACGTAACCGCGGTAAGTCTTGGAACACGCAGGGCCCCTGTTGCAACAGGTCCTCTCTGAGAGGAAGAGGCCACGGATCTCCTGTGAGCATTTCCTGAAGATCTGAATACCACGCCCTTCGAGGCCAATCCGGAACAATGAGTATTGTCCGCACTCTTTTTCGTCTTATGATTCTCAATATCTTTGAGATGAGTGGAAGAGAAGGAAACACATAGACCAACCGAAACACCCACGGTGTCACCAGGGCGTCTACCGCTACTGCCTGAGGGTCCTTTGACCTGGCACAATACCTCCGAAGCTTCTTGTTGAGGCGTGACGCCATCATGTCTATTTGAGGAAGTCCCCAATGACTTGTTATCTCTGCAAAAACTTCTTGATGAAGTCCCCACTCTCCTGGATGGAGATCGTGTCTGCTGAGGAAGTCTGCTTCCCAGTTGTCCACTCCCGGAATGAAGACTGCAGTCAAAGCGCTTACATGATTTTCCGCCCAGCGAAAAATCCTGGCGGCTTCCACCATTGCCACTCTGCTCCTTGTTCCGCCCTGTCAGTTTACATGAGCCACGGCTGTGACGTTGTCTGACTGAATCAGAACCGGTAGGTCGTGAAGAAGATTCTCCGCTTGACGCAGGCCGTTGTATATGGCCCTCAATTCCAGTACGTTGATGTGAAGACAAGCCTCCTGGCTTGACCATAGTCCTTGAAAGTTTCTTCCTTGTGTGACTGCTCCCCATCCTCAGAGGCTCGCGTCCGTGGTTACCAGAACCCAGTCCTGAATGCCGAACCTGCGACCCTCTAGAAGGTGAGCACTCTGCAGCCACCACTGGAGAGACACCCTGGCCCAGGGGGACAGGATGATTTTCTGATGAATATGAAGATGGGACCCGGACCACTTGTCCAGAAGATCCCACTGAAAAGTCCTCGCATGAAACCTGCCGAAGGGGATGGCCTCGTAGGACGCCTCCATTTTCCCCAGCACTTGAGTGCATTGATGGACTGACACCCTTTTCGGTTTCAACAGGTCTCTGACCAAGTTCTGGAGTTCCTGGGCTTTTTCCATTGGGAGAAAAACCCTCTTTTGTTCCGTGTCCAGAATCATGCCTAAGAACGATAGCCGAGTTGTTGGCACCAACTGTGACTTTGGTAGATTCAGAATCCAGCCGTGTTGCTGCAGCACTCTCAGGGAGAGTGCTACGCTTTTCAACAACTGATCTCTTGATCTCGCCTTTATCAGGAGATCGTCCAAGTACGGGATAGTTGTGACTCCCTGCCTGCGCAGGAGCACCATCATTTCCGCCATTACCTTGGTGAAAATCCTCGGGGCCGTGGAAAGCCCAAACGGCAACGTCTGAAACTGGTAATGGCAGTCCTGTACAGCGAATCTCAAGTACGCCTGATGAGGGGGATATATGAGGACATGAAGGTACGCGTCCTTTATGTCCAGTGACACCATAAAATCCCCCCCCCCCCCCTCCAGGCTGGAAATAACTGCCCGGAGCGATTCCATCTTGAATGTGAACTTTTTCAAGTACAGGTTTAGGGATTTTAAATTTAGAATGGGTCTGACCGAGCCATCCGGTTTCGGGACCACAAATAGGGTTGAATAGTACTCCTTCCCCTGTTGACCTAGGGGAACCTCGACCACCACTTGTTGTTGACATAGTTTTTGAATCACAGCTAAAACTATCTCCCTCTCTGGGGGAGAAGCCGGTAGAGCCGATTTGAAAAACCGGCAAGGAGGCATGTCTTCGATTTCTAGCTTGTAGTCTTGGGATACAATTTCCATTGCCCAAGGATCCACGTCCGACTGAACCCAGACCTGGCTGAAGAGTCGAAGACGTGCCCCCACCGGCGCAGACTCCCTCAGTGGAGCCCCAGCGTCATGCGGTGGATTTGGCAGAAGCCGGGGAGGACTTCTGCTCCTGGGAACTAGCCGTAGCAGGCTGCTTTTTCCCTCTTCCCTTACCTCTGGCGAGGAAGGAAGAGCCCCGACCTCTTCTGGACTTATGCGACCGAAAGGACTGCATCTGATATTGCGGTGTTTTCTTTCACTGTGGGGAAACATAAGGTAAAAAATAAGAATTTACTTACCGGTAATTCTATTTCTCGTAGTACGTAGTGGATGCTGGGGACTCCGTAAGGACCATGGGGAATAGCGGGCTCCGCAGGAGACTGGGCACTCTAAAGAAAGATTTAGTACTATCTGGTGTGCACTGGCTCCTCCCTCTATGCCCCTCCTCCAGACCTCAGTTAAGGAAACTGTGCCCGGAAGAGCTGACATTACAAGGAAAGGATTTTAGAATCCCGGGTAAGACTCATACCAGCCACACCAATCACACCGTATAACTTGTGATAAACTTACCCAGTTAACAGTATGAATAACCAACAGAGCATCAACCAATGGATGCCAACATAACATAACCCTTAATCAAGCAATAACTATATACACGTATTGCAGAAAGTCCGCACTTGGGACGGGCGCCCAGCATCCACTACGGACTACGAGAAATAGAATTACCGGTAAGTAAATTCTTATTTTCTCTAACGTCCTAGTGGATGCTGGGGACTCCGTAAGGACCATGGGGATTATACCAAAGCTCCCAAACGGGCGGGAGAGTGCGGATGACTCTGCAGCACCGAATGGGCAAACACCAAGTCCTCCTCAGCCAGGGTATCAAACTTGTAGAACTTTGCAAATGTGTTTGAACCCGACCAAGTAGCAGCTCGGCAAAGCTGTAATGCCGAGACCCTCGGGCAGCCGCCCAAGAAGAGCCCACCTTCCTTGTGGAATGGGCTTTTACTGATTTTGGATGCGGCAATCCAGCCGCAGAATGAGCCTGCTGAATCGTGTTACAGATCCAGCGAGCAATGGTTTGCTTTGAAGCCGGAGCACCCAGCTTGTTGGATGCATACAGGATAAACAGCGAGTCAGTCTTCCTGACTCCAGCCGTCCTGGCAACATAGATCTTCAAAGCCCTGACTACATCAAGCAACTTGGAATCCTCCAAGTCACGAGTAGACGCAGGCACCGCAATGATTTGGTTCAGATGAAAAGATGACACCACCTTTGGCAGAAACTGCGGACGAGTTCGCAATTCTGCCCTGTCCATATGGAAAACCAGATAGGGGCTTTTACATGACAAAGCCGCCAATTCTGACACACGCCTAGCTGAGGCTAGGGCCAACAGCATGACCACTTTCCACGTGAGATACTTTAGCTCCACCGTCTTAAGTGGCTCAAACCAGTGGGATTTCAGGAAAGCCAAGATCACGTTAAGATCCCAAGGTGCCACTGGTGGCACAAAAGGAGGCTGAATATGCAGCACTCCCTTAACAAACGTCTGAACCTCAGGCAGTGAAGCCAGTTCTTTTTGAAAGAAAATGGATAGGGCCGAAATCTGGACCTTTATGGACCCTAATTTTAGGCCCATAGTCACACCTGACTGTAGGAAGTGCAGGAATCTACCCAGCTGGAATTCCTCTGTAGGGGCCTTCCTGGCCTCACCCCAAGCAACATATTTTCGCCATATACGGTGATAATGTTTTGCTGTCACGTCCTTCCTAGCCTTCATCAGCGTAGGAATAACTGCTTCCGGAATGCCCTTTTCTGCTAGAATCCGGTGTTCAACCTCCATGCCGTCAAACGCAGCCGCGGTAAGTCTTGGAACAGACAGGGCCCTTGTTGTAACAGGTCCTGTCTGAGAGGCAGAGGCCATGGGTCCTCTGTGAGCATTTCTTGCAATTCCGGGTAGCAAGTCCTTCTTGGCCAATCCGGAACAATGAGTATTGTTCTCACTCCTCTTTTTCTTACAATTCTCAGCACCTTTGGTATGAGAGGAAGAGGAGGAAACACGTAGACCGACTGGAAGACCCACGGTGTTACTAGTGCGTCCACAGCTATCGCCTGAGGGTCCCTTGACCTGGCGCAATATCTTTTTAGCTTTTTGTTGAGACGGGATGCCATCATGTCCACCTGTGGCAGTTCCCATCGATTTGTAATCTGCGTGAAGACTTCTTGATGAAGTCCCCACTCTCCCGGGTGGAGGTCGTGTCTGCTGAGGAAGTCTGCTTCCCAGTTGTCCACTCCCGGAATGAACACTGCTGACAGTGCTAGTACGTGATTCTCCGCCCACCGAAGAATCCTGGTGGCTTCTGCCATTGCCACCCTGCTTCTTGTGCCGCCCTGGTGGTTTACATGGGCCACTGCCGTGATGTTGTCTGACTGAATCAGCACTGGTTGGTTTCGAAGCAGAGGCTCCGCTTGACTCAGGGCGTTGTATATGGCCCTTAGTTCCAGGATATTGATGTGCAGACAAGTCTCCTGACTTGACCACAACCCTTGGAAGTTTCTTCCTTGAGTGACTGCCCCCCACCCTCGGAGGCTTGCATCCGTGGTCACCAGGACCCAGTCCTGTATGCCGAATCTGCGGCCCTCGAGGAGGTGAGCACCTTAGCCACCACAGAAGAGACACCCTGGCCCTGGGGGACAGAGTGATCATCCGATGCATCTGAAGATGCGATCCGGACCACTTGTCCAGCAGATCCCACTGAAAGATCCTCACATGGAACCTGCCGAAGGGAATGGCTTCGTATGACGCCACCATCTTTCCCAGGACTCGCGTGCAGCGATGCACCGCCACCTGTTTTGGCTTTAGGAGGTCTCTGACCAGAGTCACGAGCTCCTGAGCCTTCTCCTCCGGGAGAAACACCTTCTTCTGGTCTGTGTCCAGAATCATGCCCAGGAAGGGCAGACGCGTCGCAGGAATCAGCTGCGACTTTGGAATGTTCAGAATCCAGCCGTGCTGACGCAACACTTCCTGAGAGTGTGCTACGCTGATCAGCAACTGCTCCCTGGACCTCGCCTTTATGAGGAGATCGTCCAAGTATGGGATAATTGTAACCCCTTGCTTCCGAAGGAGCACCATCATTTCCGCCATCACTTTGGTAAAAACTCTCGGTGCTGTGGACAGGCCAAACGGCAACGTCTGGAATTGGTAATGACAGTCCCGTACCACAAACCTGAGGTACTCCTGATGAGGCGGATAAATGGGGACGTGCAAGTAAGCATCCTTGATGTCCAGAGACACCATAAAATCCCCTTCCTCCAGGCTTGCAATGACCGCTCTGAGCGATTCCATTTTGAATTTGAATTTCTTCAGATAAATGTTCAGGGATTTTAAATTTAAAATGGGTCTGACCGAACCGTCCGGTTTCGGTACCACAAACATAGTGGAATAGTAGCCCCTTCCCCTTTGAAGGGGGGGGACCTCTACCACCACCTGCTGGAGAAAAAGTTTGTGAATTGCCTCCAACACTATCTCCCTTTCCATGGGGGAAGTTGGTAAGGCCGATTTTAGGTAACGGTGAGGGGGCATCACCTCGAATTCCAGCCTGTATCCCTGAGACACAATTTGTATAGCCCAAGGATCCACCTGTGAGCAAACCCACTGGTGGCTGAAAAGTCGGAGACGCGCCCCCACGGCTCCGCCTGTGGAGCCCCAGCGTCATGCGGTTGATTTAGTGGAAGCCGGGGAAGACTTTTGTTCCTGGGAACTAACTGCATGGTGCAGCTTTTTTCCTCTACCCCTGCCTCTGGCAAGAAAGGACGCACCTCTGACCTTCTTGCTCCTCTGAGAACGAAAGGACTGCATTTGGTAATACGGTGCTTTCTTAGGTTGTGGAGGGACATAAGGCAAGAAATTTGACTTCCCAGCCGTAGCTGTGGAAACTAGGTCCGAGAGACCGTCCCCAAACAATTCCTCACCCTTATAAGGTAAAACCTCCATGTGGTTTTTAGAGTCGGTATCCCCTGTCCATTGCCGAGTCCATAAGACCCTTCTGGCAGAAATGGACATTGCGTTAACTCTAGAGCCCAGCAGGCAAATGTCCCTCTGGGCATCCCACATATATAGGACCGCGTCCTTGATATGTGCCAGGGTCAGTAGAACAGTGTCCCTGTCCAGGGTATCTAACTCCTCAGACAGAGAATCCGTCCATGCAGCTACCGCACTACACATCCAGGCCGAAGCAATTGCTGGCCTCAGCAGTGTGCCAGAATGTGTATAAACCGACTTCAGGATAGCTTCCTGCTTTCTATCCGCAGGATCCTTTAGGGCGGCCGTATCCGGAGACGGCAGGGCCACCTTCTTGGACAAGCGTGTCAACGCCTTGTCTACCCTAGGGGAGGATTCCCAGCGTAACATGTCCGTTGGCGGGAAAGGATACGCCATAAGTAATCTCTTGGAAACTATCACCTTCCTGTCAGGGGAATCCCACGCTTTTTCACATAATTCATTTAATTCATGTGAAGGGGGAAAAGTCACTTCATGCTTTTTCTCCCCATACATATAGATCCTCTTGTCAGGGACAGGATTTTCCTCAGAAATGTGTAATACATCCTTCATTGCTACAATCATGTAGCGGATGGCTTTAGTCATTTTAGGCTGCAACTTTGCCTCATCGTCATCGACACTGGAGTCAGATTCCGTGTCGACATCTGTGTCAACTATCTGGGATAGTGTGCGCTTTTGAGACCCTGACGGCCTCTGCGCTGTAGGATCAGGCATGGGTTGAGACCCTGACTGTCCCCCGGTTACAGTTTTATCCAATTTGTTATGCAAGGAGTTTACATTATCATTTAACACCTTCCACATATCCATCCAATCAGGTGTCGGCACCGTCGGCGGCGACACCACACTCAGCTGCACTTGTTCTGCCTCCACGTATCCTTCCTCATCAAACACGTCGACACAGGTTTCGTACCGACACACCGCACACACACAGGGAATGCTCTGACTGAGGACAGGACCCCACAAAGGTTTTTGGGGAGACAGAGAGAGAGTATGCCAGCACACACCCCAGCGCTATATAACCCAGGGATTACACTGTACCTTAGTGTTTACCCTGTAGCTGCTGTTAATATATATATACTGCGCCTAAATTTATGTGCACCCCCTCTCTTTTTTACCCTTTAATGCACCTGTATATTGCAAGGGAGAGCCTGGGGAGCGTCCTACCAGCGGAGCTGTGAAGAGAAAATGGCGCTGGTGTGCTGAGGAAGAAGGCCCCGCCCCCTCAGCGGCGAGCTTCTGTCCCGCTTTAATGTGTAAAAAATGGCGGGGGCTCGGGCATATATACAGTCCCAGACTGTATATATGCCTCTTTTTGCCAAAAAGGTACTCAATTGCTGCCCAGGGCGCCCCCCCCCTGCGCCCTGCACCCTACAGTGACCGGAGTGTGTGGTGTGCTGTGGGAGCAATGGCGCACAGCTGCAGTGCTGTGCGCTACCTTAAGTGAAGACAGGAGTCTTCAGCCGCCGATTTCGATGTCTTCTTGCTTCTGCTGCTTCTGTTCTTCTGGCTCTGCGAGGGGGACGGCGGCGCGGCTCCGGGAACGGACGATCAAGGTTAGGTACCTGTGTTCGATCCCTCTGGAGCTAATGGTGTCCAGTAGCCTAAGAAGCGCTACCTAGCTGCCGTGAGTAGGTTTGCTTCTCTCCCCTCTGTCCCTCATAGCAGAGAGTCTGTTGCCAGCAGAAGCTCTCTGAAAATAAAAAAAACCTAACAAAATACTTTCTTTTCTAGCAAGCTCAGGAGAGCCCACTATGAGCACCCAGCTCGGCCGGGCACAGATTCTAACTGAGGTCTGGAGGAGGGGCATAGAGGGAGGAGACAGTGCACACCAGATAGTACTAAATCTTTCTTTAAAGTGCCCAGTCTCCTGCGGAGCCCGCTATTCCCCATGGTCCTTACGGAGTCCCCAGCATCCACTAGGACGTTAGAGAAAGGTAGATTTGCCCGCGGTAGCTGTGGAAACCAGGTCCGCGAGACTTTCCCCAAATAAATCCTCACCTTTGTAAGGCAAAACTTCCATATGCTTCTTTGAGTTGGCATCACCCGACCATTGACGGGTCCACAGGGCTCGCCTAGCAGAAATCGCCATGGCGTTGGCTCTCGAACCTAGCAGACCAACGTCTCTCTGAGCGTCTCTCATATATAAGACTGCGTCTTTAATGTGACCTAAGGTCAATAAAATGGTATCCCTATCCAGGGTATTAATGTCAGCTGACAAGGTATCCGTCCAGGCCGCAACAGCGCTACAAACCCAAGCTAACGCTATTGCCGGTCTGAGCAAGGTCCCCGTATGTGTATAAATAGATTTTAAGGTAGTTTCCTGTCTGCGATCAGCAGGATCCTTGAGGGCAGCCGTGTCTGGAGATGGCAGCGCCATCTTTTTGGACAAGCGCGTTAACGCCTTGTCCACCCTGGGTGAGGATTCCCACCGTACCCTGTCCTGTGTCGGGAAAGGATAAGAATTCTCTTGGGAATCTTCAGTTTCTTGTCTGGATTTTCCCAAGCCTTTTCAAATAACGCGTTCAGCTCATGAGATGGGGGAAAGGTTACCTCAGGTTTCTTTCCTTAAACATGCATACCCTCTTGTCAGGGACAGAGGGGTCATCTGTGATATGTAAAACATCCTTTATTGCAATAATCATATAATGAATACTTTTGGCCACCCTTGGGTGTAACCTCGCATCATCGTAGTCAACACTGGAATCAGAATCCGTGTCGGTATCAGTGTCTGCTACTTGGGACAGGGGACGTTTCTGAGACCTTGAAGGGCCCTGTGACACAGCCAAAGCCATGGATTGACTCCCTGTTCTATCCCTGGACTCTGCTTTGTCCAACCTCTGATCTAATAAAGACACATTTGCATTTAAAACATTCAGCATATCCATCCAATCATGTGTCGGCGTCGCCGACGGAGAAACCACAATCATCTGCTCCACCTTCTCCTTAGAAGAGCCTTCCGCTTCAGACATGCCGACACACGCGTACCGACACCCCTACACACTCAGGGATATATCTATATGGAGACAATTCCCCAATAAGGGCCTTTGGAGAGACAGAGAGAGAGAGTATGCCAGCACACACCCAGTGCCAACTGACACTGGAAACCAATTCCCAGACAAAACAGCGCTTTTATATAAATATACACTCACTGCGCCAATAAAAAGTGCCCCCCCCCCTCTTTTTTGCCCTCTCTCACCGTGTTCAGCAGGGGAGAGTCCGGGGAGCCAGCTTCTCTGCAGTGTGCTGTGGAGAAAATGGCGCTGATTAGTGCTGGGGGACCAAGTTCCGCCCCCTCAGCAGCGGGCTTCGGTCCCGCTCAATTTTTCTATACTGGCGGGGGATTCTAAAATATAGTGCCTCCGCAGCCTCTATATTATTATTAGCCAGTCCCAAGAGGTTTATAATTGCTGCCCAGGGCGCCCCCCCTGCGCCCTGCACCCTTCAGTGTCCGCTGTGTGTGTTGTGTGTGGGAGCAATGGCGCGCAGCGTTACCCCTGCGCGTTACCTCAGAGAAGATCTGAAGTCTTCAGCCTCCTTCAGTCTTCTTTCTTCTTATACTCACCCGTCTTCTATCTTCCGGCTGTGAGGAGGATGGTGGCGCGGCTCCGGGACGAACGGCGAGGGTGAGACCTGCGTTCTGACCCTCTGGAGCTAATGGTGTCCAGTAGCCTAAGAAGCAGAGCCTATCATTTAAGTAGGTCTGCTTCTCTCTCCTCAGTCCCACAATGCAGGGAGCCTGTTGCCAGCAGTGCTCCCTGAAAATAAAAAACCTAACAAAATTCTTTTTTCAGAGAAACTCAGGAGAGCTCCCCTGTAGTGCATCCAGTCTCCTCTGGGCACAGGATCTAACTGAGGTCTGGAGGAGGGGCATAGAGGGAGGAGCCAGTGCACACCCATTCTGAAGTTCTTTATAGTGCCCATGTCTCCTGCGGAGCCTGTCTATACCCCATGGCCCTTACGAAGTCCCCAGCATCCTCTAGGACGTAAGAGAAATATAGTTAAATCCACATTACAATAGAAATATATAGTTATACCCCCATAATAATAGAAATATATAGTATTGCCCTCATAATAATAGAAATATATAGTAGTGTCCACATTATATTAGAATTTAATGACCCCACACAGTGAAGCCAGAGACATGCCCAGCAGCCCAGACTGTGAAGAACAAAAGCCGCTCAGTGCTGATGCGTCACATGAGCTGAGTGAGTGGAAACAGCTGCTCTGCTACACCCAGGAAGGGTCGCCTCGGGAAACCAGGCTCCTCTCTTCACGCCAGTCACAGCCGCCAGAGGAGGAAGGTTGATGTGACACCATGACGTCACCTTCTTGCCCAGTAACCCTGACAAAGTGGGAGGAGCCGTCATGCTGCCAAGCACCATGGTCTTTGTGGCGCATTATAATTGTGGTAATGGCGGTCACGGGTGCAAGTGTGTGGCAGGTGGTACTGAGTACCCGCTGCCGAATTCTTAAGGGTACTCCGTACCCGAGCGTACCCGCATACTTGCACTACTGGGCTGCGCGCACCATTCGCCCTTGAAGTAGAGCCCAAAGCCAATAGCTCCGGAGGCGTCGGTGTTCAACTGCAACCCCGCGTTATGAATTGACTTGGGCAGCCACATCCGGACTCCGTCGAAACCAAATAGGAATTACAACCATACTCGCATGTCCTGCCTCAGCTCACTTGATATGCGTATCAGGTAGCGCGCTTTTTTGATACTGCTGGTAGTTTTGTCTAGCCTGCGACAGAAAACCTTACCCATTGGAATGACCCTGCATGCAAAATGTAACAACCCTAGCAGCGACTGCATTTGTTTAAGAGTAACTTATTTCACCCCTCAGCATTCCTACAACCTGTCTCTCAGTTTCTTCACCTTTTCCGCTGGCAGCCGACAACGCCCTAACTCTGTGTCAATCTCGGGTGTGGTTCGTTTTATCGACAGTATCTAGGTCGACAATGTTTAGGTCGACCACTATAGGTCGACAGTCACTAGGTCGACATGGATGGAAGGTCGACAGGGTTTCTAGGTCGACATGTGCTAGGTCGACAGGTCTAAAGGTCGACATGAGTTTTTTTTTTTGGTGTCGTTTTCTTCGTAAAGTGACCGGGATCCCAAATTAGTGCACCGCGTCCCCTCGCATGGCTCGCTTCGCTCGCCATGCTTCGGGCATGGTGCCTTCGCTCCGCAACCGCTTCGCTCGGCACACTTTACCGTTCCAATCGTAGTCCACGTGGATCGTTAAGTATGGAAAAAAAAAAAAAAAAATGTGAAAAACTCATGTCGACCTTTAGACCTGTCGACCTAGCACATGTCGACCTAGAAACCCTGTCGACCTTCCATCCATGTCGACCTAGTGACTGTCGACCTATAGTGGTCGACCTAAACATTGTCGACCTAGACACTGTCGATCTTCAGACCGGATCCCGTCAATCTCTATACCCAGGAACGTCAACCTCGAAGTGAGCCCTCTCGGACTTTTCAACCGCTATCGGGACCCCTAGGACCTGAAACAGAGCTTTCGTCAAGAACAAAAGCTCTTTGCACACCTGGCTGCCCTTGGGGCCTACCAGCAGGAAGTCGTCCAGATAATGGGCTACTCCTTTTTGGCCCATGTACCTGAGGGAATACCTGAGGGAATCCGGGTGGAGTGGTAGCAGGCGGAAGGCGGACTCGATATCCACCTTTGCTAGCAACGCCCCCTCCCCTATGCCCTGTACCATCGCCAATGCCTGCTTGAACGATTGGTAGGAGACGCTACAAACCTGGGGGTCTAAAGCATCATTTATCGACCCCCCTTCTGGGAAGGATATATGCTGTATCAGGCGGAACTTCCCCGGTTCCTTCTTAGGTACTACTCCTAATGGGGAGATGCATAGGCCCTCGAGAGGTGGTGAGGGAAAGGGGCCGCACATGCGGCCTAGCTGTATCTCTGACTCCACTTTATCCCTGACCACCTCTGGAAAGTCTATTGCTGATTTACCGTAGATTCCTGTTAAAATAATGGCCCTCATTCCGAGTTGATCGCTCGCTAGCTACTTTTAGCAGCCGTGCAAATGCATAGTCGCCGCCCACGGGGGAGTGTATTTTCGCTTTGCAAGTGTGCGAACACGTGTGCAGCCGAGCGGGACGGAAGTTTTTTTTGCAGTTTCAGAGTAGCACTGGACTTACTCAGCCGATGCGATCACTGTCCGGTCCCGGAATTGACGTCAGACACCCGCCCTGCAAACGCTTGGACACGCCTGCGTTTTTCCAAACACTCCCAGAAAATGGTCAGTTGACAGCCATAAACACCCTCTTCCTGTCATTCTCCTTGCGATCGGCTGTGCGAATGGGATCTTCACTAAATCCATCGCTCAGCACCGATCCTCTATGTACCTGTACGACGCGCCTGCGCATTGCATACGTATGCGCAGTTTTGCTGTTTTTTTACCTGATCGCTGTGCTGCAAAAATCGGCAGCGAGCGATCAACTCAGAGTGACCCCCAATATTTCATGCACTTAACTTCGGGTGTCCTATTCACTTGAGTATAAAAACTGGCAATGTACAGTGCCTTGCTAAAGTATTCACCACTTAGCTTTTTACCTATTTTGTTACATTACAACCTGTAATTTCATTTATTTATTTTTTTAATCTGAAATCTATGTGATGGATATGCACAAAATAGTCTAAGCTGGTGAAGTGAAATGAGAAAAATTTATATAAAAAATATTTTTTATAAATAAAAATGTGAAAATTGGCATGTGCATATTTATTCACCCCCTTTGCTATGAAGCCCCTCAAAAGCTCTGGTGCAACCAATTCCCTTCAGAAGTCACATAACTAGTGAAACGAAGTCCACCTGTCTGCAATCTAAGGGAGTCATTCCGAGTTGATCGCAGCTGTGCTAAATTTAGCACAGCTACGATCATTCACACTGACATGCGGGGGGACGCCCAGCACAAGGCGATGCTTTTGTACTTCAGGAGTAGCTCCCGGCCATCGCAGCTTTTGCGCGCTGGCCGGGTGCTACTCGTCACTGCCAGGGTCGCAGCCGCTGTGTGTGATGTCACGCATCCACTGCGGCCCGCCCCCCGCACGTTCCAGCCACACCTGCGTTGGCCGCGCCGTGCCCACAAAATGGCACCCAAACGCCACCGTGCCATCCTCTTCCGCCCAGCGTCCGCCTCTGCCTGTCAGCTGTCAGCCATTCGCCGGCGCACGCGCAGTTCTGACCTGATCGCTGGGCTGCGATAAACTGCAGCAAGCAATCAGGTCAGAATGACCCTCTAAGCGTCAAATGATCTGTCAGTATAAACACACCTTTTCTGAAAGGCCCCAAAGTCTACAACACAACTAAGCAAGAGGCATCACACCATCAAGACCAAGGAGCTCTCCAAACAAGTCAGTTGTTGAGACAAAGTTGTTGAGAAGTACAAGCCAGGGTTGGGTTATAAAAAAAATATCCAAATCTTTGATGATCCCCCGGAGCACCATCAAATCCATCATCTTCAAATGGAAAGAACATGGTACCACAACAAACCTGCCAAGAGAGGGCCAGCCACCAAAACTCATAGACCAGGCAAGGAGGGCATTAATCAGAGAGGCAGCACAGAGACCAAAGGTAACTCTAAAGGAGCTGCAGGGTTCCACAGCAGAAACTGGTGTATCTGCGCATTTGACCACAATAAGCCGTACACTCCATCAGAGGCGTCGGAACTGAGGGGGCAAGGGGGCAGCTCGCCCCCCCAAACATACAGAGGCGCCGGCTGATGTATAGGAGGAGCGGAGAAGCGACGTGCGGTAGCAGCGCATTCCATCGGTTCAGTAGAGGAAGGCGGGGTTTGCCGCCCCCGGCAGTGTGTCAGGCAATGCGCCCGCCTCCAGTCCTCACTGCCCTGCTCACTTGTCTCCCGCCTGCTGTGCTCTCTCCCCACCCCCGCCTCAGAGGCTCAGGTTGATGTCGGGACTCGGGAGCTGCTGCTGCTGTTAGGAGATGCCTCTTCTATTGGTGAGGAGAGCCAGCGGTGGTTGTAGTGTTAGGGACATGTGTGTGTGTATATATAATAGGTTTGTGTGTGTGTCCTATATGGCGCTGTGCGTGTGTGTGTGTGTGTGTGTGTGTGTGTGTATGTGTGTGTATACATGGGGTGTACAGTACGTGTGTCTATATGGGTGTGTGTGTGTATACATGAGGCTGTGTATGTATATATATATATATATATATATATATATATATATACACACACACGTGGGGTTGCGTGTGTGTCTATAAGGGGCTTTGTGTGTGTGTATCTATATATATATATATATATATATACACAAACAGCCCCATACGCACACACACACAGCCCTATATATGTGTATATATATATATATATATATATATATACACACACATACATACGTATGGGGCTGTTTGTGTGTGTGTATATATATGGGGCTGTGTGGATATATCTGTCTATATAATATATATATATATATAAATATATAAACAGTGGTCGAAGTGGGGCGGTATACGGCGGTATGGTACCGCCACTTCTTCCACTGACCCAGAAATGCGGAACTGAAAGTGCAGCAGGAGGCGAGGGAAGTGGCCATCCTGCTGCACATGGTGCTCTCTATCCCTGCGCGGCGGCTGGCGGCTGTGTAGAGCGCTGTATTGGCTCACAGCCGCCAGCCATCCGCCGCCGCTCACCGCCGCCAGCAGCCCATCGCTCACCGCTGCCAGCAACAAATGAGGTAATGTTACCCTGCTGTCACCTCGCTCCCTATCGTTAACGTTCCTGTCCCTACTGTCACTCTCTCTCTCCCTGCTGTCACTGTCATCACTCTCTCTCCCTGTCGTCACTCTCTCTCCCTGTCCTCACTGTCGTCACTCTCTCTCCCTGTCCTCACTGTCGTCACTCTCTCCGTCCTCACTCTCTTTTCCTGTCCTCACTCTCTCTCCCTGTCCTCACTGTCGTCACTCTCTCTCCCTGTCCTCACTCTCTCCCTATCGTCACTGTCGTCACTCTCTCTCCCTGTCGTCACTCTCTCTCACTGTCGTCACTCTCCCCCAGTCATCACTCTCTCTCTCCCTGTCGTCATTCTCTCCGTCGTCACTCTCTCTCCCTGTCGTCACTGTTGTCACTCTCTCTCCCTGTCGTCACTGTCGTCACTCTCTCTCCCTGTCGTCACTCTCTCTCCCTGTCGTCACTCTCTCCATGTCGTCACTCTCTCCCTGTTGTCACTGTCTTCCTGTCATCACTGTCTCCCTGTCGTCACTGTCTCCCTGTCGTCACTCTCTCTCCCTGTCGTCACTCTCTCTCCCTGTCGTCACTCTCTCCCTGTTGTCACTGTCTCCCTGTCGTCACTGTCTCCCTGTCGTCACTGTCTACCTGTCGTCATTGTCTCCCTGTCGTCACTCTCTCTCCCTGTCGTCACTCTCTCTCCCTGTCGTCACTCTCTCCCTGTTGTCACTGTCTCCCTGTTGTCACTCTCTCCCTGTCGTCACTGTCTGCCTGTCGTCACTGTCTCCCTGTCGTCACTGTCTCCCTGTCGTCACTCTCTCTCCCTGTCGTCACTCTCTCTCCCTGTCGTCACTCTCTTCCTGTTGTCACTGTCTCCCTGTCGTCACTGTCTCCCTGTCGTCACTGTCTCCCTGTCGTCACTCTCCCTGTCGTCACTCTCTCTCCCTGTTGTCACTCTCTCTCTCTCCCTGTCGTCACTCTCTCTCTCTCCCTGTTGTCACTCTCTCTCTCTCCCTGTCGTCACTCACTCTCTCTCCCTGTCGTCACACTCTCTCTCCCTGCTGTCACAATTTCGGCTCATTCAGTGTGCTACAATGTGAGTTTCGGCTCATTCAGTGTGCTACAATGTGAGTTTCTGCTCATTCAGTGTGCTACAAGGTGAATGTCGGCTCATTCAGTGTGCTACAATGTGAGTTTCTGCTCATTCAGTGTGCTACAAGGTGAATGTCGGCTCATTCAGTGTGCTACAATGTGAGTTTCTGCTCATTCAGTGTGCTACAAGGTGAATTTCGGCTCATTCAGTGTGCTACAATGTGAATTTCGGCTCATTCAGTGTGCTTCAATGTGAATTTCGGCTCATTCAGTGTGCTACAATGTGAATTTCGGCTCATTCAGTGTGCTATAATGTGAATTCCAGCTCATTCAGTGTGCTACAATGTGCATTTCGGCTCATTCGGTGTGCTTCAATGTGAATTTCGGCTCATTCAGTGTGCTACAATGTGAATTTCGGCTCATTCAGTGTGTTACAAGGTGAATTTCGGCTCATTCAGTGTGCTACAATGTGAGTTTCTGCTCATTCAGTGTGCTACAAGGTGAATGTCGGCTCATTCAGTGTGCTACAATGTGAGTTTCTGCTCATTCAGTGTGCTACAAGGTGAATTTCGGCTCATTCAGTGTGCTACAATGTGAATTTCGGCTCATTCAGTGTGCTTCAATGTGAATTTCGGCTCATTCAGTGTGCTACAATTTGAATTTCGGCTCATTCAGTGTGCTATAATGTGAATTCCAGCTCATTCAGTGTGCTACAATGTGCATTTCGGCTCATTCGGTGTGCTTCAATGTGAATTTCGGCTCATTCAGTGTGCTACAATGTGAATTTCGGCTCATTCAGTGTGTTACAAGGTGAATTTCGGCTCATTCAGTGTGCTACAAGGTGAATTTCGGCTCATTCAGTGTGCTATAATGTGAATTCCATCTCATTCAGTGTGCTACAATGTGCATTTCGGCTCATTCAGTGTGCTTCAATGTGAATTTCGGCTCATTCAGTGTGCTACAATGTGAATTTCGGCTCATTCAGTGTGCTACAATGTGAATTTCGGCTCATTCAGTGTGCTACAAGGTGAATTTCGGCTCATTCAGTGTGCTACAATGTGAATTTCGGCTCATTCAGTGTGCTACAATGTGAATTATTTCAGCTCATTCAGTGTGCTACAATGTGAGTTTCGGATCATTCAGTGTGCTACAATGTGAATTTCATCTCATTCAGTGTGCTACAATGTGAATTTCATCTCATTCAGTGTGCTATAAGGTGAATTCCAGCTCATTCAGTGTGCTACAATGTGCATTTCGGCTCATTCGGTGTGCTTCAATGTGAATCTCGGCTCATTCAGTGTGCTACAATGTGAATTTCGGCTCATTCAGTGTGTTACAAGGTGAATTTCGGCTCATTCAGTGTGCTACAATGTGAGTTTCTGCTCATTCAGTGTGCTACAAGGTGAATGTCGGCTCATTCAGTGTGCTACAATGTGAGTTTCTGCTCATTCAGTGTGCTACAAGGTGAATTTCGGCTCATTCAGTGTGCTACAATGTGAATTTCGGCTCATTCAGTGTGCTTCAATGTGAATTTCGGCTCATTCAGTGTGCTACAATGTGAATTTCGGCTCATTCAGTGTGCTATAATGTGAATTCCAGCTCATTCAGTGTGCTACAAGGTGAATTTCGGCTCATTCAGTGTGCTACAATGTGAATTTCGGCTCATTCAGTGTGCTTCAATGTGCATTTCGGCTCATTCGGTGTGCTTCAATGTGAATTTCGGCTCATTCAGTGTGCTACAAGATGAATTTCGGCTCATTCAGTGTGCTACAAGGTGAATTTCGGCTCATTCAGTGTGCTATAATGTGAATTATTTCAGCTAATTCAGTGTGCTACAATGTGAGTTTCGGATCATTCAGTGTGCTACAATGTGAATTATTTCAGCTAATTCAGTGTGCTACAATGTGAGTTTCGGATCATTCAGTGTGCTACAATGTGAATTTCATCTCATTCAGTGTGCTACAAGGTGAATTTCATCTCATTCAGTGTGCTACAATGTGAATTATTTCAGCTCATTCAGTGTGCTACAATGTGAATTATTTCAGCTCATTCAGTGTGCTATAAGGTGAAAGGGGCACCAGTACGAGATAGTATAAGGGGTTCTACTACACGGGACACGGCCCCTTTTGGGTGACCACACCCCTTTTTGGGTGACCACGCCCCCGTTTCTGGATAATTACATCCTTGACTTTTGCATACCCCCACTTCGAAATTTCCACTTCGACCACTATATATATATATATATATATATATCTCCTATATAATAGCCCAGATCTGTGATCTTGTGATTCATTTGCTAACGCTGGGCGGAGTCACAACAGTGGGCGGAGTTAGTCAAATGAGTCACAGATCTGGCCAAATCTATAGGACACTAGGAGCAGCTGCAGAAGCAGATAGTATGGACATGGCACAGGCAGGGGTGCATAGCATACCTCCCAGCTTTCACACACACACACACACACACACACACACACACACACACACACACACACACACACACAGCGAAAAGGGGGCGTGGCTTCACGGGAGGGCCCCGTTTTCGTCAGTGAGGGGGTATGCCCAGCGCTCTGTGAGCTGCTGGCATGCCCCCAGGGGCTGATTATGAGTCCGGGGGGCACAGGGTACTTGAGACAGGGGAGCCCTATCTCATTGCTGTGCCTGCTGTGGGTTGGGGGCGTGACCTAATCGCGGGACGCGAGGCCACGCCCCATTATGCAAATTCCAGGATTTTTTTTTTTTAAATGGAATTTTGGCCCCTCAGCTAGGGCTAAATCCAGAGGAGGTGGTCGCTCCCCCCTACACACCCGCACAGGCAGAAGAGAGCAGGGAGACTGCTGCCTCCCTGCAACACCACAGACCTGCCAATACGCAGCAGCGTGTGCTGACTGTAGCACAATGCTGCCGCGGTTGCTGGCAGGACGGGGGAGCTTCTGAGCTGGGACAGAGCTACTCGAGCCGGGGGGGCCCCTAAAACTGTGGGGCCAACGGTACGTACCGCCTGCCCCCCCCCCTTAATCCGGCTCTGCTGCTGGAACCCCCCCTTAATCCGTACCCCCTGATGCCCCCTCTCCCTCTGTCTCCACTATTCTCCGCTGCTCTGCTAAGCAGAACAGCGAGTACAGGAGCTTTCCAACTGCTCCCCCCCACCCCCTACGGGTGGGACAGCGGGACAGACCCCCAAAAATGGGACTGTCCCGCGAAAATTGGGACATTTGGGAGGTATGGGGGTGTGTGAGGGGGTATGCCATACTTGACCCCCACATCAGCATACTCAGCAGGGTCTCTCTGGCAGGGAGGAGCGTCACATTCTGGCACACTCCACGCTTCTTAGCTGTAGTTTTGTGGGTCACCAGCCGCTGTGCACTTTCCGTACTGCCTCTGTTATCTCCAGCCCCTGCGACCCCACCGCTAGCTGCAGCGCTGCCACCCGCAGTGAGTTGCGCCCAGCTCCTTCACACACTTTAGCCGGCGGGTAGCGCTGCAGAAGTCCGCGCTGCTTGCAGGCTCTGACCCCCTCCTCCCTCCAGCATCAGCGTCTCCTGGGAGCTAACCAGTCACTCCCAGTCTCCCCTTACCATAGTGCCCAGCAGCCGTGAGGTCCGCGCCACGTGCATGCTATGACCCCCTACTCCCTCCAGCCGCTGCATCTCCTGGGGGCTAACCAGTCACTCCCAGTCTCACCTTACCACAGTGCCCGGCAGCTGCGCGAGGTCTGCGGTGTGTGACTGAGGAGGGGGGGAGTGATGCGGACGGGCAGAGGAAGCAGGAATACAGCCTAAGAGAGTCAGCCATGCCAAGTCTCCACCAGCAGCAGATGCCAACAGGTTGGAGTGGAACAGCAGCAGCCAGCAGCAGTGACTCCGGTAAGACACATCTGTCTGTCACCACTGTTCTGTCCCTAATACCAATCTCTCCCGTGCCCTGTGTTCTGTCATGTCCCTGTCACCCCTGGCCTTGACCTGCCACCCTTATCCTGGCCCTTTCACCCTTATCCTGGCCCTTTCACCCTTATCCTGGCCCTGTCACCCTTATGCTGGCCCTGCTACCCCTATCCTGGCCCTGTCACCCCTGTGCTTGCCCTGTCAACCCTATACTGGCCCTGTCACCCCTGTCCTGGTCCTGCCGCCCCTACACTGACCCTGTCACCCCTATCCTGTCCCTGTCATTTCTGTTCTGGCCCCGTCGCCCATGTCCTGGCCCCGTCACCCCTGTCCTGGCCCCGTCACCCCTGTTCTGACCCTGTCACCCCTGTTCTGACCCTGTCACCCCTGTCCTGGCCCAGTCAACCCTGTTCTGACCCTGTCACCCCTGTCCTGGCCCTGTTACTGCATACCCTCCAACTACCTTTTTGGCAGGTACAGTACCCGCAGCACCTCCAGACCTCTCCCCAATGCACCACACCTCCGCACCTTCCCCTCCACCACATGCGGCACTCCACCCCTCCCCCACATGCTGTACCTCCAGACCCCCTACACCACCCGCGGCTCCCACTCCTCCGCCCCTTCACCACCCCCAGCAATCTCCAGGCCCCCTCCACCATTCACCCCCCTTATATGTCTCCCCCACACCTGCCCCCCTCCACCCGCAGCATCTGCAGACACCCTCCTCCATCCGCGGTCCCCCCCTCAATGGCACCCCCGCACCTGCCCCACCACCACCTGCAGCACCTCCGGACCTCCTTCCCCATCTGCCGCAACACCCGTACCTGCCCCTCCCCTACCCATGGCGCCTACGGACCCCTACCCCACCAGTGGCACTCCCGCCCCTTCCCATCCCACAGCACCTCCGGAACCCTTCACCCATCTGCAACATCCCCACACCTGCCCCTCCCCCACCCATGGCACCCCTGCCCCTCCCCCACCTGCAGTGCCTCCGGACACCTCCCCCATCTGCATCCCCCACTCCTCTACCCCTCCCCCACCCGCAGCACCTCCCAACCCTTCCCCATCCGGGCCCCACCCCCACTTCCGCCCCCCCTCCATCCGCAGCATCTACAGACACCATCCGCAGTACCCCCCGCACCCGCTACATTCTGTACATTGTGGCCTGCAGGTGCTGTTCACGCCGTCGCAAGGGGCTGCGCCTCCTTCACCATCGCACACCCTTTCATTGTGCAATATTTAACCACTAACAAAGGAATGCAGGTGATACTCCATATAACACAAATATTGAACCCCAGAAAGGCATGCAAGGGTTAAGGGGGCGTAGCCCCTTGCGACGGTGCGAAGAGCGCCCGTAGGGCGCGATGAAGCACCTAGTATATATATATTTATTTATGGCTGTATGTTTATAATATGAGGCAGTGTGTGTGTGTATGTATATGGGGCTGTGTGCGTATGTATGTATATGTGGCTGTGTGTGCACATATGAGTTTGTGTGAGTGGGGGTCACACCATTGTCTAATTCGCCTCCGGGCATCTGGTTTAAACTTACCTATCTGACCTTTAGCGAGTCAGCAATTTAGGGGTGCTGAAATTAGATTATATCTCCCCCCCCCCCCCCCCCCCAACCTAAAAACGTTCTGACGCCCCTGCACTCCATAGAGCTGGGCTTTTTGGAAGAGTGGCCAGAAAAAAAACCATTACTTAGTGTTAAAAATAAGAAGGCACGTTTTGAGTTTGCCAAAAGGCATGTGGACGACTCCCCAAATATATGGAAGTGGAAGTAGGTGCTCTGGTCAGATGAGACTAATATTTAACTTTTCGGCCACCAAGGAAAATGCTATGACTGGCAGAAACCCAACACATGCCATCACCACCTCAGGAACACCATCCCCACAGTGAAACATGGTGGTGGCAGCATCATGCTGTGGGGATGTTTTTCAGCAGTAGGGACCGAGAAACTGTTTCGAGTCGAGGGACAGATGGATGGTGCTAAATACAGGGATATTATTGAGCAAAACCTGTTTCAGTCTGCCTGTGATTTGAGACTGGGACAGAGGTTCACCTTCCAGCAGGACAAGGAACCGAAGCATACTGCTAAAGCAACACTCAAGTGGTTTAAGGGGAAACATTTAAATGTGTTGGAATGGCCTAGGCAAAGCCCAGTACTCAATCCAATTGAGAATCTGTGGTCAGACTTGAAGATTGTTGTTCACAAGCAGAAACCATCCAACATGAAGGAGCTGGAGCAGTTTTGCCTTGAGGAATGGGCAAAAATCCCAGTGGCAAGATGTGGTAAGCTCACAGAGACTTATCCAAAGCGACTTGCAGCTGTAATTGCCGCAAAAGGTGGCTCTACAAAGTACTGACTTTAGGGTGGTGAATAGTTATGCACGCTGAGGTTTTCTCTTATTTTGACTATTTGTTGTTTGCTTCACAATAAAAAAGAAAAAAATCTTCAAAGTTGTAGCCATGTTCTGTGAATGAAATGATGCAAACCTTCAAACAATCCATTTCAATTCCAGGTTGTGAGGCAACAAAACATGAAAAATGCAAAGGGGGGGTTGTGAATACTTAAGCAAGGCACTGTAGGCAGTAGCAATAGGGCTCCTTTTGAAAAGGGACACCCAATTTAATATCAGATTGCTTAGATTACACTTGATAACAGAAGCTGTTTTAGTCTCTGATTAAATTACTTCTGGTTGGTCTGGGCCTGCACAGTTTTGCACAAAAACCTCTTCAACCTTTTTTTTTTTTTTTATTCTTAGGGGTACATTTACTAAGCAGTGATAAGAGCGGAGAAGTGAGCCAGTGGAGAAATTTCCCCATCAACCTATCAGCATCTCTGTATCATTTTACAGTATACAAATTATAGATGTTACTTCAGTGCTGATTGGTTGCCATGGGCAACTTCTCCACTGGCTCACTTCTCCGCTCTTATCACTGCTTAGTAAATGTACCCCTTAAAGTGTATGGAAATGCACCATTATTGTTTTTTTTAATGATAGACTCACTGCAAATTAAAACAAAGATCCATGAACTGGGTGGTAAGCTGTTCAAGATTTGATTCTACTAATTAGAGGGAGTTTTAGCAAAGCTTGGAGTGAGATAAAGTGGAGAGAAATAGAGTACTAACCAATCAGCTTACACCGACATTTTATGGGCTGGCAGACCCCAAGATGACTCTTCATGGCATTCCAAAGAGTCCCAAAAAGGAGACCCCCGCACTGAGACCTGTATCGTCTCTTCTGTCCACAGGAAGGGCGCCAACAAGAATGCTACTTGCATGTGACTAATGTCCATGGTAACACCTCAGGCATGTATTGCTGACGGTTTAATCGTGTTCTGACATTTAGAACCCAAACGCAGTGTAATCACTGAGGGCTTGTCTGGAGGAGCCCTTATTTCTGCCGTGTTGTAAAAATGTCACAGGCAGATGTCTAAGTTGTCTTTACTACATTTGAAACAACAAGATAAAACACTATTGGCACTAATGGAGCCTGGGAAAGTGATATTTGTGTAGGGTCTTGAGGGGGGGCTTTCAGGTGTACCTTGGAAGCTTGGCTAGCTAGCATCGTCATGTATGGTCACAACAGCAGGCATGCTACAACATGTGCTTTGTTTATTTGGAAAATGAAACACAGTAAACATTGAACATACACCCAAAGCTCTATGCAAACTCAAACCCCTTATTATAGCAACGCGTGATGTTCATTGCCCTTTGTATACCTCTACGCAGTCGGAAAGAGTTAGACATTTCCATGCTTCATAAGTTGTATACAAAAGTGACCAGCAACAAAGAAATATAATATAAAAAACCCTGTATCTGAAAACAAACTAAAAAGCAAAAACATTTTACCTCAGTGTTTTTTTGTTTTTGTTTGTATTTTTACGACAAACGCTACTAAAAGTTGGTAAAGCAGTTTAATTAAAAGCATCAAGGAACCTCATGCTGGAAAGCATTTGAAATCTATTTACAGTTATATAAATACAATTATTATTATATAGCAAAGGAACATGGAAAAAAAAAAGATAATTTATTCATAAAACCCCCAGATAATGTACATGGTGCAGACAAATGCTACATTTTTAAGATACATTTTAGATGGCCATACTTCCAAATGAAGGGCTACGGAAAGGAGCAAGTGTATTTATATGGCTTTTAAAGTGGACCTGTAACCCACATCTAGTCGAGGCTGCCATCTTGTGGGCTTAACCAAGGTCATTAGGAAGACTGAGTTACGCCTCTTTTCACAAAATGGCCGCCTCCGCTATGTATCTAGGTGACAGGTCCTCTTTAATGGGTATGAATCCGAGCTGCCTCTCTTGATGGTCATCAAAGTAAATGGCTCTAGGAAAACACAGAACTGATTCAGATTTCATTTACAATATTTTTTTTTTGGTCATTTTTGATACAACAGCAATGTAAAAATACTGCAACACATTCCGTAAAAAAAGAAATTATAACTTTTAATGAGGACGATATAGAAGCATTGGCTGTACTGAGGATATGAGGGTTGGCAGATACTGTCCACAGATCTGGTTGATCAATCCATGCACAACCAGATCTGTGGACAATGCTGCTAGTCATTGTGCAAGGATAAAACATACTGTAAACCACAGCCACTGATCAGATGTTTGCTTATACTGTTAAGATGTACTACAAATATGAAAGCTAGAATATGATTGGTTATTTTGGCTAACAGCACGTGTTCTACACAGGTACCAGCTCTTATAAATCAAACTTTACTGTGAATTTCTTTGGTTCTTTTCCAACATTCTATATTACTCGAGATCTGTATACAATGGAATTTCGAAGGGTTGGTTTATATCCAGATGCTCCAGAAATGTAAACAACAATAAAGGACTTAGGTACCTCCTCTATATTAACTAAGGAAATAATGGATTAGTATAAACTTGTATGGCCTATGCACCATGGTAACCTATTCACCATGACAGCGTCCATTTTGACAGTTCACAGGGACTAGGTGAAATCACAGAGGTGCACGGTACAAAGTGCCTCAGTGATATCATCAGAGATTAGTAAATGTATAGACTGTGTTCATGCGAACATTGGCTCAAACCACAAAATGGCAGCTGATTCCACTGATCGTAGGCCACGGGTCCACTTAATCTCTGACCACTGGTAGTATACTCCAGAAATATACAATATTTCTGGAACTTTGGCACATTCCATATTTACTTTGACATTAAGCTGTTTTTTACTTAACAGGTAACAAATCATAGTGAACAGAAACCTACGTACAGTGACTTTTTGTTAAATATATGTATGTTTAACCTCTGGATCATGGCTTGGGAAATGCTCAGTGCAACGGTTTACTCTCCGGTACAGTCTGAAGCGGTGATATGTGAGATTTTTCAAGATGATTGGTACTAGGATTGCACAGCATGTTTATAAGTTGTTAACTGCTATTGCGCTTCTCCTATTTGTCCCCCACCCATAAAGGGAGAACCTGAACTATATTTAAAATCATACAAAAATATGATAATTCTTCCTCACACCTATTTTAAGCAAAGATACATAATAATAACCTTTGGTTATTGCAACCAACTACCATAGATAGTATGATATCTGAAAAGTATTACAATATGGCGCTCTACTGCCACCTAGTGGCCGTCCAGGTGTAGAGCATGACAAACCATTAAGTTGACAAGCTGCGTATTAACCTATTTGCTGCCAGAGAGGACCACCTGATTTAACTGGCAAATCTGCATTGCTGATATAATCATTTTAAACCTAGGTAATGTTTAGACTGTGAAAGATGACGCTAAATGTTTCAGTGTACACTTTACGGGCAAAGTGCAACTGCATCGTACAAATAAGCCCAAAAATATATTTATATCTTTTTTTTCTTTTTTAATATATATACAGTATATATATATATCCATCCTGTAAAAAATGTGAAAGAAATCAAACTTGTCTTAAATAAGCCTAAACGTGCGCTGCCCGCAGCCTCTATTTTTTATTTATTATTATTATTTTATATCAAACACTGATCTGAAAACCTGCTTTCAAATACTTTTCAGAGTTCACCTGCAATAAGTACATTTAAATAACCTTTTTATTTTAGAATCCTGCATTTTACTTTTTTTTAAAAAAAAAATGATCAGCCAGTGCCATTAATAACCTTAGAAATTCCTTGAATAAACTAGCGTCTTTCTTTAAGTATGGACTAAGTGGAATCACAAAAAGAAATGTTTCCTTCACTTTAAGAGCGATTGATAGATACAATATGTATTGTATAGATTGAACGTGGTTTTCGGATGATGTTGTGTAATGTAGATTTAGTGAATGACAACAGTCAGGGGAATATGTATGACATAAAATGTAGCAAAAAATGTAAAAATAAGTTTTCAGTCAATTTTTTTTATGTGAATTTCAAATCACAGAAAGTAAAGATCGTCCTATTCGCTGGATTTGGCTTTCTGGCGCAGGTTCCATGATACGTAGCTGCATTCATAGAACAGGAAGTTGAAAAAAAAACCTGGACTTGAGATATTTGCCTATTTATTTTGAAAAGTGCACATTTCAGAGCTGTTTCTTTTAATGTTTAGTTTTTGGACTGGGGGATCGGCTGGACTGCAACTAGGGTGGCCAATCCCGGGCCATCTATTCAATCCCGGGTATCGGGATTGAAAAATGTTCAATCCCAGGGGGAGCTGGGAGGAGGGAGCGGGGCAGTGTCTGAGCCTACTGAGGACGCTCAACGCTGTCCGTCATTAAAAATAACAATGGGCCGCCTGATCCCAAAATCCCCGGGATTGGATCTCAGACGATTTTGGCCTAAATACCTGGATCCCGCCGACCCAGGGATGGGCCAACCTAGCTGCAACCAAAAAAAACCCAATGTGTGTGTGTGTGTATATATATATATATATATATATATATACATACATACAGTGGGGATTGAAAGTTTGGGCACCCCAGGCAAAAAATTATTTTAATGTGCAAAAAGAAGCCAAGGAAAGATGGAAAAATCTCCAAAAGGCATCAAATTACAGATTAGACATTCTTATAACATGCCAAAAAAAGTTTGATTTTATTTCCATCATTTACACTTTCAAAAGAACAGAAAACAAAAAATGGCGTCTTCAAAAGTTTGGGCACCCTGCAGAGTTAATACCTTGTACTGCCCCCTTTGGACAGCTGAGACCTGGCAGTGTCATGGATTGTTCTCAATCATTGTCTGGAAAGACCAGGTGATGTCAATCTCAAAGGTTTTAAAAGCCCAGACTCATCTGACCTTGCTCCAACAATCAGCACCATGGGTTCCTCTAAGCAGTTGTGTAGAACACTGAAACTGAGAATAGTTGACGCTCACAAAGCAGGAGAAGGATATAAGAATATAGCAAAGCGTTATCAGATGCCCATATCCTCTGTTCAGAATGTAATTAAGAAATGGCAGTCATCAGGAACAGTGGAAGTTAAAGCAAGATCTGGAAGTCCAAGAAAAATATCAGAAAGAACAGCTCGCAGGATTGTGAGAAAAGCAAGTCAAAATCCACGTTTGACTGCATGATCCCTCCAGGAAGATCTGGCAGACACTGAAGTTGTAGTACACTATTCCACTATAAAGAGATACTTGTACAAATATGGTCTTCATGGAAGAGTCATCAGAAGAAAACCTCTTCTACGTCCTCACCACAAAAATCAGCGTTTGAAGTTTGCAAATGAACATATAGACAAGCCTGATGCATTTTGGAATAAAGTTCTGTGGACCGATGAGGTTAAAATCGAACTTTTTGGCCGGAATGAGCAAAGGTACGTTTGGCGAAGGAAGGGCACAGAATTTAATTAAAAGAACCTCTGTCCAACTGTTAAGCATGGGGGTGGATCAATCATGCTTTGGGGTTGTATTGCAGCCAGTGGCACAGGGAACATTTGACGATTAGAAGGAAAAATGGATTCAATAAGATTCCAGCAAATTTTGGACGCTAATTTGATGCCATCTGTGAAAAAGCTGAAGTTAAAGAGAGGCTGGCTTCTACAAATGGATAATGATCCTAAACACACCTCAAAATCCATGGTGGATTACATCAAGAGGCGTAAACTGAAGGTTTTGCCATGGCCTTCACAATCTTCTGACCACAACATAATTGAAAATCTATGGATAGACCTTAAAAGAGCAGTGCGTCACAGACAGCCCAGGAATCTCAAAGAACTGGAAGACTTTTGTAAGGAAGAATGGGCGAAGATACCTCAAACAAGAATTGAAAGACTCTTGGCTGGCTACAAAAAGCATTTACAAGCTGTGATACTTGCCAAAGGGGGGCAGTACAAGGTATTAACTCTGCAGGGTGCCCAAACTTTTGAAGACGCCATTTTTTGTTTTCTGTTCTTTTGAAAGTGAAAATGATGGAAATAAAATCAAACTTTTTTTGACATGTTATAAGAATGTCTAATCTGTAATTTGATGCCTTTTGGAGATTTTTCCATCTTTCATTGGCTTCTTTTTGCACATTAAAATGAATTTTTGCCTGGGGTGCCCAAACTTTCAATCCCCACTGTATATATATACCACATCTGAAATAGTATTAGGACCTTATTAGTAAGGATTGCAGAATTTGAATGTGCACCGTTCGCACTGCGCACGCGCAAGTAATAATAGTGACAGCAATTGCATACAGATCGTGATCGCAATGCAGCCGCTGTTTGAGTGACAGGGAGCCGGTGTTCCTGGGTGGAAACCCGCAGTTTTCTGGGTGTGTCTGAAAAAACACAGGTATGCCCAGGCGTTTTTAAGGAGAGCCTCTGACGTCAGCGATGACCACTTCCAGCCTCTTGCGGAAGACCTTGCTTGGCGCAGATAGGAAAAATCTTCAATGTTCCAGTAATTGCGTATGGTTTTGCGATCAGCCCGCATATTGCGATGCATTTGCAATTTCTGCAATGGGCGTTTTTTTCTATTTCTGGACGCAACTATCTGATCGCAGCGACTGCTTTTTAGCAGAATTTGCAATCCTTACTGAATAAGGTCCTTAGTGCAGTTATAGAAATGTATTAAAGCAATAATAACAGCAATCTGTACAATAAAACACTGTCCAGACAACCTAAACCATGTGACCTGCACTGGTTATTATCATTATGTGGGCTGGGGTGCAGATCCTTTGCTACCAGCAGCCAAACTAGGCAACTGCCTAGGGCCAACATTTTTAAGGAGGTGACTAAACACTGAATGGGGGCTCAGCCCATGTTTTTAATGTCCCCATTGGGTGTCTTCACTAGGATCGATCAGGTCTGAATTAGGCCGTGAGATGATGCTTGTCTAGTATGTTCCCTGACATAATATAGATGAATCCAAATGCACCTGACGGTCCTGAACTATCCTCAAATTGTGCCAATAGCCCAATTTGACGGGCCACGGACTTTGTGACTATTTCTTAAAATATGCGTCTTAATGTGCTACTTTATACCAATTCCTTTGCGACAAAAAATTCTAATCCTAAATACTTAGAACACTTATCAGCTACTTAGTACACTTTTAGTGAATTAAGACATGAAATTCTGGAAAAAAGACACAAGCATGAGACTCGCTACCCGTGGCAAAACATTCAAGCCATGCCAGGCGTCTTGCAGTATATGGCGCAAAAAGGGTAGGTGCATGAGGACAATATGCACCAGTTTTGCTGTGGCTGAAAAGGACTCCACACTTTTTGCGCCAATATGACTGAAGTTGGGCCAATTACCAATTGGTGTGGTATGTTAGGAAGATAAGACTTAGGTCGACAGTGTCTAGGTCGACCACTATTGGTCGACAGTAAGTAGATCGACATGGTGTCTAGGTCAACAGGGACTTTAGGTTGACATGCACTAGGTCGACATGAGAAAAGGTCGACATAAGCCTTTTTTTGGCGTTGTTTTCTCCATACAGTGACCAGGAACCCGAATTAGTGCACCGTGTCCCCTCGCTTCGCTCGCCATGCTTCGGGTAAGTTTACCGTTCCCAATTGTAGTCCATGTGGATCGTAAAGTATGAAAAAGTTCTAAAAATAAAAAAAAAGTGAAAAACTCATGTCGACCTAGAGACTTTGTCGACCTAGAAACCATGTCAACCTACTTACTGGCGACCAATAGTGGTCGACCTAGACAGTGTTGACCTACTTACTGTCGACCTAAAGACCGGGGGGCAGATGTATTAACCTGGAGAAGGCATAAGGAAGTGATAAACCAGTGATATGTGCAAGGTGATAAACAAACCAACCAATCAGCTCCAATATGTAAATTAACAGTTAGGAGCTGATTGGCTGGTGCATTTATCACCTTGCACATATCACTGGTTTATCACTTCCTTATGCCTTCTCCAGGTTAATACATCTGCCCCCGGATCCCTTACCAATCACATCAGCATTAACGCATATCTCAATTTAACACAAGCGTATGAGCCAAAAGTATCGGATTTAAACTTAAATAAAACTGACTATGTTGGTAAATAAAGTGTGTTATTAATGGCTACTTTCCATAGGAGGAAGAATGACGAATTCTGGGGATTTTGTGTGTGACTAGCATTACCACCAGTGGTATCACTGTACAGAACAGAGAATGAGTATGAATGGCTAAAACATATATATTAGCCGCTGTAACATTGTATCCGTTGGGCTACCTGTAATCATCTGGCTCGGCAAGTCATTTGAGGGCCGACAAAAAAAACTATTTCAGTACAAATAAATTCTCCAAAATAAAAATGGAAATGTAAACAATATTCTTGTACAACTGGGATAATACAAACAATAAAAAAAAAACCTGAATACTATACATATTTAAATAAAACAGGAACTTCTCCAAAGGGGAGTTATTATTCAAATAATTACAAGTCATCGCCTGATATTTTAAAAAACCCAAAAAACATGAAATATTACAAGTTTATGTAAAAAACAAAAATTCAATTATATCTGTAAGATATAAAATCAAAATAAAGCATGAAAAAGGCTGAAGAGCAAATAAAAACCGGACAAACAAGTTTTGTAGCATACAAAGTATGCAACGAGGATGGGGCTGCTTGTGTTACCCCGGGTAACCACTAATGTACACAACTCATATATAACTCAGTCGCCCACATGAATGCCGTGGAAATGTTCAAATAATTTAGGGTGAGGATAAAAACAGTCAACCCTTTACATCTCCTTATTTTCCTCAAGTCTAAAGGAACATATTTGGATGCCACCATGAGATACTTTTCCGTGTTCCTTCCAAATTCTGTATTGGAATTGTACAATAAAACTGCACAATGTCACTGCTGAAGTTTATAAACTCAGGCAAGTCCGTAGTCCTTAGCTGGGAACCTTCAGCGCGCGTCTGTATACTGTATTCACGTGTAGACTTCATAAGACTTGACCTGTCAGTCCCCCCACTCAATATGGCCTCCATACGGCCTCCTCCAACCTTGGCGTGGTGCCCATGTTGGTTGGTGAATTGCTGTGGCTCCCTTCTGTCTCTACCACGTCGTTTTGGTTTGGAAGATTTGGGTTTAGGAGAGTGGACCCTGTAGAAGCATTAGTGCAAGGAGGAAGGATGCGAGGTGGTGACCGGTCTCCTCCGGACATCATGGAAAACTGGTAGGACCCAGCCGACGTTCCGTAATACAGATGGTATGACGGGGAGCTGGTCTGGAAGGGGCCTCCTTGAGCCTGAGAAGATCCTGGATATGGAGGCGGTAAGTAGGTGTGGTACCTTGTTGCAGTGGTCATGGCTGACATGCCGATTCCAATTCCTGAAGTGACTGGCGTTGGGGTGTAAGTAAAAGCCCCTGGATAGTGCATACGTGGATCTGAAATTGATGGGAGGGTGGAGAACTGACGATCAATGCCAACTCGAGGGTCGCTAAAGGCTGTCAGGTCTGAGGCACCTGAAGAGAGAAACAAAAATGATGAGAAAGAGAACATGGACGATTTATATGTTCACTATGATTTTACTTTTGCTATTGGGTTATTCACTGTCATTGCTCAAAGAGAACCAATCAGGGATTTGCTGTCATCTGCTAATTTTATGACAGACAGAAAGAAGCTGATTTCTGATTGGTTGATACGGTTGTAGTGCTGATTTGTGCCTTTGAGCGATGTTATTGAATGGACAGTCATAGGTTCCCCTTAACAGCCCAATTTCACTCTTCCTCCTATCAGTATGAACATGCTATGAACCAGAATGACCTTTTCTGGAGCACAATCTGCTTATGATGTGGGAATGTGGGGGCGGGGGGAAACATGAAATCTTCCATTCATGTATTCTTGTGCCAGACAAAAAGTCCCTCATTATGCATCCGATAACAAACATCCTTATAATGTGCTGCGTGATAAGGGTTCCTGGCTCGCAAGACCATAGAGTAGGCGGCTAGAGTGTCTGCCAGAATGAGAACACGCCAGTGCCTCTGAATTAATGGCTTGTTATTCCTTGACACCCTAACGTTTAGAGACTTACTAGCACAACATCCTGGTTATAGATATCCTGCCCCAATGTCATAGAAATACTGACGGCAGATTGCTACTGCTTTCCCATATTATAACATATATTCATAAATAGATCACACCTGGTTCCCCAGCAGCTCCTCAGAGACTCTCTCTCTATCTTTGAATGCATACAGCTGCGTACAGGTGTATCCACAACCTGATTGGACAGCTGCCACTGATCCATGTCAGCTGTCCAATTAGCTTTAAGCATACGTTTGCCCTAAATCTTGTGCAAGGTCTTATATACTCAACTGCCGTATACAGAGGTGAGGAGGAATTAGCAGCCTGCTGCAAGTATAGCAATGTGGCCCCAAAGTGCGTCCTTGGGGCCAAGCTCTTATTTTTTTTTTACTGAGGATTAAAACTTTACATACATACTCCAAATGCTACATACAGTATACATATCATACATTTATTATTAACAGCTATTTATGTAGGGCCTGCATTTCACAATGGACCTTACAGAGAATTCACTTAATCATTCACATCAGTCTCAGCCAGAGGGGATCTTGAAATCCATATTCCCTACCGCACACCAGAGTTAATATTGTCATTCAATTAACCTACCAGTGTCCCTGGAGTGAGGGAAAAAAGACCCTGGAAGAAACCCACGGAAATGTAGGAAGAACATACAAACTCTGCACAGATGGCAGAACAGCTAGTTTGATATATACAGGCTGCTGTAGAGAAGCCTACAAATCACGCTTGCACGCAAAGCGGAGCAATTTCCAGTGCCTGTGTAGCTGGAGATGGCAGTGCATGTTTTATTTATATTTCAATCAGTGTGTCCGATGTAAGGGGAGGAATCCTGGCCCCCGTGGCCCCCATGCACTCGCCTTTGGTTTACATTGTTTAAATGCAAAAGCTGATAATAATGGCAATGAGCTTCTGAAGTTTGGTGAAAAGGGTGTGAAATTAACTGATCTGGCATTACTGCCTCACTGTGTGGAGTTTACATGTTCTCTGCAGGTTTGCGTGGGTTTACTCTAGGCACTCCAAAAAACATACAGATAACTTAATAGGATTCTAACAAAAAAATATATAACCCTGTGTATATGTATCCATGTGGTAGGAAACATAGATCGTAAGTTCACCTGGGGCGGGGTCTGATGTGAATTACTAATTATCTGTACAGCGCTGCGGAATATGTATGCACTATACAAATAAATGGTAATAAATAATTCAGACAGCCGACTCTGCAGTCATGCATAATAACGGAAGGACACACAAAGTCAAGCTCACAACTGGTTTTATGGCATACATGACGCAGATTGGGAGGAAATGCAGATTTATATAATCGGTGTCTCTGCCTGTCTGGGACATAGCAATATTTTAGCCAACGGTAACACCTTGTAAATAATCTCTAAGAAGACACTTGTCATTTATCCTGTAACACCGATTCTCAAGTATAGGCTCATCCCGGCAGCCTCTTTCATGCAGAGGAAAAAGAATATTCAACAGAAACAATCAAAGTCATTAAGACTACAATAATTACTTCTCATCTCTGTCTGTCTAGCTCGGTTACGTAACTGCAACAAGCGTAGTTTAGAATTAACTCTCAATGTCTCAGGAACCTCAAAAGGCAGAAATGGGAGGGTTCCGTGCTGTCACTGAGGTCTTGGATTGGATAAAAGAGTTTCTGCAGGTAATATCTGGTCTTTAGGATACCTAAGGCCACTTTATACCAGGATTCTCCCAAAGCTTCACCCACAGAGAAGGTCCTACTCTTCTACTATCAAAACCTTCATGCAGGTGGTTTCCGAAAGTATTACCACCTCCCCTAGACATAGCTGGTCAATAAGCCAGGAAGATCAATGGTTCCAAAAGTGCCTACAGTATGCCTATCTATAAACCAGGACTAACACCATGAAGCGTAGGTAATCAAGTGATTCTTCCACCACTCCAAGAGGTATTCTGAAACTTGTAAGAAAAGGATGATAAGGGAGATAACACAAATGAATGCGTCTTGTCTATCTATGTTTTGGCAGCCGCACACCGTTCTGTGAGCAGGAAAACAAACAAGCCCCCAGGTGAGACGTGCCGGCCCAGACAAGGTGTGGCGTCTGTCTGGAGAGGGAGTTTTTTTCAGTTCATACTCTTCGATGGGAAGACACCTCACAGAATTTCTTGGGAATTCTAGTCTTACGATATCAAAGCTTTACAAACAATGCTCCCATTATAGTTCCGCTGCGTAGAACTGGCGAGCAGATCGTTTTGCACGCTGCTTGGATCCTTACGTCGTAAAGTAGAGAGCCTATAGCGGTCATCTTTACCAAACTGCTGGATATTGAGCCCATAAATTTCCACTAGATTTTAGGGCCACAAACACTGCTATAATGGGCAAGTAGCCCCATAACGACTACGGTATCGGCCATTATTACGGTGTTGTATTTGGGTAATTTCTGTTTTGCCCAAATTTGTCCCCAGTGGAGCTGAAATTAAGACATATGGCCTAAGTGTAGGATACGCAATATTGAGACAGGACAATAAAGTAAAACGCGTTACACATATGAGAGAAGAAGCCCAACCAGCGTCAAACGCAATGCAGTGACATCACTATGCGATGCTCTCGCAGTGGTGCCATGTGATGTCCCCCGCCTCATCTGGTCCTTTCCAAACTGCACAGGGGTGAGGGAAGGGGAAACAACATACAGCGCTGATTCCGGCATACAACGAGGCGTGATACATTGCTATAACACAATAATATACAGACTGTTGCTATTACCGTATGAACTAACAGACAGGTGATATTTTATTTTACTACATGGTCACATTTCGGTACAAAATGGACTCCCGACTTGGATATATTGAGTTGATGAACAACCATTTTGGGCATTCTGCTCATTCATTCGTACCTGATAAGCGACTGGAGAGCTCGGCACTGAGAGACGTCATACCGTTGGCGCGGCCAGGTGAGATGGGAGTGGCTGGGTGCACAGACGGGGCAGCGATGGACCCAAGGTATGGATACGACTGGTCATATGACCAAGAAGGAGATGTCTGAACTTGTCTTGTGTCTACAAAAATGAAAAAAAGAAAGTCAAAGATTATGATATGTAACATGGCTGGATGATAATGATTATGCTCCACAGTAGCCACACTCACTTCCCCCATTAGTACAACTGGTATAGTATAACAGACATATCAGGGTTAATCTGACTTCCTGCAGTTTGCTAGTCGGCCACTAGGTGGTAGCATAAGGTTGTAAATGGATTAAATGATTACAGTGAAAACCCCACCTGGATGCTTAGGACACAAATCATTGCATAAGAGAAACACTAGGCTTTTACGGGGAGGATCTCACACACAATGCAAAGCAGTGACATTCTCGGTAGGCTATGAATAGCAATACTGACCTTTGGACACAATCCTAAAGGCCATTACTCACAAAGTACAAATCCCAGAATCACAACGTACAATGATTTGAAAATCCCCGCTGCTTTCAAGTTTTGTCCATTCTTCATCGCTCCACTGATTTATTTCTTTATTTTAAACAGCTGGGATAACAAACTTTCCAGCCCATCTAGTTAAAGCCCAGACCAGTTGTACAAATGGTTATAGTATGGAGATCACTACAGTATATTGAAATTTAAATGGCTTTCCCTCATTAGGGCTGATGGCGTAATTTAATGAAAAAATAAAAAATGATGTTAACAGGAACACTACTCTAACAAGAAGTAATAATAATAATAATAATTTTATTAAACAGAACTTTTCTCCAACATGCGTTTGACAGACATCATGAACACATTACAGTGGCAGCCATTTTGAGTCATCAGTGTCAAGGATTATTCAACCTACCCACGAAGATAGGTGGCCATCTTGGCCATGCTACAGGATACACATCCATTACATGAGGTAATGCTCTGTGTTGCCCTCAGTGTAATGTTACCTAAATGGTCATGAAATTCATTTTCCAACCGACTGTAGTACTACTAATACTGGATGGGGCCTGTTCTTTGAGTACATAAAGAACGGATAAAGGAAGTGAAGACGTTGTATGTATAGATGTGGCATTAGAGGAATTAGTGGTTTCAGGTACAGGCAGCGCCGTGTGATTTGAGGATATGAAACATACTGTAAACTCTGAGGTGGAATTGAGAGTACAGAGAAGAAACAGGAGGCATCAGAGTCTAGCGGAAATGGAGATATATTAATTAGCATTGTCTACATTTCGTTTTTTTAAATAATAATAATATTTAATTAATGAATTAATTGATTCTGTAACAGCTATTCATTAGACGAAGGGTGTGAAAAGTTCAGACCTGGGACTAGTAAATATTTAGGAGTTGTGTCCAGATGTGTAATAAGGAGGAATAAGTCCTGATGACACCTTATTACAAGGTGGGAATAGAGGGGCAGATTTATTAAGCCTCGTGAAGTGATAAAGTGGAAGGTGATAACGCACCAGCCAATCAGCTCCTAACTGTCATTTTTCAAACCCAGCCTGTAACATGGCAGTTAGGTGTTGATTGACTGGTGAGTTATCACCGTCAACTTTATCACTTCACCAGACTTAATAAATCTGCCCCAGAGTTTGGATGCATGTGTAGCCTAGCTCTGGTAATATAGCAGAACCCCCGCCATTGCGCTACAGTGTGCTCACACACAAGGGCAGCTCTCTAGATGTCGCAGTAGCCCCTGAATAATGATACACAATGTCTCTGGTGTCCCAACAGGATTGGACATAATCTGCTGCAATGTAACCTAAGCCACCTTTCCCGCTGTGTAAGCAAACTGCTGTCACAGCCCCCGGCTGAGCAGGCGCACAAAATGACGGCTCCTTTCGCAGCTGCCGTGTCATTAAACGCGCAGCTCGTCGTCTGTGTCACCGACTCCAGCTGTGCGTCTTGCTGGGGCTGCCACGACACAATACAAAAGCATACACAAAAGTCAAACGACCGATAAAGCTTTGTGTACGTTATATAGGCCGATGGGCAGCACCATTTTGTTGCAAGATCATTGAGGAAACTGCGAACGATGAATGCAAATATAATAATAATTATGTTTCCAAAAGACAGGCTATAACACTGGGAGGACAGGGGATCAAATGTCTGTCTGTGTGTTGTATTAAAAAGCATTGTTTCTAGGCATAGGGCCAGATGCATCATCGCTTGGAAAGTGATAAAATGGAGAGTGAAAAAGTTCCAGCCAATCAGCTCCTAACTACCATTTTTCAAACACAGCATGTGACATGGTAGTTAGGAGCTGATTGGCTGGTACTTTTTCACTCTCCATTTTATCACTTTCCAAGCGATGATGCATCTAGCCCATATACTTGTTTCTAGGCTTGGTATTGTGAGACCGCCGTTTCACCATACCGTCTCCGGTCGGGTGGGAGGGGCGAGCGCAACGAAACCCCTTGCAGGCTCGCTGCGCTTGCCACGCAGCGGGCTCGGTGGCTCACTACGCTCTAGCCACAGGTTCTATTCCCACTCTATGGGTGTCGTGGACTCCCAGGAGTGGGAATAGACCCTGTTAGTCGGCATGCCGACTGTCAGGCTTTTCCCCGCCCGGGATTCTGGCGTCGATATGGTGACTGGATAACCGCATCCCGTAATATATACTATAAACTGTGGGGTTGATGGTTTCCCATCTACACCAATACTCTGTGGTATAAAATAGATCTATTTATCTTTACGGTGCCGGACTAACAATATGGCGTACGGGGAGGTCGCCAAGGGGCCCCTACACATAGTTACATCACTTGCGGGGGGATGGGGTCACAGGTTCATGGTACGGACTGGGGTTTCTATGTGGCATAATGTGAACTGGGGGCACTACAGTGTGTTTAACATATTTGTGGCGCTGGGAGTATTTACACATTATACTTTTTATTAACAGGGCCAACATCTCATATTGACAATTTAATCGACAGGGGCTCCCACAAACCTTAATCTAATATATTGTAAGCCGTTTATAACCATGCTATTATTGATAGCTGTGGCGATATGGCCACTATTTCAGGGGGTGCAGAGCCTATGGGGGTGATAGGTTCGCCAATGACTGCACCCAGGGTCACCAAGCAATGAAGTAAAAACACAGGTGGTCATTCCGAGTTGTTCGCTCTGTAATTTTCTTCGCATCGCAGCGATTTTCCGCTTAATGCGCATGCGCAATGTTCGCACTGCGACTGCGCCAAGTAAATTTGCTATGCAGTTAGGAATATTACTCACGGTTTTTTCATCGTTCTGGTGATCGTAATGTGATTGAAAGGAAGTGGGTGTTTCTGGGCGGAAACAGGCCGTTTTAGGGGCGTGTGGGAAAAAACGCTACAGTTTCTGGGAAAAACGCGGGAGTGGCTGGAGAAACGGAGGAGTGTCTGGGCGAACGCTGGGTGTGTTTGTGATGTCAAACCAGGAACGACAAGCACTGAACTGATCGCAGATGCCGAGTAAGTGTCGAGCTACTCAGAAACTGCACAGAGATGTCTTATCGCAATATTGCGAATCTTTCGTTCGCAATTTTAAGAAGCTAAGATTCACTCCCAGTAGGCGGCGGCTTAGCGTGTGCAATGCTGCTAAAAGCAGCTTGCGAGCGAACAACTCGGAATGAGGGCCACAGTACCCAGCATACAAAGCGGGGAGACAGATAGACGGTCAGTGCCCCCCCTTCACCAAACCCCCATCCTTTGCAAATGAGTCCAGAATTCTGGGACTGAATTGTAGGTTCCTCAGTCACTTTGTACTGAATGAATATTACAGTTCTGGAAAATGTGCGTATTTTGGCCTGCAATCTGTTTCAGCGTGAACCACCCGACTGCCTCAGGCCAGACAGGGGCAGGCTATCACTGCCATGAGGAATGGTGCAGACAGGGCATACAGTGAGAGGAACGAGGTGCAGAGAAAGGGCGCCGTGATCCCACGTTGTGACCACGCTCTGTGATTCTGCACGCACCACTGCTCAGAGCAGTCAATACGCCGGCAGAGCAAATATGTATACAGTTCTGCCCAATGTACTTTCCTCGGTTATTTCACGGCAAAAGTGATCAAATGGTTTTTCGCAGCTTCACTGAGGTAACCCGAGCCAGCCTGTCTGGTGGAAGATCTGCTCCACAGACACTCGGTGACAGAGGGCTGACTAAGAGCTCTGTATGGGAACATCGCATATCAGTCAGGAAGATGAGAGCACTAGGCACACAGCTAGGCCGATGGGACAAAATGGCATTTCCTGTCACGCCCATTCTGATAAGGATTGTGCCTCAGAAGTATTCAGCCTGCTCTGCGAGACCCCACAGCGTGCAGAGTATTTCAGATTATAGAATACTTCCAATCCTGATCCCACCACCTGAGGCAAAAACCAAAAATACAATGTATGATATGCTGCATCAGCTATGGGCCTAATTCTGAGTTGATCGCAGCAGCAATTTTGTTAGCAGTTGGGCGAAACCGTGTGCACTGCAGGGGAGGCAGATATAACATGTGCAGAGAGAGTTAGATTTGGGTGGGGTGTATTCAAACTGAAATCTAAATTGCAGTGTAAAAATAAAGGTATCCGTTCACATGGTCGACCATGTTATGGTCGACAGTCATTAGGTCGACCACTATTGGTCGACATTGACATGGTCGACGTGGACACATGGTCGACACATGAAAATGGTCGACACATGAAAGGGTCGACATGAGTTTTTTAACTTTTTTTTCTTTTGGGGAACTTTTCCATACTTTACGATCCACATGGACTACGATTGGAACGGTAAAGTGTGCCGAGCGAAGCGGTAGCGGAGCGAAGGCACCATGCCCGAAGCATGGCGAGCGAAGCGAGCCATGCGAGAGGATGCGGTGCACTAATTGGGGTTCCCAGTCACTTTACGCAAAAAACGACACCAAAAAAAGTTTTTTAAAAAAAACCTCATGTCGACCTTTTCATATGTCGACCTTTCATGTGTCGACCATGTGTCCATGTCGACCATGTCAATGTCGACCAATAGTGGTCGACCTAATGACTGTCGACCATAACATGGTCGACCATTCATACCGGAACCAAAAATAAAGCAGCCAGTATTTACCCTGCACAGAAACAAAATAACCCACCTAAATCTAACTCTCCTCTGCAAATGTCATTTATCTGCCCCCCCTGCAGTGCACATGGTTTTGCCCAATTGCTAACAAACTTTCTGCTGCGATCAACTCAGAATTACCCACTATGTACTCTACTAAGCATTAGAAAGAGATAAGGTGGACGGAGATAAAGTACCAGCCAACCAGCTCCTAACTGCCATGTTACAGGATGTGTTTGAAAAATGACAGGAGCTGATTGTTTGGTACTTTATCTCTCTCTCCAAGGCTTAGTACCAGCAGACACTTTGTATGGTCAGCTAGTATCCATGATAATTCATTGCACCCCAGTAGAACAATGAGACCGTCTCAGACCGTCTGCCACCATTGTGCCAGAGGAATGTACACTGTCAGTTGTTTAGATAGAAATGTAATGGAGTAATACTCAGGTAAAGTACATGATTCACCTGGCACGTGAAGTACACATTACCATCTTCTTGCTGCGCCTATTATTTAATAACTGATGATTTAACTGCCTCATGATGTCTTAATTAACTTTCACTGCAAAAGTCAGAGATCTCAGGGCCTGGTACAGACGTACACAAATGCCGTTGCAGCTGCGATCCTGTACGCAGTGATCGAGATTGCTGGAAAGCACCGTTAGAAATCCAACTGCTTCTGCTGAACTCTTGCCTCTTTAATGCTATAGCTATTTTATCCATAAGTTTTGTCTGTGCTTTTCATTCATGTCTTTATCATACGCTTGGCCAAGGATATAACTCAAACCTGCTCTATTGATGCAAAAAAACAAAACAGAACAGAGTTGCAACCATGGGCACATAAAATAAAGAACTCTGCCTGATGATATACAGACATGGATGAAAAGCAAAGAATGGTGGCATTTTAAGACAGTACTATGATTAGTAAAAGTTGCAAGATGGGATTTGCAGGAGCAATAACTTATTTCGTTTTCAGGAAGGCAATTCCTACTGTGCCTGGAATAAAACTGCACTGCACTGCCCCTTAATAGCTGCACTGTCCCCTTTATAGCTGCACTGTCCCTTTTATAGCTGCGCAGTCCCCTTTATAGCTGCACTGTCCCCTTTATAGCTGCACTGTCCCCTTTATAGCTGCACTGTCCCCTGTCTAAAAAAATTTAAAACAAGGGGGGTGGGGCTGTCATTTCCTTTTGTGCTCCATATATGTTGTTTTAGATAACACAGTCAGCCGGAGAACAGCTACCACAGATAAGTCACATGATGACAGCTAATATACGACTGGTCCCTACTTCTCAGGGAGCGGGCCCTACTGCAGGATCCTCAACAACAAAAAAAAGCTAAAAGGATCTAGAATATTTGACGTCCACTAAAATGAGCCACTGTACTGAGGGATTATGGGAAGGCCCACAAAGGCCTGGACGTAAGCAGCCCATTCCTCCCCCACTCTCTGGGAGACGCCGGAGCACTAATTGTCGATGGCATCGGATTAGCCAGGCAGGTTGGTACGACAGGTCCCTGTCATTGTTAGAGGGGGTCTTTGAAGATCACAGCTCTCTATCTCCTTCTTCAGGAGCTCATCCCTCGGTGCTGAGGAGACAACACCAGCAGAGTAATAAAACACAGAGGAACAAAACGCAGCAGCGGCGGCGCAGGATGACGATCCGGCCTTATTGAACAATTCAGCACGGAGGACGGGGAGAGAACAAGGGATTTCTGGTAAGCCGGAGAACTGTGATGATCTAAGGATGAGCTGGTTCATTTTACCGACTTAGAGAAAGTAAGATACGTATTATGTGCAACCTTCAGACTTGCACGGATGAGGTCACCTTGTGGGGAAAACGATACCGGCACAACAGTGTGAATCCTCCCCCCGGGGCACAGCTTTGATTAACAAGGTGAAGCCAGGTCTCCTTCATGTGGATAAAGAAAAGCGATATTGTTTTAACTGGCTTTGAATGTGGTATTGATATATGTTGTACGTCGCTGTGTAGACACATGAAAGGGAAGCAACCTGTCACTTTACACCTTGTGCTGAGGGGGGGAGCTGGGGACATGTGGCTGGGACCCCCCAGGGATTCTCGCACAGGATAAATGCACCGTTATCGCAGACGGTGATGTGGATGATGGCAGCGTGGGGTGTGGCAGGGGCTGCTGTCAAGGGCGTGTAGCTCAGCTGGGCGGTCGCAGGGCATAAACGCATCAGGGGTATTTATAAAGTGCTGAGGGAACTGTGCACCAGAAGAGGCTGGTCTATCCTGCTCCAAATACTCAGACTGTGATTGGTTGCTAAGAGTTACAGCACCCACTTTCATAAATGCCCCAACCACTTGCCCCCATCTTATATAAACTCAGCTTTTCAACTGATGTTCATTTGTTTATAATTACTAACCCTTTAAAGAGGGGTAGGCAACTTGCCCGGCATCAACTACTGTGGAACTAAAGGTCCCAGCGTGTCCAACATCAGTTTCCACATAAAGACATGGTGCAAAATTGTGCTTAAATACTCATTCTCTCAGTAGCCAATCAGAGATTATTGCTGACCGTTGCTTTGCAAGACTGTTTCATAACAGCTAATCTGATTGGCTGCTGCTGGTAACAGCACAATGAACTGCTGACAAATTGTCGCTTTTTTTGTTGTTGCAGAACTTGATGTCCCAGCAAGACTTGCTCGCCTGTACTATCAATGTCCACCTTAAACTTATAGCCAGGACATGCTGTGACTTGTAGTGGTTTGGTTTATAAAGCATTGCTTAAATTGAAATTGCGCAGGTTACTTGGTAAGGTTCTTATTAAGGGACACAATCTCCACACAAGATGGTTACAGGAAGATGTATTATTAGGACAGCATTGGGAAAGTTTAAACCAGAAACTGGAACCCTATCTCCCTGGGGCATAAGTACCAAGCCTTGGAGAGAGATAAAGTAGCTCCTGACTGCCATGTCACAAGCTGTGTTTGAAAAATGACCGCTAGGAGCTGGCTGGTACTTTATCTCTCCCCACGTTATCATTCTCCAAGCCTTAGTACATCTGCCCTCCTGTCACAGCAGAATAACGAGTATCAGTCTACATTATAGCAGTCCTGATAACTGCACTCCTAGGGGTATATTTACTAAAGTGCGGGTTTATAGAAGTAGATAAATTGCCCATAGCAACCAATCAGATTATACTTATCATGTATCCAGCACCTTCTAGAAGATAATAGGTAGAATCTGATTGGTTACTATTGGCAACATCTTCACTTCTATTAACCCGCACCTTAGTAAATATACCGTCTTTACCTTGTTGTGTTATTAATGCTGAATACATTTGACTCCTAATAATCTCTCCCCTGGCTGCCCACAGACACGCTCTTGTGTTGGTCAGGACATAAATATATCTACTTCCTTTTTCTCTGCATTACAAAAGATGTTCTGTTAGAGTCTCTCTTCTTCTTTCTGTTTCCGGCTTTCGTGTGAATGGGCGCTCGCACGTCCTTGTCCCACGGCCCCCAGTATCTGCTCACATCCTCTGCTACCATAATCACTGCGGCGCTGCACGCAGCTTGTCAGGTGCGGTTACATTACAGGGCGATAATAATAGGAGCTCAAGAAACATAAGGGTGTCCCACATAGAGATGAGCGGGTTCGGTTTCTTTGAATCCGAACCCGCACGAACTTCACTTTTTTTTTCACGGGTCCGAGCGACTCGGATCTTCCCGCCTTGCTCGGTTAACCCGAGCGCGCCCGAACGTCATCATGACGCTGTCGGATTCTCGCGAGACTCGGATTCTATATAAGGAGCCGCGCGTCGCCGCCATTTTCACACGTGCATTGAGATTGATAGGGAGAGGACGTGGCTGGCGTCCTCTCCATTAGAATAGATTAGAAGAGAGAGAGAGAGAGAGAGATTGTGCAGACAGAGTTTACCACAGTGACCAGTGCAGTTGTTGTTAAGTTAACTTTTATTTAATATATCCGTTCTCTGCTATATCCGTTCTCTGCCTGAAAAAAACGATACACAGCAGTCACACAGTGTGACTCAGTCTGTGTGCACTCAGCTCAGCCCAGTGTGCTGCACATCAATGTATAAAAGCTTATAATAATTGTGGGGGAGACTGGGGAGCACTGCAGGTTGTTATAGCAGGAGCCAGGAGTACATAATATTATATTAATTTAAAATTAAACAGTGCACACTTTTGCTGCAGGAGTGCCACTGCCAGTGTGACTAGTGGTGACCAGTGCCTGACCACCAGTATAGTAGTATATTGTTGTATACTATCTCTTTATCAACCAGTCTATATTAGCAGCAGACACAGTACAGTGCGGTAGTTCACGGCTGTGGCTACCTCTGTGTCGGCAGTCGGCACTCGGCAGGCAGTCCGTCCATCCATAATTGTATAATTATATACCACCTAACCGTGGTATTTTTTTTTCTTTCTTTATACCGTCGTCATAGTCATACTAGTTGTTACGAGTATACTACTATCTCTTTATCAACCAGTGTACAGTGCGGTAGTTCACGGCTGTGGCTACCTCTGTGTCGGCAGTCGGCAGGCAGTCCGTCCATCCATAATTGTATTATTATAATATATACCACCTAACCGTGGTTTTTTTTTCATTCTTTATACCGTCATAGTGTCATACTAGTTGTTACGAGTATACTACTATCTCTTTATCAACCAGTGTACAGTGCGGTAGTTCACGGCTGTGGCTACCTCTGTGTCGGCAGTCGGCAGGCAGTCCGTCCATCCATAATTGTATTATAATATATACCACCTAACCGTGGTTTTTTTTTCATTCTTTATACCGTCATAGTGTCATACTAGTTGTTACGAGTATACTACTATCTCTTTATCAACCAGTGTACAGTGCGGTAGTTCACGGCTGTGGCTACCTCTGTGTCGGCAGTCGGCAGGCAGTCCGTCCATCCATAATTGTATTATAATATATACCACCTAACCGTGGTTTTTTTTTCATTCTTTATACCGTCATAGTCAGTCATACTAGTTGTTACGAGTATACTACTATCTCTTTATCAACCAGTGTACAGTGCGGTAGTTCACGGCTGTGGCTACCTCTGTGTCGGCACTCGGCAGGCAGTCCGTCCATCCATAATTGTATTATAATATATACCACCTAACCGTGGTTTTTTTTTCATTCTTTATACCGTCATAGTCAGTCATACTAGTTGTTACGAGTATACTACTATCTCTTTATCAACCAGTGTACAGTGCGGTAGTTCACGGCTGTGGCTACCTCTGTGTCGGCACTCGGCAGCCCGTCCATAATTGTATATACCAGTGACCTAACCGTGGTTTTTTTTTCTTTCTTTATACATACATACTAGTTACGAGTATACTATCTCTTTATCAACCAGTCTATATATTAGCAGCAGACACAGTACAGTGCGGTAGTTCACGGCTGTGGCTACCTCTGTGTCGGCACTCGGCAGCCCGTCCATAATTGTATATACCACCTAACCGTGGTTTTTTTTTCTTTCTTTATACATACATACTAGTTACGAGTATACTATCTCTTTATCAACCAGTCTATATATTAGCAGCAGACACAGTACAGTGCGGTAGTTCACGGCTGTGGCTACCTCTGTGTCGGCACTCGGCAGCCCGTCCATAATTGTATATACCAGTGACCTAACCGTGGTTTTTTTTTCTTTCTTTATACATACATACTAGTTACGAGTATACTATCTCTTTATCAACCAGTCTATATATTAGCAGCAGACACAGTACAGTGCGGTAGTTCACGGCTGTGGCTACCTCTGTGTCGGCACTCGGCAGCCCGTCCATAATTGTATATACCAGTGACCTAACCGTGGTTTTTTTTTCTTTCTTTATACATACATACTAGTTACGAGTATACTATCTCTTTATCAACCAGTCTATATATTAGCAGCAGACACAGTACAGTGCGGTAGTTCACGGCTGTGGCTACCTCTGTGTCGGCACTCGGCAGCCCGTCCATAATTGTATATACCACCTAACCGTGGTTTTTTTTTCTTTCTTTATACATACATACTAGTTACGAGTATACTATCTCTTTATCAACCAGTCTATATATTAGCAGCAGACACAGTACAGTGCGGTAGTTCACGGCTGTGGCTACCTCTGTGTCGGCACTCGGCAGCCCGTCCATAATTGTATACTAGTATCCAATCCATCCATCTCCATTGTTTACCTGAGGTGCCTTTTAGTTGTGCCTATTAAAATATGGAGAACAAAAATGCCACTCCTAGATGGGCCCGGTGTTTGTGTCGGCCACTAGGGTCGCTAATCTTACTCACACAGCTACCTCATTGCGCCTCTTTTTTTCTTTGCGTCATGTGCTGTTTGGGGAGGGTTTTTTGGAAGGGACATCCTGCGTGACACTGCAGTGCCACTCCTAGATGGGCCCGGTGTTTGTGTCGGCCACTAGGGTCGCTTATCTTACTCACACAGCGACCTCGGTGCAAATTTTAGGACTAAAAATAATATTGTGAGGTGTGAGGTATTCAGAATAGACTGAAAATGAGTGTAAATTATGGTTTTTGAGGTTAATAATACTTTGGGATCAAAATGACCCCCAAATTCTATGATTTAAGCTGTTTTTTAGTGTTTTTGGAAAAAAACACCCGAATCCAAAACACACCCGAATCCGACAAAAATAATTCGGTGAGGTTTTGCCAAAACGCGTTCGAACCCAAAACACGGCCGCGGAACCGAACCCAAAACCAAAACACAAAACCCGAAAAATTTCAGGCGCTCATCTCTAGTCCCACAGAGCTTGCAATCTAATACAACAAACAAAAGGGAACTGAGCCCAAAACTTTACGACAATATATATATATATATCTATTTGCCAAACGCAAAGCCCTTCTGCGTCCGATCTAATCTAAACATTGCAGTACAGTATGTAACTGGCACCTGGTACTATGGCGGGCTGAACAGGCCGGAGTCAGTACCTAGATATGACGGACAATTTACAGGCAAAGTAAGAGTTTGGCAGTAGGTGAAATGAAAGAATTTCACCCATTCTGGAATATCTCTTCCTCCCGGTACACTGCGTTCAGGATCCCACACCTATTGGGATAGGCCCAACCTCATTCATCTTACTGGTATAACAGTCAGGGCTGCATGAGATGGGAATGAAGTAACTGAGGGCCAAGTTATCAATCCTTGGAGAGTGATAAATTGCACGGTGATAAAATACCAAACAATCAGCTCCTAGTTGTCATTTTTCAAACACAGTCTGTAACATGGCAATTATGAGCTGATTGGCTGGTACTTTATCACCGGGCAATTTATCACTCTCCAAGGCTTGATAAATCTGAGCCTGCCACTCAGTAAGTCTGTTGTAGCTGATAGGATCACCACAGCCCAGAGGCCCTATCGATAATCAATTCTGCGTGCACTGCAGATCTACTCAAAGGGCAAATCGCCCCAAGCCTGTACCACGCTGATGCGAATAAACTCACTCAGGAGGAGTGGAGGTTTCCCATAGCAACCTATCAGCTCTCAACATTTTATAGACTGTGCTAGATAAATGATAAGCTGATCGGTTGCTATGGGTTACACCTCTATTTTGTTCTCTTTAGAAGGCCTGGGAAAAACGTACCAAACCTTGATGAGAGATAAAGGGGGTAATTCAGAGTTGATCGCAGCAGGATTTTTGTTAGCAATTGGGCAAAACCATGTGCACTGCAGTTGGGGCAGATATAACATGTGCAGAGAGAGTTAGATTTGGGTGGGGTGTGTTCAATCTGCAATCTAATTTGCAGTGTAAAAATAAAGCAGCCAGTATTTACTCTGCACAGAAATAAAATAACCCACCCAAATCTAACTCTTTCTGCACATGTTATATCTGCCTCCCCTGCAGTGCACATGGTTTTGCCCAACTGCTATCAAAAATCCTGCTGCGATCAACTTGGAATTGCCCCCCATGTGCACTGCAGGGGGGGGGGATATAACATGTGCAGAGAGAGTTAGATTTGGGTGGGGTGTGATCAAACTGAAATCTAAACTGCAGTGTAAAAATAAAGCAGCCAGTATTTACCCTGCACAGAAACAATATAACCCACCCAAATCTAACTCTCTCTGCACATGTTACATCTGCCCCCCCCCCCTGCAGCATGTTTTTGCCCAACTGCTAACAAATTTGCTGCTGCGATCAACTCTGAATTACCCCCAAAGTACAAACCAATCAGCTCCTGTCACTTTTGAAACACAGCCTGTAACATGGCAGTTAAGAGCTGATTGGCTGGTAATTTATCTCTCCACTATATCCCATTCCAAGGTTTGATACATCATCCCTTTTATCAAAAATATATTTGCGGCTTGTTGTCGGAAAACGCCCATGTCCGGGGTTAGCTGCAAATATTTAGTATCAGATAAATGTATGTAGGAGGGACCGCAGCAGAAACCTCCGGTAGCTGCTGCGATCCCTCCATTCCCACCAAGCAGCAGCAACTCCATAGGTTTCTATGATGGATGCGATGCTACTAGACTTACCAATTTCTGGAATACCTAGCATTCTGGAGATTGGCCCCTCGCAGCTAATGCCATCTGAAGATGGCGGTAGCCCGCTGTGGCCTATAAGCTACACATCACAATGCCAGCCAGCAGGGGGTAACTCCTGAAATGGCTGCTGTACATGTGTACCAGCGGGACCGTGCATCCACAGTAGTCCCGTCTCCACACTGAGCACATCGCAGGGACAGGCTCCTTTGTGGGCGCTCTATAATACATTGGCCCGATACAATCACATATTGCAATCACATCCTAATATCATGCACAAATTGCATTGTGATTAGTGATAAATAGGCCCCTAAAGGGTCTATTTATTAAAACAACGTAATAGAGCCCTATAATTATCATCTCTAATTGGCGCAGTAAGGAATGCTAGTTGTAGCCCGAGCCGGTGCATACTGTAGCTGACAACTCTCTAGTGTCTCATGCTTTAGGCCAGTGGTCTCTAACCTTAATTGGGGTGTGAGCTACTTTCGGAAAATAAAACCACTGAAGGAGCTACCCCCTCTCCCCAATGCGCATATATGTTCCTGCGGAAGTGGGTGTGGCCTCACAAAAGTGGGTGTGGCCTCACAACTACAAGTAATACCCCCCCCCCAGCGTAGTGCCAGATACACAAATAATGCCCTTCAGCAGTGCCAGATACACAAATAATGCCCCCACCAGTGCCACATACAATTCCCCTCCCGCAGTGCCATTTAAAATGCCCTCCCCCCGCAGTGTCCGATGCCCCACACAGTGCTAACCCTTGCTGACGGAAGAGGAGGAGTGTGTAGTCCGGAGAGCGGTGCGGTGAGGGTGACAGAATCTCCGGCGGCGGCGGGCATTTAAAATATGGTGCCGGTAAGTGAGCCAATCAAAACTCTTGACCCGGCAGCCAATCAGGTGCCGCCACTGCCGGTCTACGAGCTCTGATTGGCTGATGGACGGCACAATATTAAAAATGAAGGGAGGAGTGCCAGTGACTTCCCAAACCCGTGCGCTCTGTGATCTACCGAAAATACTACGGTGAGCAACCGGTAGCTCGCGAGCTACGGGTTGGAGATCACTGCTTTAGGCTCTCTTTAAACAGCCCCAATACCTAAATCCCTTTTGCATGACTTTAAGTACAAGGGGGCTTGATAAATAGGCCCCTTAGAGTGAAATCCCAGGTTACGTCACTCTTCTTTATAGGTTCTATTTATCGATTATATTAAAACTAACTATAAACAAATAATGAAGAAGACAAAGAAAGAAGACACTTAAACTAGCAAAAAACTGGGAGCCTTCTGTCCGCCACACGTGTGCATGCGGTGGGGGGGGGGTATATGTGTTTACTGCAGTGTGATGGCCGCAAAGTTCTGGGGCGAGTATATAAAGTAAACGGAAATCATGGTGCTGAGGGAATAGATCTTTTAAATGTTAGTATTTTGCCCTAATCCTCACTTGTGAAAAAATCAGCGCGGGCTGCCATAAACTGGAGAGACTCCTAACAAGAGTTTCATTGTCTGAGACAGGTGTGAGATTGGAACAGATTCCAGGCCAAGACACCGGGTATCTGAGCCAGCTCTTCAAGCTGAAAACATGCAACAACCATCCAGTAATACCACCGCAGCCAGCCAGAGACTCAACAATTTAAGGCTTAGCGCACACACACAGACACACAAACACACATACACACAACATAAATCAGACAAGGATGTACCAGCCAACCGTCAGGGACTTGGGCAGAAGCCTGCAGACGTCTGAGCACATCAGACCTCTCCTGTTTGGGTTATTGGAAAACCTTCTTCAGTCTGGGTGGAGCAGCCAGTTCAGGCAGATTTAAACGCTGTCTTATCTTGTCCAGACATTTTTTTTTTCATAGCTGTTTACTTCATCTAGCGAATTGTGAATATTTACTAAGGATGATTTCCTTCGACTATTGATGTAAGCGCAGAACAAGAACACAGAGACGCAACTTGTTTTATTTATGCGATCGTCTGCGTTGCCGCTAAATGGCGCACTTCTGTATGTACAAATGGAAGCGATGTGCTTAGTACGGCAGCTCCTAGGCAGTACGGTTACCATTTTACCATATTTTAGGGTATCCACATTGCGCAATAAACAGTGCACTCTATCACTCGCTTCATCAACAACAGGGACCCACTGTACCAGTCTTTTAAATATAACTAGTAGCAGCATCTGAGGGATATCGATTTGATTGTGGTTGCCCTCCGTGTATTTTATCCTACAGATTCATTTATCCCAATTGACAGGAGGCCCAAACTGTATTCTGTAATCATCTAAGGGGGGAATTCAGGACTTTACACCCTTAATGCAGAGGCCCAGCTGCAGATATTCAGCCTGCGAGTTATCAGGTCGGCCGTTTAAATCTTGGCACTTATAAAAGCGGCTCGCTGCGCGGGTGCAGTGCAGTGAGATGCAGGCTGCATGCATTGGGCTGTCACTAAGCATCATTCTTCTGATCTCACTGCAATGCAGCCACCCACATTATTTATTGGGTCTTGTCATTTAACGGATCACCCAAAATATAGCTGAAACACCCTAAATTAATTTGCCTGTATGCAACACCATACATACGAAGAAAATGAAGGACAAATATGTCTGCACTCACTGTGTAAAGTGCTGGACCTAGGCACCCGACCTAGGTCCCCTAGAAGCAGCGCATTATCGGGTACCATAGCAAATTTAGGTACTGGGATGACGATGCCATTCTAACCTCCAGGACACCCCTTATTATGCCAAAATAGCTGAATGGGGCCTCAGGAAATGGGGAGTGACATCACCCACCCCTCAATAAACCCCTCTCTTCTGGGTTCCAAACCGGCAACACTCCCTGTAGTTCTGTGACTGTCCTATATGTTAAATACAGACATGACTGTAGTTCTGCCACATGTGCTTATGTCAGTATCCGGATGGTAGAGGTCGACACTACTTAGGTCGACAGTCACTAGGTCAACCACTATTGTCCAACACTGACATGGTCGACATGGGAAAATGGTCGACGCGTGACAGGTCGACACTTGAAAAGGTCGACATGGCTTTTTTTAATTAGATTTTTTACTTTTTCATACATTATCATCCACATGAACCATGATTGGGAATAGAAACCTGTGTGTGCTGAATGCAAGGGGACGCAAAACACTAATTGGGGTTCCTGGTCATGTTACGGAAAAAAACAACACCAAAAACAGTTGAAAAATCCATGTTGGCTTTTATATGTGTCGACCTGACCCGTGTCGACCGTTTTCATGTATTGACCATTTTCCCTTGTCCACCAATAATGGTCAACCTTAACTTAGGTTGACCATTTACCTCAGAACCGCTTATGTCTGATCCTATAGGAGGCTGGCATAGGACAAGCGGCACTAAAACAAAAAACTCCCTAAAATATATATATAAATATTTCAAAGGATCCTTTCAGTAATTGGCACCAGGTTAGCCAGAGCAGAGCAGGTTCCTGGCCACATAATATACTAATCATACAAAGGAACACTGATATTAGATGCCTACATACTCCACGGCCTGCAGCCTCCGCTCGTCTGAGGACTCCTTCCAGTAAAGGGTGTGTGAGCTGTATCTGGAACTTCTGTTCCGTGACTAAACGTCTTCGTTTTACCAAGTGAAAATCAACTGGCGCTTCTCCTTCCCCTCTCGCTGGCGGGCTGACTACTGGCTGCCCGTGCCAATAATAGACAAGGGCCTGCCACAGCTGTGGCTCTGTCGACATCTCGCTGTCACACACACCTGTCGGGCCCTGTGCTTCTGGCTGGATAGTCACAGCCTCTCACAGCTGCAAGGGAAGCTGACTGAAAGCTTCAGCTCATGAGTGGGATCAACTTGATACCCTGGCAGAATCTCCTACTATTTGCTGTAAACCATCACAAAACATGAGACCGCCTGCTGAAAGGGAACCGTGGCCGCAAATCCAGGGAGGCCCCGCGCACACCCACCGCTCAGATACCGAGGGCGGTCACCTGATACATCGTAAATTAAGCTCTAAACGGATATGTACAGTTTGCTTAACTTAGAAATTCTTGATTTTATGCGTCCCTGTGCTAAGTTTAACGGCTTAGCTCCCTGAGGGGTTCTTTCACCGCTATGAAATGGATTTTAACCTTTAATCAACTTCCGTTTAATGGTTTTTTATGCGCCCTCTTGCGACTTTTACTAAATAATGCCGTGTTTTGCTTTTTAGCTCATTGTGTGCTTCTCAGTCACTTGCTCATACCATCAGGCCGCATAGTTCATTTTCACCGTCGATGTCACAAGCCAGGGGAGATCCGGCGGGTGATGTCACTGCGCATTTCTCGCCCAGGAGAAAGGGGACTGCGCTATATTCACTGAGTGCCTCAGGGGGTGCCACAAGTGCATCAGAAGTTGCTGCGGGGGCCTCAGATGAGGGGGTGTCATTGCTGTGCCGCATTTGAGGGCTAGAACAAATCACCGAAGGAGCAAAAGGTTAGTAAGATTTAAAGAAGACACGTACCAGCCAATAAACAATAGGGCCCTCAGTCCGAGTTGTTCGCTCGTTAGCTGCTTTTAGCAGCTTTGCACACGCTAAGCCGCCGCCTACTGGGAGTGAATCTTAGCATAGTAGATTTGCGAACGAAAGATTAGCAGAATTGCAAATAGACACTTCTTAGCAGTTTCTGAGTAGCTCCAGACTTACTCTGCCACTGCGATCAGTTCAGTCAGTTTCGTTCCTGGTTTGACGTCACAAACACTCCCAGCGTTCGCCCAGACACTCCCCAGTTTCTTCAGACACTCCCGCGTTTTTTCCCAGAAACGGCAGCGTTTTTTCACACACTCCCATAAAACGGCCAGTTTCCGCCCAGAAACACCCACTTCCTGTCAATCACACTACGATCACCAGAACGAAGAAAAAACCTCGTAATGCCGTGAGTAAAATACCAAACTTAATAGCAAATTTACTTGGCGCAGTCGCACTGCGGACATTGCGTATGCGCATTAGCGACTAATCGCTCCGTTGCGAAAAAAAAATAACGAGCGATCAACTCGGAATGACCACCTATGAGCGGATGCAGAGATGACGCTACAGCAGTTTGCGCAGCTTATCTGATGTATTTTTGCACTGTGTGATTTCATGTTGGCAAAGTTCCGTGAGGGGGTGCTGACACAACTGCAAGCTAGGCAGAGCTGGATGTAAGCGTATATAAGTCAGGCGCATGTCTTGCATCTAGTACAGGGATTTTTCTTATAGAAATATATATTTACAGCTCTTTACCAACATTAGCTGAATGCTGGCTCTGAACTGTATATCCAATAACTGACTCTGACCACGTTCACACCTTATTGTACCTCTGAACTGCCAGGTGACCCAATCACCAACTTGCCCACAAGGTATTTAAATAAGACGAGTGTCAGCATCCTAGCCAGGCCATATTAGTGCGGTCAGAAGAGGGCAATGCACACAGGGAATGGTCAACGCCTGGTAATATTCCACCATGCCCAATAATAACCATTATCCATGGTATCATTACTGGTGGGCTGTCAGTAGCCCTATATTGGCTGTAGACTGCAGTGCGCCAAATATCTGATCCACTTTCAGACTAGCAGCTCACGGACACCGGAACCAGTGTCCGCTGTGTCTCTGAGCCTTTTCCCAGTGTCATATTTTCTAATTGAAAACGAAACATGGGAGTATTTGTTAGACTGCTCAAAAACCGTCTGTTGTGACTGAGCCCCATCAATACAAGCAGGGATCTTTATTAGTACGCGTGGGAGCTGCCATGTAACATTATAGAGAATGGCAAGCAATGTTAAAGCCTCTTGGCCGTTACAGTAAGTCATCTGTGAGTGCAGGGTCCCTTTACTTTTAAACAGCACCGGGGAGAGTGTAGGCCAGCGCCCTGCAGTGTTGTCTGCTGGTACAATAACTCAGATCCAGTTACAGCGGCCACTGCAGGAACAGACAATCTGCAGAAAGGCTTGGCTCCTAATGGTCCGGGATCCGGAGAGATAAAAGTATGTTACACATTCTACGGTTAATTTGTTGACAAATAAGACATATCTGGCCAGCAGCTGAGCCCGATCCCTGCAAACCCCCTGCTATCCAGGACATAGCCACATTCTTCTGATCCGTATTGCCCGACAACATGGCTGAGGATTAACAAAGCGTTAGTCATCGCAACTGGAGAGATCCACGTCCGGCATTTCTACTGGATGTTTTTATATACAGGTTGAGTATCCCATATCCAAATATCCGAAATACGGAATATTCCGAAATACGGACTTTTTTGAGCGAGAGTGAGATAGTGAAACTTTTGTTTTCTGATGGCTCAATGTACACTAACTTTGTTTAATACACACAGTTATTAAAAATATTGTATTAAATGACCTTCAGGCTGTGTGTATAAGGTGTATATGAAACATAAATGAATTGTGTGAATGTAGACACACTTTGTTTAATGCACAAAGTTATAAAAAATATTGGCTAAAATGACCTTCAGGCTGTGTGTATAAGGTGCATATAAAACATAAATGCATTCTATGCTTAGATTTAGGTCCCATTGCCATGATATCTCATTATGGTATGTAGTTATTCCAAAATACGGGAAAATCCCATATCCAAAATACCTCTGGTCCCAAGCATTTTGGATAAGGGATACTCAACCTGTACCGTCTTATACTTTCCTTGAGGCCTGAAGAGAGGTTTTATGGAGTAAGGAGCACTAAAATTCTAACTCTAAGGAGGATACAGTATGTCGTCATCAGGTCGACACTGTAAACAGTCAAAAGTTTGACACTGAATGTCATAATGTTGACATGGTTAAAATACTGACACCCAGCCATACTTGTTGACGTAATGGCTGATCTCTCTGTGAGGAAGCAGCCAGGTCAACTCACCAGGGGGCGTGGCTCCAGAGAAGGGGCCGGTCTGGGGTGTAGACGTGATTGCATCATGGCGGCTCTGCCCCCACCCGGCGGAAAGTAAAGCAGGGGGTGGGGCTATGATGATGCAATTCAGCATGAATCATGTCATCACCCCACCCACTTTTGCTCCGTGAGCGGATGATGCGGCGGAGAGAGGGGGCTGCGGACAGGGGTGAGCAAAATGCGGGAGGCTTGGCTACTTCGGGAGACTCCCGGCCATTCCGGGACAGTAGGCAAGTATGCACCCAGCACGTCGACACCTGCAAAATGTCAACACAGCCGAAAGTGTCAGCACATAATCGGCAGGATGTAATGGAGTTTGAGATTGCTGGAGGTGCAAGATGCCGACATGTTGGAGGTTTTCTTAAAGGGGCAACACTTACATGGCAAAACCACTACATCCCGCCGACACAGTCAAAATGTCAACAATAGAACTATTAGAGTTAGACTTAAAACTGTGTGTGGGCATTATGTACCTATTGACATTTTGGCTGTTGACGTTTTGTAACTGCCGACATCATGCTGTCTTTATAATGACTGTTGACATTGCATTTGCCGACATAACATACCAAAACAAATACAATTATCTGCGTTTATTCTGTTGTGTCCCTGAGCTGCCTCTACCACTAACATGTCCTTTCTGTATGCACAGCAACAGCTAAAAATAAACATAATTAATAAGTAAACTTTATTATTTGATAATATCTGAAACACAAACTGCAGGAAAAGACAACAAAAAATCCCTTATGTCCTGTCCCTAGGAGTGTCTAATGTTTCATGTGCCTGCCATAAGCCAGAGAAAAGGCCGCTCAGAGAAAAGGCCACTCAGCAGAATAAAACGACGCAGGAATAAAAGTTTTAACACACCGTACTGAAATAATCGCCCGCATCTGGGCTGACCTTAGAAAACGGGAGGGTCGGGTATGATTTTTGGCATCCTGCTTTTGAAAATCAAAAGTATATTTTTGTTTCATTATATGTTTGCCTTTGAGGATCAGAGGAGTTTCTTATTTATTTAGTTTGCTGTGTAACACGAACCTGCATCAATACGTGGAGTGTACTGCCAGGAAGGGATTATAAGAGGCTATTCTGTGTGAGGAAGCACTAGAGTCACACAGCTTGCGCAATCATTAACGCTCTCCCTGCCGGAGGGGCTTAAGAGTTACTCATAAACCCAAAGTTACCTAGCTTCTGGGAAGTCGGTGAGCCAGCAGGCTGGAATGCTCAGTACCTGGATAGATAATAAATCGTCTTGTAACGTAATCACCTCAGCCACCTGTAATACGGATCAATCTCCTTTTCCCACCCAGAATATATGTCGTCTCTAACCAGTAATAGATGTTACTATTATGGATGCACCAAATAATGTGTCAGAATTACGGACTGAATCTGAACTCTGATTGACATATACTTAAGTTAAATAAATACAATTCTATCTATCTATCTATCTATCTATCTATCTATCTATCTATCTATCTATCTATCTATCTATCTATCTATCTGTCAGTATAACGGACCCGGATTTTCTCCCCCACCCCCTCTTTCTCCCCCCTGCTGCTCGTCTACGCAACTCACCGGCTAGCTCCGCCCCTCATTATCAAAAGGTAAGCATATTAGAATATTTTGATAAGTACAGCTTATAACACACTACATATAATACAAGAAGAAAGGACAAACCAATATTTCCACAGACACAGAAGTTCATGTGGCTGCTGTATTGTTTCTAAGCAAATAATGTACAAACTGAATATGGCTTCATAACTAATTACACCATACAGTTATATGATCTGTTACAAGGCAGCTGTACTAAGCCTCGGAGAGTGGTAGAGTGGAGAGAGATAATGCGGCAGATGTATATTAACCCTGGAGAAGTGATAAAGTGGAAGGTTATAACACACCAGCCAATCAGCTCCTAACGGTCACGTAACAAGCTGGGTTTGAAAAATGACAGGAGCTGACTGGTTGGTGCGTTATCACCTTTCACTTTATCACTTCTCCAGGCTTAATACATCTGCCCCAAAGTACCAACCAACCAGCTCCTGTCATTTTTCAAACCCAGCCTGTAACATAGCAGTTAGGAGCTGATTGGCTGGTAGTTTATCTCTGTCCACTTTATCACTCTCCGGGGCTTAGGGGGACATTTACTAAGCAGTGATAAGAGCGGAGAAGTGAGCCAGTGGAGAAGTTGCCCCATCAACCAATCAGCGGCTCTTTCTCATTTTATAGTATGCAAATGATAGAAGTTACTTTAGTGCTGATTGGTTGTCATGGGCAACTTCTCCACTGGCTCACTTCTCCTCTCTTAATACTGCTTAGTAAATGTCCCCCTTAGTACTCTACGACTAACGTCAGGGCCATCCCTCTGACCCTGGGGCATTTATAATGGAATTGCGTGGCACACAGTGTCATTTTTCCAGTTAACCATTACCAGTAACGTGTGATTTATGTAAAGTATTTTCAGGTTCCGGAGAGGGACAGATCTGTGCGGTAAATGACATGTCCGCTGGAAGCTACTGACTGAAAATGTGCTCAGGGTTTAAGTTCATCATTATAATGCCGAAATGAGGCACAGCTCACAGCTCGCCCACTGTTCAGAAAGAATAAATCAGTACTATATTAGTAATCCATTACATCTGCACAAAGTCTTCAGCACTGGCAGCCAAGAGAAAATGACTTGGCTAAACTTGGCTAAGCTTACACGTATGTGGTTTGCACTTGTTAAGCCTGGGAAGGCTGTGTGCCATACTTGCTAAGTGGTGTTAAGTCATAAAGTGCATTTCTGTCCTTTCAGGGTGCCATATGGTCTAGCAGAGATTAGCGTATGTGATAGATCAGCTGACTGCTTAGCGCGCTAATATATGCATTCATTACAGAATCACCTCTACTCAAATACAAAATTGTTTTATTAAATTGGAAACTTTCTGATGGCCACACAGGCTGTAATGTTGGCTTCGATATTAGTCCCTTGGCCAATGGCCAGATATTGAAATGTCAAGCCTGAAATGAGTACGGTTCATTGGATTATTATTGGCCATATTGGTAAATGCAGGCAGAATATAGTTATTACACAGTAGGTCTGTTACTGTGCGGTCGTCTTTTGACAGCACTAATAGACCACAATGAGAAATATGGCCACACTACTGACCCAATACCACCCAGTTTGGCCTTCAAACCAATGGTAAGAAATAGTGTTAAGCAATTTGGCCATTTTCAATCACTTGTCATAGCCATCACGCAGTGCGTAGGTCCAAACGAACAGGGCATGTGCCAAGAAACGCCATTCGATGGGTATGACCATCTGTGTGTGACCATTATTCTACAATGTATACACAACAGAGTTCATGCAGAGTGAGCACTATGACAGTTGTCGGTGCGCAAGTTCAGAGCTGTGTGTACGCAACTGCATCCATGCTGAGTTACGACCTCCTGACGCTCATATGACTGTATCCGAGACTTATGACTGACAATAAAGTGATCACATTACTTCCTGCATTGTCCCCTAAGCTGCTCTACTCTCTGCGCCGATGGAAATCTGAGAAAGCCGGATCCACTTGGGCGGGATCCTTTGGATCCCTTTCCATAAAAAAACGTTGAAATGTAGCCCATAGGCTACAACGGATAACGCTTTGGCTTCAGGAGCTTGGTAGAAACCTATGGGGGCTGAGGATGCTATCTGAAATCCAGGGACCATAGCAGATATCAGAAATATTTGCTGATGACCCTCAATTGGACATCTCGGGGGTACTTAATATTTGCGGGTACCCCTGAAAGAGGATGTTTTCAGGGTATATACCACAAATATACTTTAATAATTAGGCACCTAAGCATCAGCCCCAATAACAGCAGGAGATCAGTCATAATACATGCACTGAAGGACTCTGGGTAATCATAATATTATAGCCAATGCTCAAGGCACTCCAATTTGACCAAAAACCCTGTAATTGAGGGAAGGGATCCATGCACTACAAATATATGCTATAAAAGACCAACCTGCAGCCTGTGAGGTGATTTCTCCTCAGGTAACTGCAGTATAGTGACACGTCGCTGAAGAAAATGGCGGCAGTGCCATCTTCTTATACACTGGGCCTGTATCACCACATAAAAGAGTCAAACAGGTTTGGTGCTGAGCCACTCTCTATTGTGTTCAGAGAACCCGTGTCGCTGTACAGACATGTTACCTGCAGGCGTGCTTGCCAGCAGCCTGATAAACACTGCATTGTGTTACCTACCCTAGAGCACTCCCTGTGTGAATACACTTTTGTGTGAGAGATTGATGTTGTTCTCTCTTGTTGCCCCAAATCTGGCTATATGCTTACATTCAAATGGAACCTTGGCACTGTAAAATAAGCATAAATAATTGCTTCTCATATTTTGTTTTAAGAAAATTACCTCAGTTTTAATTTAAACAGACAGGCTGAGTATTTATTTTCAACGATCTTAACGGTTCTGGCTAATTGCTAAGACGTTCCTTTCCCGCGCGGCCTGCACAGCGTACAGTGGAATAGGAATCATTTAGGGAACACTGGTATGGGATCGTTTATCCAAGTACTCGTTTGGTAAATCAGACAGAGAAAAAGTCATTTCTGCTTTCAATCAGTGTTACTACGCACACAGACATGCGCTCCTCTGTACTAATAAGGAGCGCCAACAAAGAGTTTTCTATTGGCGCTTATCGCAGCGTCAGAAAGTCAGTCACCCTTAGAAAACTATGCCGCAGCAGCCGGCCATACTGGATGCCAGCGTCAAGAGTAGTCTCAACGCATTTAGATTCTGCGCATGTTTGACCCGGTTTCGCCAGCTCATATATGTGTAGAGGAATTGGTGTCCGTGGGTTGTAAGGAAATAAATTCAAAATATGATTCAAATTTATAATAGGTAGCTTAATAAAATGTAGAAATTAAAATTGCTATATATACATGTATATATATATATATATATATATATATATATAAATAAAGCGTTTATTAATTCATTGTTTATGGCAAGTCTCAAATGGCGAAAGGATCCTTGTTAAATAGGCTTTGCCGGAGAAATGTATAAAGTGGTGAAAAGAACGAAGAAGTGGACCAGTGGAGATGTCGCCTATAGCTACCAATCAGCTTTGAGGTAGCATTTAAAAAGTGCATTCTATACAATGGTAGGTAGACACTGATTGGTGTCTATGGGCAACTTCTCCACTGATTCACTTCTTCATTTTTTTCACTGCTTGACACATCTTCCCACAGTCTCCCTTTCATAAATACTCCCGGTGGCCACAGAGCATTGCACTGTGAGGAGCACTGATGAACACTTTAATAGAATGGGAATCCTGAGGGCAGAGGGGTGAACGGCAATATTTATAAGTGTCATTTAACTATTTACTACAAATAATGTTAAAAAGGCGTAAATAATATGTTGTTCTAGACTGGTACTCTATGCAAATGTTTTCTTATGCAGCCTTCATCTTAAGGTCCATACACACTTAACGATAAAATGAGCGACGTCGCTCATTTTCCCCCTCCTTGAGCGACGTCGCTCATTTTATCGTTAAGTGTGTATGCTGCCAGCGACGACCGATGCGCGGCCCCGCGGGTTGGCAACGATCGTCGCTGTCGGTAGGGCATGCATGAAGGATGTGGACTGTCGTCCACGACCTTCATGCAGGGCTGGCGGGGGCGTGACGTCACTGAGCGATATGAGCGGTCATATCGCTCAGTGCGTACAGGCGGCCACCGACCGGCTGGCCCGGGAGGGGGAAACGTGAGACGATGTCGCTCACAGAGCGACATCGTCTAATGTGTATGGGCCTTAAGTCACCTAGACAACCTTTTCTGGGTAGGAGTAAAAGGGGGTACAAGCCTAGGCTGCAATGGAGGGAGGGTGTTAGGGGGCAGATGTACGAAGCTTTGGAGAGAGATAAAGTGGACGGCGATAAAGTACCAACCAACCAACCAGTTCCTAACTGTCATTTTTCAACCACAGCCTGTAACATGGCAGTTAGGAACTGATTGTTTGGAACTTTATCTCTCTCCACTTTATCACTCTCCAAGGTTTAGTAATCTCCCTCATCATCATCACTTTAATTACAAATCCCGACACCTATAACTTACATCCATGGGCCCTCATTCCGAGTTGATCGCTCTCCAGCTACTTTTTGCAGCCGTGCAAACGCATAGTCGCCGCCTACGAGGGAGTGTATCTTCGCTTTGCAAGTGTGCGATCGCATGTGCAGCCGAGTGGGAATGATAAAGTTTTTTGCAGTATCTGAGTAGCTCTGGACTTACTCAGCCGCTGCGATCACTTCAGCCTGTCCGGTCCCAGAATTGACGTCAGATACCCGCCCTGCAAACGCTTGGACACGCCTACGTTTTTCCAACCACTCCCAGAAAACAGTCAGTTGACACCCATAAACGCCCTCTTCCTGTCAATCTCTCTGCAAACGGCTGTGCGAATGGATGCTACGCTGCTGTTTGTACCCGTACGACGCGAGTGCGCATTGCGGTGCATACGTATTCGCAGTAGTAACCTGATCGCTACGCTGCGAAAATCGGCAGTGTGCGATCAACTCGGAATGAGGGCCATTGTTCAGGCCGTACAATCTTCTCCATACATCCCCTGAGGTCACCCCCTTTACCCGTGGCCACGCCCCTTTTCTAATTTGTACCGATTTTCATGTGTAAAATGTTGGAGGGTATGTAAGAATAATTGGGAATTATGGCACAATGCGAATATTACGTGTGAGGGGAAAAAGGGGGGATTGTGTTGGAAAAATCAGGACACACTGGATCTCTAGCTTTAAAACCTTGATTTATCACATGAAGTAAACTTTTGAGCGGGGAGAAAGGAGACACTGAGGGGCTGCTGCGGGTTTGGCTACAGAAGGACGTTCTCAGAAGATTAGGAGCACGGTTCCTGTCAGGCACAGGAGCAGGCTGATTGCACCTGGGAGAGAACAAGGCCTGCTGCACGGCACAAGAGGATCACTTTGCATTGGTTTTGCATGCCCAAAGAGTGAGCCTCCAGATAAACGGCTTTGTAGCCTGTAATTTATGTTCCGTCTACAGAGAGGGTAGTCTTTCAGACTCGCACTCATTTGATGTGGCGTTTCTTCGTTCCCTCTCTTTTGTCTGCCGACTTGTATGGTTAGATGTTTAACATTAACAGGTGTACTTTCCCTCTCGCATGGGTTGTATGTGACCAGCATATTGCCAGGCGCAACCTCGCACATTTCCAGGGCAGCGCATCGGCCCCGTAACCTACCGAAGTTATGACATGTTTCAAACAACAATAATAATGAACCTGCCATTTTCCCCCCCAGAAAAAAAATACTTCATTTATTCTAAATAGTTAAATGATTGAATTGTTTATTAATGTTCAGTTGAATAAAGCATTTTTTTTGTTTCTGCTGACGGCCCCTGCTATCGCCCACCACAGATGTCGGCAAGAGGATTGCGGCGGGAAATCTACCGACACTACCCTCAAAATGGGGGAAAATTTTCACTGGATTCATCTTTTTCGTCAGCGTTAACCCTTTAGTAGATAGGGAGAAGCCCTGACTCCGGGGAATATAATTTTTTTGGGGCCAGTAAAAGGGTTTAGCTTTCATTAATAGATAGGAGTTAAGGGGGAGAGAGCCTTGAAGAGTAATAAAGTGGAGAGAAATAAATGGGTCTATTCACGAAGTAGTGAAAAGAGTGGAGAAGTGAGCCAGTGGAGAAGTTGCCCATGGCAACCAATCAGTTTCGAGGTAACATTTATAAAGTGCATTCTATAAAATTATACGTAGCAGCTGATTGGTTGCCATGGGCAAATTCTCCACTGGCTCACTTCTCTGCACTTTTCACTGCTTCATAAATAGGACCTAAAGTACCCGTCAATCAGCTCCTAACTGCCATGTTAGAAATATGACAGTTGGGAGTTGATTGGTTGGTAGTTTATTTCTCTCCGCTTTATCACTCTCCAAAGCTTAGTACATCTGGCCCTTACAGATTTAGTAGGCACTCTAAAGAGGACAAGTGGTGGTATTGCGCATAGTAACCAATCAGATTCCAGCTATCATTTATCTAGCACATTATATAAAATGACAGGAAGACTGTGATTGGTTGCTATAGGCAACACCCCTAAAAGTCCTCTTTAGAAGATTTGATAAATCTCCCCATAAGTTTCTTACCTCTTGGAACATATTATCTTCTAGAAGGTGCTAGATAAATAAAAGTAGAATCTGATTGGTTGCTATAGGCAACATCCCATCCTAAATACAACTCCCATCTTAGTAAATTTACCCCTACATATATATTTGTAAACAATATGTTACGCAATTCTACTTCTATTACTTAACATCCATCTTGTTTTACCTGACTTGTACTGTAATAGCTCTTATTACATGGCCTCTTGTACGTCTATACCAAAACACAGGGTCAGTTCTTAGAGCCTGTTTCTTACAAGACTCTCTGCGTGGTAGTTAGAGTCACTCCGTCTCACCGTCCCCATCCATATTATTTTAGTGCATACCACCCGCTGCAGAGCATTATGGGTAAGACTACTGGTCTACTTCTTTTAACACAAGATTGCAGAAAAACAGCTGCGACGCTTACAGTGCGCGGCAGGGGAATATAAAACACAAAAGGGCTCTATATATTTTTGAGCTCCCAGGCAACCTGTCTTATGACAACATTATATATTTATTTTTGTGAGGCATAGTGCATGTCTTTTCTATATTTCGCTATATATACATATATAACTGCCTCGCTATGTAGTTATAATCTGACAAAGCTGAAATGCTACAAAATTATTTGCATCATTTATAATCTTGTAAAATGTTTTCAACACAAATTACAACAATGTGTTCTATTAACTTGTTCTGTGTCTCAGTAATAGGGCCCATACATCTGTGATTAATTGCGACAATTGCCCGTTCTGACGATGCCTGAATCGGAGGATTGGGAAAACCCAACTTTTTGGAAATCCAATTCCTACCTAAAAATTATCGGAATTGGCGAGTCAGGGATTTTTATCATGAGGTCAACGAAAAACAAGTCTACCATAAACAGATGTCAACGTGACAGTCACAATTCGCGGACCTGGAAAGGGGAGAACTTTACATGAAAGTGGGTGGGGTTTCACCTGAATGTGGGCGTTCCTGAGAGGATACTGGTGGAGTTTAGTCAGAACGGGCGAGGCCTATTTTGTCCTGATTTTGCATGCCTAAATATTGGGAGGTAAGTCTTAAATACATGCCTGAGATGCCCAGTTGGAACCGTAAAAGGTGAATGTATTAAGGAAAATCTGCAGGAGGATACGTACAAGCTATTAAACTAAAATAATCTGCAGTAGGACAACAAATTCACACTTTTTGAATTTAAAGGGACCTTGACATTCAAAGTGAACGTAAGTCTCCAGGACAAGCTTTAAAATACAACTTTTTTTATTTTATTTTATTGCTAGAGATCAAAATAAAAGGCAACTTTTGTCTACTCTGCAAATATCTGAACAATTGTTTTCTGAGCAGGAAAATTAATCCCTTAAGCGGCGTAGCATCCGTCAGATTCCTCTGGGATACCGGGGGGGACGAGTGTGACATGTGTAGCTGTGTGTGGGACCAGTCACCTGTTCAGCTCTGTGTGCAGCGGCTGCAGTCCTGGTTGTATAGGATTTAAAGACCTCTGCAAACATTTTAAGTGCTCATTCTGGGGTTTTACACGGCACGCAGGAGAACCACATAGTGGTTTCAGTGTTTTGAAAATTGTCATACGCCTAAATGCTTTACACACAAAAAATGTTTTTGTTTTTTAATGAAAATACTTTTTTTGAAAAAAGTTTATTTTCAATATAAAATGTATGTAAGTAAAGAAAATCTGCAATTAATATAATCATTGCTGGGAATTATAGAGTTTGTAAATGGGCAGAGTTTGTCGCCGGAGACAATATTGCTTTTAAACAGTGTGCCTCAGTAATGAATTTGAGGGTGATAAATCCACTTCAAAATTTGAGGTGCCAAGGTCTATAGTTTAGTAGTGCTTCAGATTTAATGAAACTCACAACCCATCAACGCAACCATTATAGCTCCGTACTAGAGCAACCAGCCGTAAAGGAAACTGTCTACATGCGGAAATAGCCGTCATGTCACCTATGTCGAGACAAAAACAGTCAACACACAGGGCCATCCTGACATATAGGCACAATGTCACAGCTGCCCAGGGCCCCACAATTCTAAGAGCCTTAAAGAAGGGGTGCGTGGTGGTCACACAATCAGAGTGGCCAGGCAAAATTCTCTACCTGCCACCCAGCCTGCAGCCAGACATTGGATGGCTGTCAGCATGCTGATTGGTGGATGGCTGGAGCTATCCACCAATCAGAGTGCAGCACTCTCTATCTGCCTCCCAGCCAGCAGCCAGACAGTGAATGGCTGTCAGCATGCTGATTGGTGGATGGCTGGAGCTATTCACCAATCAGAGAGCTGACAGACATTGTATAGAAGCATGTGCAAAGATGGCACATGACCACAGGAGAGGCATGTTATGATTTTTTTTTTCATTGGTACCTATGGCAACCGGTCAGATTCTAGGTATCATTTTATAGAATGTACTAGACAAATGACAGCGTGAATCTGACGTGTTGCTACGGGCAACACCTTCCCTTTTCTTTTTTAGGTTTGCTAAACCCCCCACCCCCCCCCCCTCCATATATGTCTAAGAAAGTATCTTCTCCTAACAACACAAGGGCGCTCCACACACCCGTATCCAAATGAACCACCAGCATAATAAAAACATAAAAAGCAACACATTTGTTTGGACTCGGTAAGAATTAGGATAAATGGGTGGCATGGAGGGTCTGCCATGGTGGGGCACTCACCCTGTATCTGACTCTGCGCTTGAGGATTGAACGCGGTGGAGTGGTTCAGAGCTCCGCGTGAGTTGGGGGTGGGAGCTGGGTGGTGTGGGCTGACTCTCATCGCTGTCCGCCGTAACTGTTCCAGTTCGCTCAGCCGCTCAGAAAACGACAAGCTGCCAGGCTTAGTCTGCTCGTCTAATTTCTGGCGATGTCCTGTTAAATAGCAAGAGGGGAGGAGACACATCAGAGCGGGCGGTACATAAGAGGCCATAATGTTACGTGAAATGTAAAGTAGTGTTCAGTATTCCTGTTCTGACTGGCGTCGGTGTAGCTTAGTAAGTGGCTGCGCACATTCTTATGCTTTAGGATAACAACAGTAACGTAAAACATGGCGGACAGATAACTGAGAGAAAGGTACCAGACTTATATTTACATCCATTGTATGGAACAGAATCGGAACAATCTCTATAAGCATATTTCACATTATACAGGAAAGCTGAATGGGCAATCATAAGCAAAAAGACACATCTCATCAACGCACTCCGCAGAATATATTTCCGATATTCCGGAATATGCTTTGTGGGGGGGTAAGGGGGGTGGGGGGGGTATTTTTTCCTATACAGATCAGACATGAAGCCATAAAGCCCTACTGGAAAAAAAGGTATCCTGGCTATAGGTTGACCATGAAAAGGTCGACATACATTAGGTCGACAAGTAATGGTTGACATGGTTAATAGGTCGACATGTAAAAGGTCGACAGTGCTTATGGTCGACAGGCACAAAAGGCTGACAGGTTCATACGGTTTTTAGCATTTGATTCATCTTTTTTAGTGTTTACGCTAGGCTTTAGCAGGGCGCACGCGCACACGGTATCTATTCACATTCAAGGGAGAGCTTGGGGAAAGCCCATCGCACGCCCCCACGAGGGCTGGCCACACCTCCACTAGTGACGCCTTTGGCTCGCGTGCACGAAGTGCCCCCACAGCACAGGCGCCCTGTTCCCAAAAAATCCTGGGGGGAACACTATTTTTCATACTTTAATATCCACATGGACTACGAATGGGAATAGTAACCTACCCGAAGCATGGCGACAGAAACGAGCCATGCGAGGGGATGTGGTACACTAATTAGGGTTCCGCTTACTTTGACGCCGAAAACGACACAAAAAAACACATACAAATGTTGTGGCAATTTTTTTTTTGTGGCAACCTTTTGTCACGTCGACCTTTTCGCCCTGTCGACCTTTACTACTGTTTACCTTTTTCATGTCGACCTAATGCATGCCGACCATTAGTAGTCGACCGAATGACTGTAGACTTTTGCATGTAGATCTCATGATCCATGACCGTAAAAAGATATTGGCAAGAACTTACATATTTACCTCATAAATGTCCTGATTTTGACGGTTGGAGAACCCCCATATAGGTGAAGATCTTATACAGATGTGGCAAATCTGGACAGAGCCTATTGGTTCCGGTATAAATGGTCGACCATGTTATGGTCGACAGTCATTAGGTCGACCACTATTGGTCGACATTGACATGGTCGACATGGACACATGGTCGACACATGAAATTGGTCGACACATGAAAGGTCGACATATGAAAAGGTCGACATGAGTTTTTAACTTTTTTGGGTGTCGTTTTTTGCGTAAAGTGACTGGGAACCCCAATTAGTGCACCGCGTCTCCTCGCATGGCTCGCTTCGCTTGCCATGCTTCGGGCATGGTGCCTTCGCTCCGCTACCGCTTTGCTCGGCACACTTTACCGTTCCAATCGTAGTCCATGTGGATCGTAAAGTATGGAAAAGTTCCCCAAAAGAAAAAAAAGTTAAAAAACTCATGTCGACCTTTTCATATGTCGACCTTTTCATGTGTCGACAATTTTCATGTGTCGACCATGTGTCCATGTCGACCATGTCAATGTCGACCAATAGTGGTCGACCTAATGACTGTCGACCATAACATGGTCGACCATGTGAACGGATACCGAGCCTATTTAGGAGTCTATTTACTAAGCCTTGGATAGAGATAAAGTGGCTGGAGATAAAGCACCAGCCAATCAGCCCCTAAATGTCATTTTTCAAACACAGCCTGTGACATGGCAGCTAGGAGCCGATTGGCTGGTACTTTATCTCCGTCCACTTTATCTCCATCCAAGGCTTAGTAAATAGGCCCCTTAGCCCCTGTTGAATAGTACTATGCTTTGGGGAGAGATAAAGTGTACAGAGTTCAAATACAAGCCAATCAGCTCCTAATAGCCATGTTACAGGTTGTGGGACCTATAATACTAAGCCTTGGAGAGAGATAAAGTACCAGCCAATCAGCTCCTAATTGCCAAGCTATAGGCTACGTTTGCTAAATGACAGGAGCTGGCTGGCTGGTACTTTATCTCTCTTCACTTTCTCTCCAAGGCTTAGTACATAGGGGTCTATTTAATAAGCCTTGGAGAGAGATTAAGTGGACGGACATAAAATACCAGCCAATCAGCTCCTAACTGTCATTTTTCAAACCCAGTCTCCAACATGGCAGTCAGGAGCTGATTGGCTGGTACTTTATCTCCATCCACTTTATCTCTTTCCAAGGCTTAGTACATAGGGGGTCATGCTGACCCGATCGCACGCTGCAGTTTTATCGCAGCAGTGCGATCGAATCAGAACTGCGCATGCGCCAGTGCTACAGTTTTTGATTGACAGGCAGAGGCGGTCGCTCGGCTGGAGGGGGCGGAACGGCGGCGTGGCCGGACGGTGCGGGGGGGGGGGCGACACACGCAGCTGCTGCGGGCCGGGGAGCGACGAGTAGCTCCCGGCCAGCACGCTAAAGCTGCGCTGGCCGGGAGCTAATCGTAAAGTGCAAAAGCATCACACAGCTTTTGCACTTCTGCAGGGGGGGGGGGGGCACTGACATGCGGGGCGGGATAGCCCTGTGCTGGGCGTCCCCCCGCATGTCTGTGGTCATGATCGTAGCCCTGCAAAGCTACGATCAACTCGGAATCACCCCCATAGACCCCTAAATGTTGGACGTTATGAGCATAAATCTAGTGAATAAGCCCCTCACTGCCCTTACAGATAATTTTGGATAAATAAAGGATAGTGATGGGAGCCTTTTGGAGCAAAGGTCCTTAAATCTTGAGCGCGCTGTGTAATGCTAGAACAACATCTAGCTTAGGTTTAATGCCCCTTTATTAACAAATGATTTCCAACATTCTATATTCTCGCACAGAAACAGCCGCGGCTACATCACATCACAATATCATTGTCTGTTTTCCTGCCGTCTGAGCTTTTTTTTTTCCAGCAAGGAGCGGGATAATTTTTTCCAGCTGTCCCAAATTTGCATTTCAAAAGCAAAACTTCCAGTTGCTAAAATTTCTAAAATAAAAGTATGTATAAACTTTTATTGGGGCTGAGGATCTGAGCGGCCGGCTCTCTCTTCCCCTGGCGAACACGCCACTGTATCACATTTCACGCTGCACGGAGAAATGGAGCCGGCTTTAATGCAATGATTTTATCTAGGAAAAAAAAAAAAGAACGTTGCGCAGTTTGAAAAATATATATATACATTTTTTTTTTTTACTCTGGCAGGAGAAGCTCGGCTGAAGCTCATTTACTTGTCAGGCATGCAAATCTCCGGCCTCTGTTTAGCTCCTCAGTTCATGACAGTGGACTTGAATGCAAACACACTGAGTCACGCAAGCTGTTTACATATGTTAGTTGTCTGATAATACAAGCTATTTTAAGTATCATCCTTTTGTACTTAAGTACTGGAGCTGCACTGTCAACTAGAAAGTACTGCGCACAATTCCCGTCGCTGCTTTACCAAATGTTTCATTCATCGTTCGGAGAGAGAAAAGGAGGATTTATACCACAAACAACATGCAGAGAGGTCTATCAGTGTAATCCCCCCCCCCCCCCATCAATCAATTTATCAACTCGCGCAATAAATATGAGCAGGATTTGGGCAAGTTCTTTTGCAGATGCCGCATTATCGGACAATACATTATTTCATTTTGCTGAACAGTTCAATATTCCAACCACGTTTTAAAGATATTGGGGGTAATTCCGAGTTGATCGCTAGCTGTTTTCGTTCGCAGTGCAGCGATTAGGCAAAAAAGCGGCACTTCTGCGCATGCGTATGCAGCGCAATGCGCATGCGCGACGTACTTTCACAACAGCCGATGCTTTTTCACACAAGGTCTAGCAAAGCTTTTCAGTCGCACTGCTGGCCGCAGAGTGATTGACAGGAAAGGGGCGTTTCTGGGAGGTAACTGACCGTTTTCAGGGAGTGTGCTGAAAAACGCAGGCGTGACAGATACAAACGCAGGCGTGCCTAGGAAAACGCAGGCGTGGCTGGCCGAACGCAGGGCGTGTTTGTGACGTCAAAACAGGAACTAAATAGTCTGAAGTGATCGCAGGCTAGGAGTAGATCTGGAGCTACTCTGAAACTGCTCAAAAATATTTTGTAGCCGCTCTGCGATCCTTTCGTTCGCACTTCTGCTAAGCTAAGATACACTCCCAGAGGGCGGCGGCTTAGCGTTTGCACGGCTGCTAAAAGCAGCTAGCGAGCGAACAACTCGGAATGAGGGCCATTGGGTAGATTCACATATTTTTTTCTACTGAAACCCCTCAATTTTTCAGAAATCGCCATCCTCATTTTTTTTCTTAGGATACAATACAGACAGCAAAATTATTTCAATCGGAGCTTTAGACCACGGCTGGGGGAGGTCAAGTGATTTGGAAGCAATGGGAGGGCCAATAGGTACATGGCCCCGTGGCCCGTGCCGATGTTGTGTGACCACGCCCTCTACTGTGTACGCACACATGCACTGTCCTCGTTATGAAAATATGAAAGTTGGGAGGTGTCCTATAGACGTAATAGGCAGGGCCAGATTAATAGCCCACAAGGGCCTGCTGCTGAAAATGTTCAGAAGCCTATTATGAGAAGAGGAGGAGCTGTGGCTAGGGTTGGGTGGGTGTGGCCATTGATGTGTGGGTGTGGCCAATGCTATGTAGGCGTGTACCCCTTCTAGCCCCTTGAGCCCCAATGTCTCCCTAAATATGTACATGTATAAAAATTGCATCAATGTTGTAAGGAAAACATAAATACAGTTTTAATACTTGTGATTTATGGCCGACCGGGTGGCCAGCTGCTGGCTGCTCATCATCTTTCTGGCATGATGATGGGCCTGTTTTTATCTTGAGGCCCGGAGATGTAGTCCCACCGGCCACCATTGTTAATCTGGCCCTGGTAATAGGTGTGTGGACTTTTGATGAAACCAGAGTGCGGTAGCTGTGTACAGCGTGTCACTATTTATAGCAGTTGACCTCTTACGACCGTCCTAATATTCGCTAACATGAAAGCGATCGCCCGCGTCACAAAAGCTTGCTGTGTTCGCAACGATTCGCAACTTTCCTCCACCTATAAGGAACGTGAAATTTCCCCTACAACAGCAGGAAGGAATGTACTCAAATCCAAAACACAATTTTCCTAGAGAAGCCGACATTCGAAGAAGAAAATGTTTCCATCTTGCAGAAACTCTTTTTGCTTTTTTAGGACAAGTTGCCACTCAAACATTAACATAACAGGAACCTGGAAATTGTACATTCTGTATGTACAGGCTACTGGCAGCTTCCTGCGTTTTGGATACATTAAATGGCTGAGCTGCAGAAGAATAAAAGGTTGTGTTGGGAAAGGGGCGTGTGTGGGTGACCTGGGAACAGCAGTGAATGATTTTAGTAATAATTAACAGCTTCTTCTTCATCCACAGTCATGTAAAATAAACACACAAAATAAAATAAATATGAAATAGAAAGCTACACGTCCCGGACATCTCAGTGCTGGCTTTATTTGTAACCACTGAACCTGCCCGGACGGAATTACTGCAAACACAATTACGCTGGTTGACCTAAGTAAGAGTGATTTACTCGGCTATAAACCAGCAGCGTTATTTGCAAAATGAGCGCTACTGTTCAGCAGACGGCAGATCAATGCTTTTACGTTTATATTGCTTACATTTTAAGGTGCCCAAATATTCACAGATTTGCTTGTCCTGCCAGATACTGCATACCCATAATCAATGGCGTAGCTACCATAGGTGCAGGCAGTGCAGCTGCTATGGGGCCCAGAGCTGAGAGGGGCCCACCTTGCCTGTCAAAGTTACATGTGTTATATACATTTTTTGCCATTGGGTGGAACGTAGGGGTCCTTTCAAACTTTTTCCTTGGGGCCTGCAATATATCTAGGTATGCCCCTGGACATGCTCATTGTAGTGTGGTATAAAATGAACTGGAGGGCATTTTAATGTTATATAATATGAACCGGGGCACTGTAATGAGGCACAATATGAACGGGGAGCACTATATATCATAATGTGAATTGGGGGTACTGTGCGGCATAATGTGTACTGGCAGCTCTGAAACGTGACATAGGGTGAACTTAAGCACTACTGCGATTCATAAAGAAACTAGGGCACTACTATGGGGCATAACATTTAATAAGGCTATACTATGGCTCAGAAAATGAACCAGGGCACTATTTAGGGCATAAAATTAACAACTGCTGCAGAGAAGTGTCTGTCTAGAAGCATTGGGATGGGGGCCCTTTCAAAATGTTGCAGTGGGGCCCACAAAGTCCTAGCTAAGCCCACGCCCTTAATACATTTATATGTATAAGCTGAGTGTACAAAGATAAAAATCAACACTCCCTATATACTGTACTGTCGCCAGGACTGTACGGGACCACGCATTAGAATGTCACCAAGCTTTAGAATGTCTGACGGGCAGAACTTCAAGGTAAAAACAAACACCCCCAAAACCTGGCAATGTCGTAAAAGCCACAAGAAGGAAAATTGTTACCACACAAATTAGTCCTAAGCAAATTCATTAGTTTGGGCATGCATGGACTTGTAGTGCCAAATTCGGCTGCCAGGTTTCTCAATGGATATGTGTGTGTGTGTGTGTGTGTGTGTGTGTGTGTACGTGCTACCATTAGGTGAACCTAGGCGGTCACCAAGGATGCTCTGGTTATGGGGCCAGGGTAGGATTAACAATAGGGCAGATGGGACTACAATTCCAGGCCTCCACATAAAAACAGGCCCATCATCATGACAGCATAATGACGACCAGCCACCCAGTTAGACCTGCGGTCGTCCATAAGTCGTAAGTGTTCAAATTGTATTGCTATTTTCCTCAGAATATGACACAATTTTTCTACTTCTACATAATTAGTGAGACATTGGCACTGACAGAATAGGGGTGTAATCTGGCCCTGTATGGGGCCTGCTAAAAACAGTGTTTTTACTGTCACACTGTGCGCCAGCCCCTGACAAGGCGGGAAAGCCATGACAACTTACTAGCGAAGCTACCACATGCTGCACCTTCATCAGTTGGGCTATGATGTCACAGCGCCACGCTCCCACTCTGACAGGGGCAGATGATGCGGTTATGTTAATAAGCCTTACACGCAGTACCATGAATCCATGTGACAGAATAATATTGGGGGTCATTCCGAGTTGTTCGCTCATTATTTTTTTCTCGCAACGGAGCGATTAGTCGCTAATGCGCATGCGCAATGTCCGCAGTGCGACTGCGCCAAGTAAATTTGCTAAGCAGTTAGGTATTTTACTCACGGCATTACGAGGTTTTTTCTTCGTTCTGGTGATCGTAATGTGATTGACAGGAAGTGGGTGTTTCTGGGCGGAAACAGGCCGTTTTATGGGTGTGTGCGAAAAAACGCTACCGTTTCTGGGAAAAACGCGGGAGTGGCTGGAGAAACGGAGGAGTGTCTGGGCGAACGCTGGGTGTGTTTATGACGTCAAACCAGGAACGACAAGCACTGAACTGATCGCAGATGCCGAGTAAGTTTGAAGCTACTCAGAAACTGCTAAGAAGTGTCTATTCGCAATTTTGCTAATCTTTCGTTCGCAATTTTGATAAGCTAAGATTCACTTAGCGTGTGCAAAGCTGCTAAAATCAGCTTGCGAGCGAACAACTCGGAATGACCCCCATTATTTCTTCAGCTTTATCCATGAGCAGGGTCTTTCCTGTCACTGTGATACATACAGTGTTCACGGAAGATGGCGACAGGCCCATGAGGAGACGCTGTATGGATCCATACTGAATGGAATGTATTTTGTTAAAAGAAAGACACACAGTGCAGCAAACTGTATAAACTTGTACGTAACTATTCAGCCTGGCCCTTTTCCACCTGGCTGGCACGCCGGAGCGTAAAAAGTGAACTAGGTAAATCGTTTTGGCAGACCCTCGCTTTTTTTTTTTCAACGTTAATATTCACTGTAAATACTAATTCCTTTCATGGCTGTAATTGCGGCTTCCCAACGAGATAGCATTTGCCACGTCTTCCGCTGCAGGTTTTTTTGCATGGATAAAAGATCCCTTTTTTTTTTTTTTTTTACATTATTATCTCACGCAGAGAGTCTGCAAGCTGACGATTTCCACAATTATTTCCGTTTTGGGTCACGGCCCGGGCTGACATTAACTCTTTATTTTATTACTAAGTAGCTTCTAGGGAAAGATGATATACAAGGTGGTATGATGATGCTTGCAAACAGGTTATTTGCCACCGTTAATTTATACGGCTCCAACGTTTTGCCGCGGCGCTGTGCAATTAAAGAGGAGCGTGTGAACACAAACGGAGGGGGGGAAAAAAGACAGAAGTTAAGGGGTTGTTACTCACAAGAGCTTACAATCTAATAGAAAATGAACCAAAGGGCACAAGTGCTTGTTAACTCGAATGTACCCACAGGAACACGTACTTTATAACTGCATATATTTATGAGCATGGCTACATCTGTACATTTTCTATATAGCCCTCAACAAATGTATCAAGTGCAGTTGATATGGGTGTCTTGTTGATACCTGACCCACGATGCCCTTTTCACACGAGCCTTTGGCAGCCTTTACAAGCTGCGCCCTACTTTACACTAGCTTTGCCAAGTTACTTTTGATTTCATTTCCGGGAGATGTATAGTTTCCCACATGATGGATTGTGGAAAGCTGCCTTCTGGACACTGTTTGTGGCATAATTATGTGAGACGCACACACAAAGGCAAAGGTGCGGAACAATAAAACAATACAACGTTTTCTATCTCTGTGACACGTCGATGCCTAAAACAATCGGTAAACACTGACACAGAGAGCAGTTCCTTTCATCACTTTGCATATCCCGGCGTGGTGCCAACGCCGAGCCTCTGTGGTTTTTCACACTCACCATGTGGTAGCAAAACTCTAAGCCAAGAAGCCTTCTTCACACAGCCCGTGGCAATTCAATCTTCATGGTGCGGTGGCGATGTCCGACCACATCACCGAGAATTGTGGTCCCTCAACACCGCACATTTTCCTGCGCACCGATATGGTGTGGTGAAATGTGGGGGTCTATTCATGAAGCAGTGAAAAGAGTGGAGAAAAGGACCAGTGGACAAGTTGTCCACAGCAACCAATCAGCTTTAAAGGAAGCCTTTATCAAGTACATTCTATAAAATGTAAGGGAGATGCTGATTGGTTGCGACTTCATGGCCACCTGGAAGTGGAACCAAAGCAATGTCACTCGCCAATTTCTGTTTGCTTTTTCTTGCCAGGCCGATTCATCGGTGAAAGCTCTCCCTGATAACCATGCCAGTTCCCAAACTGCAGAAACGAAAAACAGAGGTAACAGTTCTGCACCTATCTGAGAACCTGGAACAGGCCCAACCCTGTTTGGGACCCCAAGGGTTTGCAAGAAGAAATATACATTCTTCTTGATGGCTCATAGACTTCAAGTGCTGGTGTTTATACCTGCCTTTGTAGCACTTAAGCCGACCCAAGGTTGTCTCCGCAGCTGCTGTGGAGATATAGTGAGCTACTGTATGGTATTATGAAACCGAGGCCTCTGAGATCCTTCCAAACAGCGTACAAGAGAGTTATTCTTTGGACTGTTTTTCTTGGCTGTACACAGGCTGCACAGAATGAATCGAGCAGTATTAACTTTCAGCAGGGAAGCGGTGCGGTCAGGAGAAGCTGTTTGCGGCTTGGTCCTGCAGATAGCTACAGCAGATTCTGGAGAGCAGTCTGCGGCACGGTGGCTTATGAAGAAACATGCCAGACCCATCAGGGCCGATGAACCTTACCGCTGGTTTATATGTTAGGGTTGTGACACAGAAATCCGGTGTAGGAACAACAGGAAAACTGGTGCTGTGCCCAAACCACAAGAATTCTGACAATGGAAAACAAGACTGAGGCCGTGTTAGATGGTCTGGTGTGTATTGTAATGAAGTGCAAATAGTATATGCCTAGTGGATTTCCTTACAGCCATCCTGAATATAAACCAGCACTGCCAAGGCACTGGGAGCAGCACAGACAGAAGGAAAAATAAACTAATTTCAGAGAAACATCGTTCTGTAAAATCTTATATATTTACATTTTTGATGTGTGTGTTTGAGTACCAAATTAGCAATAATATATTTTCCAGCCTTTGAATCACAATTCCAGCATTACGGACAGGCCACCCCAGTCATTGTTAGTTTTCATTGTAGATAGCTAAACCACGATTAACAGGAATCCCTATGGCAGGCATTTGTAAATTACCATTTATGCTTGATTTGTTTCTTTAAGCCACTGTTACTGATGTATAATTCTACACAGTTTCCAGTGTCAGATAATTACCATGGTAACCACAGTCACGTAGACCATGATGCAGAGAGCAGAGAGGCTTTGAAACACCCCTTGGAGTTCAATCTGTACTGTAAAACTCTCCCCTCTGTCGTAACATGACATGATGAAAGTCTGCATCCTGCACTCCAGAGAGGTTTTGAAAAGGAGATAATGATTTGTAAGAGGACAGCTAAGAATAATGAGGCAGGCACAAGTTTAAACGGTACTTGCTATTTAAAAAAAAAAATGTCTATGTGGGACCGCTGTTTTAATGTCACTTTTTATGCATATACTAATACCTGAAGGCCTGAGGATCAGTTCATGACAGGCATTGCATATATGTTTAAATAGACTTATTTCATGGCGGGATTTGAGCTCTACTGCCATCCGCCTCACACATGCGCACCACTGCAGAGACTGGCCTGGAGATTATTCATGTTAGACTTCACTCACCGGCCTCCACGCGGCACCTAAACACTCCATGGACTTAGCTCCTCACTGGGAACCAGCCCTCACCTCACGAAAATGGTTCATGCAAACATAACACAAGACTACCCAAACTGCCCCCCACAGCGCCCCCTGGGGAGATAAAAACTGTGAACACTAAACCTTGCCAGTCTGATTTGTAATGAACTTTCCATTACACTTTTAAAATTTGACCCCACATAAGACAAACAGTCCCCCCCCCCCCCCCCCCCCGCTGCAAACAATCGCAATGAATAAAAAAAAAGGCAGAAGACAATGGAGAATTAAGGTGTTACCAGCGGGGATTAATGAGAGGTAAGATCATATAGCATGCCAAAATCACATACTATCTGCCATTTACGTAACTGCTAAGTGCCACGCTGAGATCAGGTAACACTGCTTCGTTAATTCCCTGTAAACACGCTCCAACATTCTGATCTTCTGTGTTTAGATTCTGATTGCTAAGGAACATTAAAAAAAAAAATATATAAAAATCTGTGAGGAAAAAAAACAAAGATGGAAGGATCTATATAAAAGTACCATCACCCTCTTACTGTAACAGCACTTGTTTATATTTTCCACATATATCTCTCCCCAGATGCCTGTTATAGTGAAGAGCATTCCAGTGCGCTATTAAAGAGGATTAAGAGATAATGTATCTGATGACTGTTGAGTAGTCAGCAAACCGTTTGATAAACAGCACCAACTTAGATCTGCATTCGTCGTTTGACTCATCGCTCTAAACAGTAAGGCGTTGCCGTGCACATCTCTGCGGAGTATGACTGCCAACCTCGGGGGCTGCTGGCTGTGGAAAACAGGGACAATTTTTGGTGCTGGGATTTTTTTTTTTGTAAACAAAAAGGAGCACTGTGGCAGGACAGCAGATCGTGGAGCAGTTATGGTTCTCCCAGTCAGTTATTATAGTAGATTAGAGGTTAGTGTTGTGGGAATAGCATAACATTAACATTCCACAGGCCTGCTCCTGCGCTCTCTTCTGTATTCTAAGCTCTAGATCACAGGTTCTCAAACTCGGTCCTCAGGACCCCACACGGTTCATATTTTGCAGGTCACCTGTAGATTTTTAAAATGTGACAGTTGGTGATACACAGTGCAGCTGCTGGGTGACATGGAAAACGTGAACTGTGTGGGGTCCTGAGGACCGAGTTTGAGAACCACTGCTCTAGATTCACCAGGAAGGATTTTTTTTTTTTTAACTTATAGGGCGGGATGTACTATAAGACATCGCCACCCCTCGACAACTACCGCAGCGATACTAATCGCATATGTACTAACATATGTGATTAGTATCGCAATGCGGTATAGGAGGCCCCCCGCGATGATGTCTGTGGTGGTCTGCGGGGGTCGGCGGGGATCAGCGGAGGTCTCCGTCACCTCCCAGACCCGGGAGGTGACGTGCGCAGGGAGTCCCCGGGCTCCTCCTCCTCCCCCCTGCAGCCGGAAGGAGACAAGGCTGTGCTGCGGGAGAGAAGGAGGAGGGGGGCCGCACCAGCAGCCTCTCAGGTATGCCGGGGGGAAGGGGGGGTCGTCGTGAGCGGCGCGGGGCGGCGGCGGGATCCGGCGGTAAGAGTCCCATAGGCTTCTATAGGGTATCGCCATAAAAAGATGGCAATACCCTATGGTGCGAAAACGCGGCGGTCGGGGTTTAGTACATATGAAAATGCGGTAAAACGGGGGTTTTACCGCATTTTCCCTTTAATAAATCCCGCCCATAGTGTGCTGCTATAATTAAAGTGCACTTATAGTTATTATTCATGGGCTGCCAGGGCATGCTGGGACTTGTAGTGACACGACAGCTGGCGAGACACAGGTTGGGTTCAGTCTGAGTTAACTTGTGGCTGACCTGGGAGCAGACTAGCAAGACTTTCTCCTCCAGCAATGTCAGGGTTAAACTGCCAGATAAGTAATACGTTCAGTGAGGATTAGCTCGCTCTTTCTGTCCTCATTGCTCTTTTTTTCTTTCTCTATATGACTTACACATACTTATTAAGTGCACAATAATTGCTGAGAGGTGAAATGAAGGAACAAGTCTTGGAGCCACCCACGGAGACACAGCCTTTCTCCGGTTACCTGTGTTCTGTGACTCACAGGGATCATGCGGAAATGAGTGTGTGTCTATCACTTGCCTTGGTGCTATGCCACACAGGAGGGGACACAGCTCAGGGACGTGGGGGTTCTGTTTTATATGAACTTTCACTCAATGTTCCTACAGCATAACAAAGCTTCCAGGTGCCGGAAAACTGCACCACAATTACTTTGCTCTCATTGGGAGATGACATTTTGACGCAGTGACACGTGTCACATGTTCTCTGCTTGGACAAGACTAAGGAGGATTCAAAATGGAAGGCGCTTTAGAGGGATAATTTTCCTTAGTACGGCTCACTTTTCCTGTCACAGCCATACCTGTGCATGAAACTGCTGACTGCTGCTCGTCTATGTCAATACTGTCCTAATTATGAGGTCAATGCCTGGTGCCACAATACCAGATCAAAGATGGCGCCTCCCGAGTTGGTGAGAAAAGGCCACCTGGGGTGCCCTGAGAGCTTGTGCTAGCCCAGTATATACAGCTACATATAATGTATGGTTGGTGAGGCAGACACCTTTATGTATCTGAAAAATTACTGATTGTCCACGCACAGAGGAAGCAGCCATTTTGAGAATGCAGCCAATCAGTTCATGTTCATTAGGAATCAGTGACATAACTGCGGTACAAAAGGCGTCTGTCATGGCGGCTACTACTGGGCCCCACATTGAGGGGTACCCACGATAAGGTGAGCATGCCTGAGGGCCAACACATTCTCAGATACACATTGGCGCATGATTTCAGGGTCTAGCAAACTATTTCCTAATCCTAGTCAAGCTGAGCTCTGCACCTGGCCAAAAATAAGTAAATAAAAAAAATAAAAAAAAATTATTATATGATATACTACTATTACACTCCAGATCTCCAGTTTTATTTTGCAAATTCAGCACTGGAAAAATTATTTTTCTCTTTGCTATTTTATACGTGTTTTTTTCCTGCAGATCCAACTGTTTTCTTTGCGATTTTTTTATATATTTCAATAAAAGACGGATGAATTGTAATGCTGCAGCTGAATCTGTGGTTTATGGCAGAGTAGCTGTGCAGCTATGGTTTAGTAAATGTTTCATGGTCATCTGACATAACTAGAGTCTGACTTCACCAGCTGTTGAGCAACCTTTTATTAACTTTAATTGTAGCATATTGTGTTTGATGGCATATTACTGTCATCTTAGTTTAAGCATGGTAGAGGCAGCCATTTTGTTAGCTGAACATACTGTATGTGAAGAATGTAGCCAATCAAACCCCTCGGAACCGCTGACATCACTGAGGCACTTAATGACTAAGAATTATGGGTAACGTTTAGAAATCATGTCAGCAAAAGCACCGCCTCCCGCTGTGTGATGTCACTGCTGATACCAAATGAACCCCTAACACCCCTTGACCTTGCTCATTGGACCTTCCCTCGAGGTGAGCCAGTGTGGCGGACAAAATTAGGACTAATTGGTCGCTACGGGTTACAGCACCTATGCTGCATTGTTTTAAATAACAATTTCTTTGTACAACTTTATGGAACATTTCAATCATTACACAATACGCACATTCTATGCATAGCACTTTCACTGGACCAGCTGCCCAAATGACCAGTAATTAGCTGTGTTTTGATTAACAGAGATTGGGCCAAGCTAGTGTTTATTAAAAAAAAATCACAACACGATTTGTGGAAGTCCAGCAATACTTCATAAGCAATAACTTGCATTACTGGGGTCTGGGGAATTACAAAATTAGTGCAGCTTTCTTACTAGAATTAGCTCTAACTGTAGCCTGTCTGTGTATTAAACCAGAATATGTTATGGATACGGCAGGTGAGTCCGGCAGCAGAGAAACGCGGTTACATACTGCATGATTCGGACATGTGATCTATTCGCTAGGATTACGTTACATTGAAATGACCCTGCATGACTTAGCATATGTATTTCCTTACAGTTTGTACTGAGAGATCCAGAATGTACAGCGTATAAATAGACTTATTCTGTATTCCGCTTATCTTGCTCTATAACCTTGCAGGATGGTTACGTTACATAGTGATATTTTAGTATATCTATAACTCTGATGTGAATTTGGTAAATGTGTGTTTTTACTTTTTTCATACATTATGTGTTCCCAAATCTTTGTCTAGAAGACTTTTATTTAGTAAACTCTGGAATACAAATGTGTGTGTGTGTGTGTGTGTGTGTGTGTGTGTGTGTGTGTGTGTGTGTGTATGTGTGTGTGTGGTGTGTCTGTTTGTGTTTTTTAATTACATTATTCAACTTCTATTTAACATGATGGAAAATGTCTTATAATGTCTGGTTATAGACGTCTCCAAGGTTTGGCTAATTTGTGTGAAGAAGAGAAGCCAGTGATTGTTCCCTTTTTAGGGCAAATTAATTATTTTAGGCTCGCGGTAAGAAAAGAGGAGAAGATTATGTTATCAGGTAGGCGGTGCAGTCACACCAAGCCCTGCCCACCTCTACAAACTCTAGGACACTTGGTGATTGGGTCTCTAGAACTGTCAGGTGACCCCTATAACTGAACCTGGTCATTATGTTATATTTGCATTTTAAATATTCTTCTTCAATAAATGTGAGCTACTGATTTGATCATCAAAGTCAACAGAATCAGGATCATTAAGACGAGTGACGGTGAAACGCGTTAAACCACCACAATTTAAAATATTGACAACTACAGCAGCTAGTAACTACAGAAGGCCTTAATACTGTCCGAGACCCTCCCAAGGAAAATAATCTGTGAGCGTCTGTAACAACAACATAACAGTTTAACAAGCCTAATTTAAGTAATATGTTGTCACCATATGTTCGGGGTGGGACGGACTACGAGAATCAAAACATACTCAACATGCTACAAATACTATATAACTGGAATATGGAAGGCATGCACTAGCTGAAATAAATATTCATACTACTGCCATCACTTTGCCTGAAGTCATGATACGTCATTAAGTTATTCCAAGCTAAAGTTACTAAACATGGATAATGTAAATCTTACAGTCATACTGTATTTGGTGTGGAATACAGTTTTTATCACTTGGTAAAGTCAAGCACATTTCCAACCATTTTCTCACCCAGGGTACAAGATATACAGGAGATGATTCAATAAGGCACAATATTTTTGAACTCAGTAAAAACGGGACTTTGCTGCACATACGTGAACATGTAGCTGTTGTTATACTGAAGATTCTATGGGGGAGATGTACCAAACCTTCTATAGGGGACATGTGTAGCAGTTGCCCATGGCAACCAATCAGCTATCATTTATCTAGTAGATTCTATAAAATTTAGCATTAAGGGATTCTCATGGAGCACTCTGATTATAGAATATAGAAGATAACGGGAATTACTAACTAATAAATCCGTTCACACATTGCAAATCTTATATTTAACCCGTGAAAGGCATAGCTCTTTACTATTGATAAAAAGTCACTGACTAAGTCAGGGTTAAACCCCTCCACAAGGGGGAGACACAGGGATATATCTATGTACCTGGCATGTAAATAAGCGTCCTGGTGTGAGAGTTTCTACAGCCAGCATGGAGCACTGTAATACGGAATTACAAATTGAGAGGTTTAGTCAGAGCACAATCTGCTACTGTGTCTATAATAGCAAATGTGTCAATACAGTTTTAAAGTGTTTCTCCGAATACAACGTGTATTTGTCCCCAAAGTACAGTGGGGAAGGGCAGCCATGTTGTGGACTGGACCAAAATGTACTATACTGTAACCTCATCAGTAGCGGCTCCAGAGGAGGGGCTGCAGCTCAGTTCCAATTTCAAATAGGGGGAGTCACACCAACTGCCACCAACTGTCATTTCAAACTGACTCACTGGCAGTTGGTGCTCCTCTCCTGTTTGAATTTTGAACTGAGCTGCAGCCCCACCTCTAGAGCCGCTCCCCTGAACCTCATCATTCGCTAGGGATTAATGACATCACAAACGCCTCAGTGAAGTCGCCTGGACCTAGTGAATCGTTAGCATGAACATCTGTGCAGCCTGCTTGATGACAGCTTCCAACACGTGTAAGTGAAAATGTGCAAGTGACAGTGGGGAGAAGTATCAAAACTTGGTCGGATAAAGTGGAAAGAGATAAAGTACCAACCAATTAGCTCCTGCCATTTTTAAAACACAGCCTATAAAACAACAGTTTTATCTCTTTCCAAGCCTTGATGAATCTCCCCCAATGTGTGTAAGTGACAATCTGTGTAAATGGCGGCAACACTTGAAAAACAAACTTGACTTACGTCTGGGTTCTCGAGGCCCGTCCACTGTGATTTTAATGGCTCGGTGGTAGGTGGCCACTTGCGGGGGGTTGGTGAAGACGGTGATGGTTAGTGTGAAGCTTTTCCCTTTAAACGACAAGACAATACAACTCATTAGACAAAGTTCGCATCAGCTTTGCGCATTGCAATGACTTTAATTATTATTGTTGCCTCATTTACAATGTGTAGGTGACACGGATGCACAGTGGTTAGTACCGTTGTCTCAAAGCACTGGGACCATGGGCTCTTTTTATCTTTTCAAATGTCTACAAGTAGCTATGCTAGGGTTTATATGTTAACTGTTAGTTTGGGATTTCCTCCAGGTACTCAGGTTTCCCCCCAAAATTCAAAAACAGACACCCGCAATATTTCAGCGGTTTAGCTAAGCGGCAACATTCTAAGAGGCAAGTGCGAGTTGTTCTTGCCTTTTAAACTATTGCTGCTTTAAATCTCGTAGCTACATGGACGGAATCTTGTGGCTGCCTGCAACTCGGGGGATATTACCTTACCCCTCACACAGTTATCTGCACTGGGGAAAGGACTGCTGTGAAGCAGCTGCTGGATATACAATATGCTGCCACTATTTATATAAAGGTTTAGAAATAAATGGTTAATTTGTAGAATACCTGTTCACACCCACACACATAATTCTAGATTAATTGTGCATTGTAGCAATTAAGGAGTCGCACCCTGGCGGCAGTATGTGCACAGATGATGACATCATAACGCAAACATTACCTCAGGGTAAAGGAAGGTGAGAGTGGTAATGTCAGTTAGATATATGCCAGTTGGACGTGGCTGACAGTGGTAAGAAGACACTGCTCTACATTTATTACCTGGATCAGAAATAAAATGTTTTTCATGAGTTTTTTTTTTCCCCAAAGAACAATGGGCTTGATGCCGAAGTGGCGGCAGATCCTGCGCGGCTGCGATTTCTCTGCTTGCAAAGTCTATATGGCACATCCCAGTCTCCACCTTGAACCGCCCATGGATTGCAGAGGTTGTCTCAAGTAACGATGTCTTATACGCAAATGTACACACCATCACACAGCTCCGCAGTAAGGGTTTCCCAAATATTTTGCACCCGTGCTGTAGCAAATCATCGCTCACCTGCGCAAGCATCAGCAATGCGTCCACCTCTGGATTAGCCCCAATGCAACCTTCTTATAAAGCAAGACCTGTGCTGCTGCACTTATGTCTCATATGTGGTCACAGTTTAAGGTGTAGCAGAAGGTTTGTTTTCCATGATTATTTCCAGGGTATCTATGAACGGCATTGGGGGACGATGCTGTTATTGGGTTCAGCCAGTGGTATAACTAGAGTTGTGTCTATTTACTAAGCCTTGGATGGAGATAAAGTGGACGGAGATAAAGTACCAGACAATCAGCTCCTAACTGCCATGTCACAGGCTGGGTTTGAAAAATGACAGTTAGGAGCTGATTGGCTGGTACTTTATCTCCGTCCACTTTATCTCCATCCAAGGCTTAGTAAATAGACCCCACAGGGTCCTATCAGAAATTGCACCTGGGTTATTCACCGTGCGGCACTGGTTGGCAAAGAAAAATCCCAGGTCACCGTATGGCCAAGGTTCTCAAATGCGTTCCTCAAAGCACCCCAACGGTCAAGGTTTTAAGTTTATCCATGCTTGCCCACAGGTGACTTAATTAGCACCTCAGTCAGTTTGATTTAACCATAGGTGCTGAGTGATGGATATACCTAACACCTGGACCATTGGAGTACCTTGAGGACCACACTGGAGAACCTCTGCCGTATGGTGTCACAGACCATGAATGAGTCGGCTCTCCGCTCCGCTTGGCACCGGGAATAAATGTGTAGCAGAAAGCACAGACACAATGGGGGAAATTTACTAAGCTCCCGATTTTGACCGAGATGCCGTTTTTTCATCAAAGTGTCATCTCGGTAATTTACTAAGCACTAATCACGGCAGTGATGAGGGCATTCGTAATTTTTTGCAAGTTCAGGTAAAAAATTACGAATGAATACACCATCGGTCAAAACGCGGCTGTTTAAGTATGAATCTCGGTCATTTACTAAGAAGTGCAAAGCAAAAAAAGAACAAACACTGCCGTGAAAAATTACAACTCGTAAAAAAGTGCTAAAAAAAAACAGACCTGCTTTTTTTATTCGTGATTGGATAGGCATGCACGGATCCATGAGATCCGTGCATGTATATCAGTGGGAAGGGGTGGGAAAGTGCTTATTTTTTCAAAAAAAATTGCGTGGGGTCCCCCCTCCTAAGCATAACCAGCCTCGGGCTCTTTGAGCCGATCCTGGTTGCAGAAATATGGGGAAAAAAATGACAGGGGTTCCCCCATATTTAAGCAACCAGCATCGGGCTCTGCGCCTGGTCCTGGTCCCAAAAATACGGGGGACAAAAAGAGTAGGGGTCCCCCGTATTTTTAAAACCAGCACCGGGCTCCACTAGCTGGACAGATAATGCCACAGCCGGGGGTCACTTTTATATAGTGCCCTGCGGCCGTGGCATCAAAAATCCAACTAGTCACCCCTGGCCGGGGTACCCTGGGGGAGTGGGGACCCCTTCAATCAAGGGGTCCCCCCCCCCCAGCCACCCAAGGGCCAGGGGTGAAGCCCGAGGCTGTCCCCCCCCATCCAATGGGCTGCGGATGGGGAGGCTGATAGCCTTTGTTGTAAAAGAAAAGATATTGTTTTTAGTAGCAGTACTACAAGGCCCAGCAAGCCTCCCCCGCATGCTGGTACTTGGAGAACCACAAGTACCAGCATGCGACGGAAAAACGGGCCCGCTGGTACCTGTAGTACTACTACTAAAAAAATACCCAAAAAAACACAAGACACACACACCGTGAAAGTATAATTTTATTACATACATACACACATACATACATACTTACCTTAAGTTCCCACGCAGGTCGGTCCTCTTCTCCAGTAGAATCCAAGGGGTACCTGTTGAAGAAATTATACTCACGAGATCCAGGGGTCCAGGCTCCTCGGCAAATCCAGGGTTAATCCACGTACTTGAAAAAAATAAATAAAACGGTGTCCCGACCACGAACTGAAAGGGGACCCATGTTTGCACATGGGTCACCTTTCCACGAATGCCAGAAACCCACTTTGACTTCTGTCTAAGTGGGTTTCTGCAGCCAATCAGGGAGCGCCACGTTGTAGCACTCTCCTGATCAGCTGTGTGCTCTTGTCTTCACTGACAGGCAGCACACGGCAGTGTTACAATGTAGCGCCTATGCGCTACATTGTAACCAATGATGGGAACTTTCAGCTCAGCGGTGACGTCACTTTAGGTCAACCGCAGGGCAGAAAGTTCCCATCATTGGTTACAATGTAGCGCATAGGCGCTACATTGTAACACTGCCGTGTGCTGCCTGTCAGTGAGGACAAGAGCACACAGCCGATCAGGAGAGTGCTACAACGTGGCACTCCCTGATTGGCTGAAGAAACCCACTTAGACATCAGTCAGAGTGGGTTTCTGGCATTCGTGGAAAGGAGTCCCATGTGAAAACATGGGGCCCCTTTCAGTTCGTGGCTCGGCTTTCCGTTTTCTTATTTTATGCAAGTACGTGGATTACCCCTGGATTTCCCGAGGAGCCTGGACCCCTGGATCTCGTGAGTATAATTTCTTCAACAGGTACCCCTTGGATTCTACTGGAGAAGAGGACCGACCTGCGTGTGAACATAAGGTAAGTATGTATGTATGTTTGTGTGGATGTATGTAATAAATCTTTACTTTCACGGTGTGTGTGTCTTGTCTTTTTTTGGGTATTTTTTTAGTAGTAGTACTACAGGTACCAGCGGGCCCGTTTTTCCGTCGCATGCTGGTACTTGTGGTTCTCCAAGTACCAGCATGCGGGGGAGGCTTGCTGGGCCTTGTAGTACTGCTACTAAAAACAATATCTTTTCTTTTACAACAAAGGCTATCAGCCTCCCCATCCGCAGCCCATTGGATGGGGGGGGACAGCCTCGGGCTTCACCCCTGGCCCTTGGGTGGCTGGGGGGGGGGACCCCTTGATTGAAGGGGTCCCCACTCCCCCAGGGTACCCCGGCCAGGGGTGACTAGTTGGATTTTTGATGCCACGGCCGCAGGGCACTATATAAAAGTGACCCCCGGCTGTGGCATTATCTGTCCAGCTAGTGGAGCCCGGTGCTGGTTTTAAAAATACGGGGGACCCCTACTCTTTTTGTCCCCCGTATTTTTGGGACCAGGACCAGGCGCAGAGCCCGATGCTGGTTGCTTAAATATGGGGGAACCCCTGTCATTTTTTTCCCCATATTTTTGCAACCAGGATCGGCTCAAAGAGCCCGAGGCTGGTTATGCTTAGGAGGGGGGACCCCACGCATTTTTTTTTATTATTTTACAGTGTTTAATTAAAAAAATAAAAAAAAATAAACCCCAGCACGGATCACACAGATCCGGCCGAGATTGATTGTAAAAAAAGTCGGCAGTGTTTTGCTAATCACTGCCGTAAAAATAGGTAAAAAACCACGAATGACATCGACATCGGAAGAAAAGAAAAACCCGAATACGACAGCTTAGTAAATCCATCGTAATCAATTCAAAAAGTTGCAGTTTTACACTGTCGATGTCATTCGTGATTGAACTTTGACCTTTTTTCGGAAATTACGAATCTTAGTAAATTTACCCCAATGAAAAGTAAACTGAGACAGAGGCGTCACCAGGTGTGGTGACACCCGGTGCGCACCCCTGATGTACTAGGGGGCGTGTTCTTACAGCTAGGGGGCGTGGCTTCACGGGGATACTGGTATCGTCACTCTGGGGGCGTGCCCAGCGTCTCCGGAGATGCTGGGCTTCCCCCAGAGACGGTCTCAGTGTGCTGTCGGCTCCTCTGCTATGACAGGAGCCGGGTGCTGTAGCGGAATTTCACACTGCAGCACCTGGCTCCTGTCACTACGGAGGAGCTGACATTTGGTGTCACCCCCTCCAGGTGTCACACCCGGGTGCGGGCCGCACCCCCCGCACCCGCCTTGTGACGCCACTGAACTGAGATAACCCGAATATATACGAAACGTCTTTCTATCTTCACTTTCATTTATTGACTTGTTCGCGTCGTCCGACCCCGCAATTAGCAAAAGCTGCAGCAGTGTGCGTAGAAAGCCAGTCACACAAAGTCAAATGGAAGTGGACAATTCCACTAAATAAGAAAAGTTGTGAAAAACTCATAAAAAACAATGGGGTAAATTTACTAAGGTGGGAGTTTTTCTTAGAACTGGTGATGTTTCCCATAGCAATCAATCAGATTCTATCTATTATCTTCTAGAAGCAGTAAGACAAATGTAAATTAGAATCTGATTGGTTGCTATGAGCAACATCACCAGTTCTAAAAAAAACTCCCACCTTAGTAAATTTACCCCAATGAGAGAATATTTACTAGGACTTCCAACATAGAAAGTGGTGTTGTTGCCACAACCAGCTTCCAGCTCACTTTTAGCTAGTGCATACATGTTACAAAATGCTAGAATCTGATTGGTTGCTTCACTTTTCGTTTTTACAGGTTTTAGTAAATATACTTCAGTCAAAAAAAACACATTCATGTGAGAGTTTGTATTTAGTCCTCCAGGAGATATCACTTATTGTAGTGTAACCTCCTGAGCACAGTGTCACTAGATGGCGTGTAACCTGGGCCTAAAATGCCCAGTGTGTGGCATACTCCGGGTAACACAATCTCCCTCAGAGTACGCTGGGCGGAGGTGCGAGTAATGGGGAGAATGTGACACTAGCTGGAGGCACTCAGCCAATGCACAGGGATCATTAGTTAATGCGTATTTAGAAAATGCACAATATCTGTGTGATACATAAATATTTGCATTTTATTCGTGTTTGTATAAAGGGGGTGGAGGGACTTTACCACCGACATGTTCCCTTTCCCATGAAGCGCAGACAATGGATGGTACGAAGGTGACAGGCGAGATTACCGTCTCTTGATAAACGATTATAAAATGTAAAAAAAATCTCGCCTTTAAATATTTAAACTGCTCAGTGTAACATTGCAATGATTGCATGAAGTATTAAATGTACACTGGGATATAAAAACAAGCCATCTATAGACGCTACAGCCTGTAGGTGATCTGTAACGTCATCCCCTCTCACCAACTGGCACAGTCACTGCATATAACCGTTGCTTGGTACGGATAAGGTTCTAGCCTCCGGTTGCTCATACAGGAGGTCATCTCCCGAGCGCAGCCGATGGTTGCCCCCCCCCCAAAAAAATCACCTTTGGTTTATATTACATTGCCTGTAGAGAGTCTATACTTTTAATGGGACTAGTATTCATTTTATAGCGACAACCAGCCCTGTGTGTGGGCACTGGAAGCACCGGTTGGCCATGCTGGCACTGACCAGGGGCATCGGTTAAGAGGGAAGGTGTCACAGAGACTCCATGATGTTGTGGCCCAAGTGCAGCGTGCAGTTAGTCAGGCAAGTCCTTCCCTTTGCGAGGGAAGCCTGGACCCCTAGATAAGGGCACTGCTGACTGTCTGGCTCTGGGGCTGGTGGACTGGACCTGCCACGAACCATTGTATATAAGAATACCTGAGAAATTGGGATGAACCTACTTATGGTAAAAGTCCTTTCTGGTGTGTACGCAAAGTATAATATACAAAGCGCCCATTGTCATCAGTCTATAAAAAGAGCCATAATGGGTCAGGGCTATTTTAGAAATAGGTGTGCTGGTAACAGCAGGTGGCCAAAGCAGTATTCTTCTGTCAAATATAATACTAAAGTTATACTTAGAAAAGCTACGTTTTTGGGTACCATGCCTCGTTCTCCTCTAACATTAGTCTCCAGGTGCCGCCAGTTTGTGTCAGTATAGATCGCTAACGAGGCGGCTCTTTGTCTGCAAAATCTGATGTAGAAACAATTAAAAAATAACAAAAATTGTTGCATTTTTTTTTAATAAGAAACTTGATATAATGACTAAAAATGTGACTGCTGCATAAAAAAAGTGTAGCGAACTCTATAGACCACAGCGGCGGACGGAAAGTGACATGCGGCATTTTAGGGCCTGAAAATCTTACAAACCGGACGTGACTAAAAGTGTGACTAACAATAACACAACTGGTGTAAATATCAAAATATATTGTAACCTTTAGATTCATCACCATGAAAGAGGCAGATAATCTTCTTCCATGGTGATGCATCAGGACCATGCTTTGTTAGAAATATTTAAAAAATAGCTATATATCACCTATATGGTGCACTGTGAGATACTGCCCCTTCTGGCCTATGGAGAAATAGTTTTCTAATGCTATGCAGTTATAATTGATATTTCCATGGCCTATATATGTAAGACACTGTGTTCTGTAAGGTTACGCCATCCCCTCTAGCTAGCTAGTTCTTGCCTTTGGAGATGGGAGTTGTGGAGCCCTCAAGCAACAGACACTTTCTTCCACTCTGAAAGGCAGAGGCTATAAAGGACGGGGAGCCTGCACAGTCTGCATCCACACAGGTTCTCCATTTTTCATTTCAACCGACCCAATTCTTACAGCCCTCGGCAATGACGCCAGGATCACAATCAGGAATGTTTTTTAAAAAGTTGTGTCTGACCTTGAAATGCGATTTGAGCTTGATATAAATAAGTAGCGGATCAGTGACTGCTAACAAATGCCTTTCCTCTAGCAAATTCTGGGTCTTCGTCATTAATAAGTGCAAAAGGCGCCGCACAAATTCTGGATCTAACTCACCACAATCTGTGGATTTACTAGTGTAGCTCAGTGTTGCTCCAATGAAGGACAGCTGCTACCATGGTGCCTAACATCCACACGCTCACCACTAATTAGTAGTGGCAAAAGTTTACACTGCTGGGCGCAAGTGTGTAAGTCACGAATGAGCAACGCAAATGCTGAGGAGGCGGAAGGATCTATAAGGATTGCTTTTCCCAATAGGACTAACACTATGCTGAGGAGGCAGAAGGATCTATAAGGATTGCTCTTTCCAGTAGGACTAACACTATGCTGAGGAGGCGGAAGGATCTATAAGGATTGCTCTTCCCAATAGGACTAACACTATGCTGAGGAGGCGGAAGGATCTATAAGGATTGCTCTTCCCAATAGAACTAACACTATGCTGAGGAGGCGGAAGGATCTATAAGGATTGCTCTTTCCAGTAGGACTAACACTATGCTGAGGAGGCGGAAGGATCTATAAGGATTGCTCTTTCCAGTAGGACTAACACTATGCTGAGGAGGCGGAAGGATCTATAAGGATGCTCTTCCCAATAGGACTAACACTATGCTGAGGAGGCGGAAGGATCTATAAAGATTGCTCTTCCCAATAGGACTAACACTATGCTGAGGAGGAGGAAGGATCTATAAGGATTGCTCTTTCCAGTACATACTTGCCTACCTGACCCTCTCCAGGAGGGAGAAAATGCTCTGTTCCTGGACTTTCCTGGTAATGTATGATTGCCATCACCTGTGGTGAAACACCTTTCTTATCAATTAACTAGCTCATCACAGGTGATGGCAATCACACATTACCAGGAAAGTCCAGGAACAGAGCATTTTCTCCCTCATGGAGAGGGTCAGGTAGGCAAGTATGCAGTAGGACTAACACCATTTGAGTAGATGAATAGTCTTACCCACACTAGTATATGTGGACATGTAGCACATTGGAACTGTGCTGTACATCAGTGAGGCACGGGGCATACAGCTACTCATACCTCACTGAAGTCAAAAATTCCTAGTGAATATAAAGGCCGCAATCTCAAGAACATTGACAGACAAAAAAAAGTGCCTCCAAGGCTTGTGACAGGTCCACTAGAAAACTGCCCTCACCACTGCATACCATGATTTCTGGAAATGTCCTGGAGACCGCAGCGCCCCCCAATGTCTAGAGATTAGTGTTCCAAGGGGAATATTTACTCTGTCCTTCATTGTAGTGTAGTATTTATATACAGTTTAATAAGGCACCACCCTGGAAATTTTGCTCAGTTTATGCAGCTAAACCAGTAGTTCTCAAACTCGGTCCTCAGGACCCCACACAGTGCATGTTTTGCAGGTAACCCAGCAGGTGCACCGGTGTATTAATTACTCACTGAAACATTTTAAAAGGTCCACAGGTGGAGCTAATTATTTCACTTGTGATTCTGTGAGGAGACCTGGAAAATATGCACTGTGTGGGGTCCTGAGGACCGAGTTTGAGAACCTGTGAGCTAAACAATTTGCTATCAAACCATTCTCTTTATAGCAATGTAACGTATATACGTCTATATAAGGCTGCTTTTTTTTTAATATATATATGTATATATATATATATGTGTGTGTATATATCTCCTATATATTAGCCCAAGTCTGTGATTCTGTGCCTGGCCGTAAAGCTGGGCGGAGTCACAGGCACAGATCTACCAGAAGTCCTCTCCCTCTGACCGCCCATCCCCGCCCAGTCCCCTCCCCGTCTCCGCCCTGTCCCCTGTCTCCCTCCTCCCCGTACACTCCCTGGTGACAGAGCAGCCGCTGACTGTGAGCGGAACTCACACTACCCGCCTCACAGACTAGCGGCTGCTGCAGAGTTCAGGGGACAATGCTGACACTGACAGCCGCACTCGCTCCCCCTCCCACCCGCGGCAACCAACCGCATGCACCCGCGCCACTCCCGCCCTCTCCCCCACCCGTAGCACCAACATCCGCGGCACTCCCGTCCCCGCCCGTAGCACCGACACCCGCGCCCCCCCCCCATCCGCGGCACCCAACTCCTCCCCCCACATCCACTCCCACCCGCAGCACTCCCGCTCCCACACCTGCAGCAAACCCCGCCCTCCCCCACCCGCGGCATCCCCGCCCCTCCACCACCAGCGGCACCCACGCCCCTACCCCACCCCCATACCCACCTCTCCCTTCGCTACACCCCTGCACCCTCCACCCCACCCGCACCTGTCCCCCCACCCATGGCACCACGCCTTCACCCCCAGCATCCCCCCCTCCCCCACACCAGCTTCTCCCACAGCCCCCCACCCCTCCCACACCCACATCACCCCAGCTCCCAACCCCCCCACCCATGGCACCCCGCCCCTCCCCTTCGCACACCACCCCTGCTCCCGCACCCCCACCCCTCCGCTACCTGCAGCACCCCCACCCCACCCGCCCCCGCAACCGTGGCACCCTCACACCCACCCAACTGCACCACCCCGGCAAACGGCCCCCTCCACAACCAGCGGCACCCCCACCCCACCCCCATACCCACCTCTCCCCCCGCTACACCCTTGCACCCTCCACTCCACCCGCACCACCACCGCATCTGCCCCTCCTGCACCCACCCCTCCCCCATCCGCAACACCCCTGCTCCCGCAACCCCCTCCCCCCCCCCCCAACCCTCGGAAACCCCCGCAGCCGCCTCCCACCCCCCAACCGCAGCACCCCTGCACACACGCACCTGTCCCCCCACCCATGGCACCAGCCCACCACCCGCAGCACCCCCCCTCCTCCACCCACTGCGCTCCCACACCAGCTTCTCCCACAGCCCCCCCACACCCACATCACCCCTGCTCCCAACCCCCCACCCATGGCACCCCCGCCCCTCCCCTACGCACAGCACCCCTGCTCCAGCACCCCCACCCCTCCCCTACCTGCAGCACCACCCGCCCCTGCAACCGTGGCACCCTCACACCCACCTCCCACCCACCCAACCGCACCACCCCAGCAAACGGCCCCCTCCCCCACACACAGCACCTGCCCCTCCCCTCCCCCCCAACACCCACGCACCTGCCCCTCCACCACCCGCAACACCACCACAGCTGGCCCTCCCCAACTGCGTTAACCCCACACCAGCCCCTCACCCACCTACAGCGCCCTCTGATCCCCGCACCCGCCCCTCCCCTACCCGCCGCGCATCAGGACCCCACCACACACCCACAGCCGCCACTCCCCCACCCACAGCACCTCCGGCCCCTCCCCCACCACCATCATCTATAGACACCTTCCCTCATTCGCGCACATCTACCACACCTTCCCCTCCACCACCCCCCGCACCTCTGGACCACCACCCACAGCACCTCAGGAACCCCTCCCCCATCCACGGCTCCCCTGCAGCCACCCGCAGCATCTACATACCCCATCCCGCACCCACACCTCCCCCACCCGCAGCACTTCTACAACCCACCACCTAACCCCCACACCCCTGCAACCCCACCTTCCCCTACATCACCCCTCCCCCAGGCACAGCACCTCCAGACCCTTCCTTCATGCACCTGCCCCTCCACCACCAGCAGCATCTACAGACCACATCCACACACCCTCACGCCCCCCCCCCCCCCCTGGCACCCCACCCACAGCATCCCCATACCCGCCTCTTCCCCGCCCCTGCCCCTCCCCCACCCGCCGCAGCTGCACCCCCACCGTACCCCAACCTCGGTATCCCTGCACCGGCACCCTCCCCCACCCACCGCAGCAGCACACCCGGGCCGCCACAACCGCCGTAACCCACCCCTCACTCATCCACAGCAACCACGGACCCACTCCCCCATCCGTGTCATCCCCGCACCTGCCCCTCCCGTGGCTACCGCACATCCAGATCACCTACCCCATCCAGATCACCTACCCCCCCACAACACCCCCGCACCCGCCACTCCCACAACCACAGCACCTACCCACCCGCATTATCTACAGACACCCTCCCCATCTGCGGACCTCCCACACCTGCCCCTCCCCCACCCGCAACACCTCTGGACCGCCACCCGAACCCCCTCCGGACTCCCTCCCCCAGCCACAGCTCCCCCGCATCAACCCCTCCCCCATCCACAACATCTACATCCCCCATCCGTGCCATCCCACACCTACCCCACCCACAGCACTTCTGAAACCCATCACCTAAGCTCACCCCCCCTGCACCTCCAAACGCACAGCCCTACATCACCCCTCCCACACACACATCACCTCCATACCCCCTCCTTCATCCACAGTCCCCCGCACCCACCCCTCCCCCACCAACAGCATTTACACTCCCCATCCGCGCCCCCTCTACACCTACCCCTCCCCCACCCACAGCACCTCTGCACCCTTTCCGCCATCCGTGCCCCTGCACCCACCCCTCCGCTACCCACAACACCTCTGGACCCCCTCCCACACCCACCCCTCCACCACACGTAGCACCTCGGACACCATCCGCAGCCGCTACAAGTGATGCCCTGAATCGGGCTGATCAGCCGCACGGATAGGCACCTCACTGAACCCACCCCTTTTCCAAACCCCCCAAACTTTTGTGAGTATACTAATACTGTGGCCATTATGTGTATAAGCGACACTGCTACCTGTGGCCATTGTGTATAAGTGGCACTGCTACCTGTTGGCACTATGTGTATAAGTGGCTCTGCTACCTGTGGCCATTGTGTGTAGAACCAACTCTGCTACCTGTGGCCACTGTGTCTATACGCGGCTCTGCTACCTGTGGGTATTGTGTGTATACGTGGCTCTGCTACCTGTGCACATTGTGTGTATAAGCGCCTCTGCTACCTGTGCCCATTGTGTGTATAAGCGCCTCTGCTACCTGTGGCCACTGTGTGTATAAGCGCCTCTGCAACCTGTGGGTATTGTGTGTATAAGCGGATCTGCTACCTGTGGCCACTGTGTGTATAAGCGGCTCTGCTACCTGTGGGCACTGTGTGTATAAGCAGCTCTGCTACCTGTGGGTATTGTGTGTATACGCGGCTCTGCTACCTGTGGGTATTGTGTGTATATGTGGCTCTGCTACCTGTGCCCATTTGTGTATAAGCACCTCTGCTACCTGTGGGCACTGTGTGTATAAGCACCTCTGTTACCTGTAGGTATTGTGTGTATAAGCGTCTCTGCTACCTGTGGGCACTGTGTGTATAAGCGCCTCTGCTACCTGTGGGTATTGTGTGTATAAGCGCCTCTGCTACCTGTGGGCACTGTGTGTATAAGCTGCCCTGCTACCTGTGGGCACTGTGTGTATAAGCGACACTGTTACCTGTTGGGTATTGTGTGTATAAGCGGTTCTGTTACCTGGGGGTATTGTGTGTATAAGCGGCTCTGCTACCTGTGGCCATTGTGTGTATAAGCAGCTCTGCTACCTGTGGCCACAGCACTTTGGTGTCTTATCTACAGTGCATTGCTGTTAGTCATCTGGTACTTCATGATACAGACACTAGCAGTATATACTATACTATGTTATTCATTGTGCCCTGCGGCCACTCTGCATGCCCTCACAAAGGGCTACGCCACCTTGACAATCGCACGCCCTCCCCCCTTACAATATTTACCCACTGCCATAAAAAAAATTCAGGTAATACTCCATATAATAACAATTATAGCACAGCTGAAGCCCGTGCAGGTGTTAACCGGTCATAGCCTCTTGCAACGGTATTTTCTCTCTAACACCTTCCCTCTCTTTATCCTCTCCCTACCACCCTGCCTCTCCCTATCCTTTACTGATCGCACAGCGTTTCTCTACATCCCCCCCCCCCCACGCCTCTCTATCGTTTCTCAACCGGACACCATTTCTGTATGCCCTCTATACTGCCCTGCGTTTCTGATACCCCTTTCACATTGCACTAAAAACCCGGTATCGACACGGCATATTGCCGTGTCGAAACGGGTCAGTGTGCGATGTGAAAGGTCCTTTTCAGAATTAGCGGGTCGCCTGACCCGGTAATTCAACCCGGTAAAAAAGAAGGGTTATTACCGGGTTGATTACCGGGTCAGGCGCAGTGTGAATGGGAGCCGTTCCGATGCGTCACGGCTCCCGTTCACAGCATAGGCAGAGGCGGCGCAGGAGATGAGCTCATCTCCCGGTGCCGCCTCCTCCCCCGCCCCTGCTGCTGCTGCGCCCTCCGCTGCTATGGCAACCGACCCGGTATATTGCCGGGTCGGAAAGCCAGCAACGGAGCGCAAATGCCGGATCCCACCCGGTAAGTACACGTTTCTCTTACCGGGTAGGATTCGGCATTTGCGATCTGAATGCAGCATGATTATGTTATCTACCAGCCTGCGTATGTTCAAAGGCGTGCAGGGGTTAACGGGGCGTAGCCCCAACCGACAGTGTGAAGAGCGCCCGTAGGGCGCGATGAATTACCTAGTATATATATATATATATATATATATATACATACTAAAGACTGGAAAATGCTGCCGCTCAGAAAACTAAATGAAAAGACATTTTGGAGCCTGCAAAGTGTTCCACACATCTCCGCATAGCATGGTAAATATTACATTAGCCTTTCCGAGGGGTAAATCCATTTATTTTCTTTCTAACACACTCACCCGTCTAATAGCAGCAGAAATGTTCCACGCGGTCACTGCATGGAAAAATCACTACACCTGACTGCAGGACACAACCCTTGCTTTGCAGCGTGGACGTGAATAGGCCTTGCGGCTAACCGAGAGATGATGTGGTTTCTAGGCTAGATGGTGAAAGTATAAAGCCAAAAAGCAGAAATATTACTACCGACCACGGAAATGTTTGCACATGTCACTGACACACCGCAAAAATGCGTAAGTGTCTCCAACCAACCTCACAGGAGAGATTCTCTGATTCTCAGTCTGTACTTTATGATAATGTCATGCAGGAGAGCTAGTTGTATTTACCCACTGAGCCACTGCCAAGTTCCTCTGCCTCTCAGTGTTGTCTGCCACTACTCTCCGTCGCTGTGGCAGCATTTACCTGCTTGGCTGCTCGGGATCAGTATGCATTGCCGATGGACCGGGATGCCGGTGGTTAGAATACTGACCACAAGTGTCAGTGTGCCATTGTTCTGGGACCACACGTGTCAGTGTGCCATTGTTCTGGACCCTAGGTGTCAGTGTGCCATTGTTCTGGGACCACACGTGTCAGTGTGCCATTGTTCTGGAAATCTAGGTGTCAGTGTGCCATTGTTCTGGGACCCTAGGTGTCAGTGTGCCATTGTTCTGGGACCACAAGTGTCAGTGTGCCATTGTTCTGGGACCCTAGGTGTCAGTGTGCCATTGTTCTGGGATCACAAGTGTCAGTGTGCCATTGTTCTGGGACCACACGTGTCAGTGTGCCATTGTTCTGGACCCTAGGTGTCAGTGTGCCATTGTTCTGGGACCACACGTGTCAGTGTGCCATTGTTCTGGAAATCTAGGTGTCAGTGTGCCATTGTTCTGGGACCCTAGGTGTCAGTGTGCCATTGTTCTGGGACCCTAGGTGTCAGTGTGCCATTGTTCTGGGATCACAAGTGTCAGTGTGCCATTGTTCTGGGACCCTAGGTGTCAGCGTGCCATTGTTCTGGGACCCTAGGTGTCAGTGTGCCATTGTTCTGGGACCACAAGTGTCAGTGTGCCATTGTTCTGGGACCCTAGGTGTCAGTGTGCCATTGTTCTGGGACCCTAGGTGTCAGTGTGCCATTGTTCTGGGACCCTAGGTGTCAGTGTGCCATTGTTCTGGGATCACAAGTGTCAGTGTGCCATTGCTCTGGGACCCTAGGTGTCAGTGTGCCATTGTTCTGGGACCCTAGGTGTCAGTGTGCCATTGTTCTGGGACCACAAGTGTCAGTGTGCCATTGTTCTGGGACCCTAGGTGTCAGTGTGCCATTGTTCTGGGACCACACGTGTCAGTGTGCCATTGTTCTGGAAATCTAGCTGTCAGTGTGCCATTGTTCTAGACCTCATGTATCAGTGTGCCATTGTCTGTGACCACAGATGTCAGTGTGCCATTGTTCTAGACCTCATGTATAAGTGTGCCATTGTTCTAGACCTCATGTATCAGTGTGCCATTGTTCTAGAACTCACGTGTCAGTGTGCCATTGCTCTAGACCTCATGTATCAGTGTGCCATTGTTCTAGAACTCACGTGTCAGTGTGCCATTGTTCTAGACCTCATGTATCAGTGTGCGATTGTTCTAGAACTCACGTGTCAGTGTGCCATTGTTCTAGACCTCACATATCAGTGTGCCATTGTTCTAGACCTCATGTATAAGTGTGCCATTGTTCTAGACCTCACATATCAATGTGCCATTGTTCTAGACCTCATGTGTCAGTGTGCCATTGTTCTAGACCTCACATATCAATGTGCCATTGTTCTAGACCTCATGTGTCAGTGTGCCATTGTTTTAGACCTCTTGTATCAGTGTGCCATTGTTCTAGACCTCATGTATCAGTCTGGCATGGTTCTGTGACCAAAAGTGTCAGTGTGCTATTGTTCTGGGACCACAACTGTCAGTGTGCCATTGTTCTGGGACCACATGTATTTGTTTGCCATTGTTCTAGACCTCATGTATCAGTGTGCCATTGTTCTGGGACCAAATGTTTATGTGTGCCATTGTTCTAGACCTCATGTATCAGTGTGCCATTGTTCTGGGACCTCATGTATCAGTGTGCCATTGTTCTGTGATCTCATGTATCAGTGTGCCATTGTTCTAGACCTCATGTGTCAGTGTGCCATTGTTCTAGACCTCATGTGTCAGTGTGCCATTGTTCTAGACCTCTTGTATCAGTGTGCCATTGTTCTGTGATCTCATGTATCAGTGTGCCATTGTTCTAGACCTCATGTGTCAGTGTGCCATTGTTCTAGACCTCATGTGTCAGTGTGCCATTGTTCTAGACCTCACATATCAATGAGCCATTGTTCTAGACCTCATGTGTCAGTGTGCCATTGTTCTAGACCTCATGTGTCAGTGTGCCATTGTTCTAGACCTCATGTATCAGTGTACCATTGTTCTGTGATCTCATGTATCAGTGTGCCATTGTTCTAGACCTCATGTGTCAGTGTGCCATTGTTCTAGACCTCATGTGTCAGTGTGCCATTGTTCTAGACCTCTTGTATCAGTGTGCCATTGTTCTAGATCTCATGTGTCAGTGTGCCATTGTTCTAGACCTCATGTGTCAGTGTGCCATTGTTCTAGACCTCTTGTATCAGTGTGCCATTGTTCTAGACCTCATGTGTCAGTGTGCCATTGTTCTAGACCTCTTGTATCAGTGTGCCATTGTTCTAGATCTCATGTGTCAGTGTGCCATTGTTATAGACCTCATGTATCAGTGTGCCATTGTTCTAGACCTCATGTGTCAGTGTGCCATTGTTCTAGACCTCATGTGTCAGTGTGCCATTGTTCTAGACCTCATGTATCAGTGTACCATTGTTCTGTGATCTCATGTATCAGTGTGCCATTGTTCTAGATCTCATGTGTCAGTGTGCCATTGTTCTAGACCTCATGTGTCAGTGTGCCATTGTTCTAGACCTCTTGTATCAGTGTGCCATTGTTCTAGACCTCATGTGTCAGTGTGCCATTGTTCTAGACCTCTTGAATCAGTGTGCCATTGTTCTAGATCTCATGTGTCAGTGTGCCATTGTTCTAGACCTCATGTATCAGTGTGCCATTGTTCTAGACCTCATGTGTCAGTGTGCCATTGTTCTAGACCTCTTGTATCAGTGTGCCATTGTTCTAGACCTCATGTGTCAGTGTGCCATTGTTCTAGACCTCTTGTATCAGTGTGCCATTGTTCTAGATCTCATGTGTCAGTGTGCCATTGTTCTAGACCTCATGTGTCAGTGTGCCATTGTCTGTGACCACAGGTGTCAGTGTGCCATTGTTCTAGACCTCATGTATCAGTGTGCCATTGTTCTAGACCTCATGTATCAGTGTGCCATTGTTCTGGGAGCCTAAAAGAAAGGATTCAGAAGCTGCAAATGTATACAAGTTGTGGGTCCAATGTGACGCAGCCATCGCCGGCACCTGGCATTTCATAATTCTACATACAGCTCTTATTAGGCTGTCAGTGTTAATGCAAAAAACAAAATCCTGTACTGCTGGCAGTGGCACTGCACAAGTTAATCCACTGTAGGGTGGTCTGGGATCAAGACGAGCAGGTTTTGCCAGTAGCTTGTTGAACTTGATACGAATGGCTGTAGATCTGGATATGGGCCAATAGCAGGCCACTGCTCTCTTCCAGAGCTGTCTGCGAAGCAGGCACCTCTAAATCTCCACTTCTCAGCTGGGGCTGCGGTGTCTGTGAGCGTCATGGTATTAATAAACCAGTGGGTAGGGGGGCTTTTTTTAGAAGTCGGTTTTCAAAGTGAAGATTCATCACGAGCATTCCAGGAAAATCAGCCTCGTCCCCTCCATCCCTGCAGGAACAGTCTGCGCGACTTATGTTATTTGTTAAAATAACTGACACAGTCATAATGCAAATAGACATATGTACAGCCAGCTAGAATTACTGCAGGAAACTCCCAGCACCAGGTCTGGATTGCCTTTCCTGAAGGTAAACATGGAGCTACTGCACGGAGCTGTGAGGCTGTGTAAAATGAATACTGACACAGGACAAAAAGCTCAAATTATAAAGCATAATGTGTCAGTTATGTACAGCATCACTCACCATTTTCCTGTATGTGAATATATATCAGTCTTTCATTAGCATTGCTCTTACCTAGGAGGCCTGTCAGCCAAATACATAAGCACTGGCTTTACACTGCGCTAAGTGAAGTCTGCATTCACTAAGTATATAGGTGGTCTGCAAAATCTATCAATATGTATTTGTTAGGGGTAGCTGGAAGAAGAGGGCAGGGTGCAGTTGATGCCTCTCATGAGGAGGATGCTCTCTGTGCGTTTCTTTATTGGGCAGCATGGTTGGCGTAGTGGTTGGCATTATTGCCTCGCAGCCCGGAGGTCATGAGTTCAATACCTATCTGTGTGGAGTGTGTATGTACTTTGTTTACCATAACTGTCACGATTTTATGTATGGCTTGTTTTCCCCACTCTCTGACACTGTGGGCCCTTACAGATCAATAATATTAGCCATCATTAGTAAATAGGCAATATAATCTGTAAAAGGGAGTTATGTGTCACTGACGTGCACTATATCATCACTGACATACAGTATTTTGTCACTGATGTGCAATATATCATCACTGACATACAGTATATCATCACTGACGTGCAATATATCATCACTGACATACAGTATAGCATCACTGATGTGCAATATATCATCACTGACATACAGTATAGCATCACTGATGTGCAATATATCATCACTGACATACAGTATATCATCACTGACGTGCAATATATCATCACTGACATACAGTATAGCATCACTGACATACAGTATAGCATCACTGACGTGCAATATATCATCACTGACATACAGTATATCATCACTGACGTGCAATATATCATCACTGACATACAGTATATCATCACTGACGTGCAATATAGCATCACTGACATACAGTATATCATCACTGACGTGCAATATATCATCACTGACATACAGTATATCATCACTGACGTGCAATATATCATCACTGACATACAGTATATCATCACTGACGTGCAATATAGCATCACTGACATACAGTATGTCACTGACGTGCAATATATCATCACTGACATACAGTATGTCACTGACGTGCAATATATCATCACCGACATACAGTATATGTCACTGACGTGCAATATATCATCACCGACATACAGTATATGTCACTGACGTGCAATATATCATCACTGACATACAGTATGTCACTGACGTGCAATATATCATCACCGACATACAGTATATGTCACTGACGTGCAATATATCATCACCGACATACAGTATATGTCACTGACGTGCAATATATCATCACTGACATACAGTATATGTCACTGACATGCAATATATCATCACTGACATACAGTATATCGTCACTGACGTGCAATATATCATCACTAACATACAGTATATCATCACTGACGTGCAATATATCATCACTGACATACAGTATATCATCACTGACGTGCAATATATCATTACTGACATACAGTATATGTCACTGACGTGCAATATATCATCACTGACATACAGTATATGTCACTGACGTGCAATATATCATCACTGACATACAGTATATGTCACTGACGTGCAATATATCATCACTGACATACAGTATATCATCACTGACGTGCAATATATCATTACTGACATACAGTATATGTCACTGACGTGCAATATATCATTACTGACATACAGTATATGTCACTGACGTGCAATATATCATCACTGACATACAGTATATGTCACTGACGTGCAATATATCATCACTGACATACAGTATATGTCACTGACGTGCAATATATCATCACTGACATACAGTATATCGTCACTGACGTGCAATATATCATCACTAACATACAGTATATCGTCACTGACGTGCAATATATCATCACTGACATACAGTATATCGTCACTAACGTGTACTATATCATCACTGACATACAGTATACGTCACTGACGTGCAATATATCATCACTGACATACAGTATATCGTCACTGACGTGCAATATATCATCACTTTAATTATGTTGATTTACCCCCCATTGGTGCAGATGTATTAAGCCTGGAGAAGATGTATTAAACCAGCGATAAGTGCAAGGTGATAACGCACCAGCAAATCAGCTCCAATATGTAAATTGACAGTTAGGAGCTGATTGGCTGGTGCGTTATCACCTTTCATTTATCACTTCCCCAGGCTTAATACATCTGCCCCTATGTTATAATAAATAATAAGAATTTACTTACCGATAATTCTATTTCTCATAGTCCGTAGTGGATGCTGGGACTTCCGTAAAGACCATGGGGAATAGCGGCTCCGCAGGAGACTGGGCACAAAAAGTAAAAGCTTTAGACTAGCTGGTGTGCACTGGCTCCTCCCCCTATGACCCTCCTCCAAGCCTCAGTTAGGATACTGTGCCCGGACGAGCGTACATAATAAGGAAGGATTTTGAATCCCGGGAAAGACTCATACCAGCCACACCAATCACACTGTACAACCTGTGATCTGAACCCAGTTAACAGTATGATAAACGTAGGAGCCTCTGAAAAGATGGCTCACAACAATAAACAACCCGATTTTTTTGTAACAATAACTATATACAAGTATTGCAGACAATCCGCACTTGGGATGGGCGCCCAGCATCCACTACGGACTATGAGAAATAGAATTATCGGTAAGTAAATTCTTATTTTCTCTGACGTCCTAGTGGATGCTGGGACTTCCGTAAGGACCATGGGGATTATACCAAAGCTCCCAAATGGGCGGGAGAGTGCGGATGACTCTGCAGCACCGAATGAGAGAACTCCAGGTCCTCCTCAGCCAGGGTATCGAATTTGTAAAATTTTGCAAACGTGTTTGCCCCTGACCAAGTAGCTGCTCGGCAAAGTTGTAAAGCCGAGACCCCTCGGGCAGCCGCCCAAGATGAGCCCACTTTTCTTGTGGAATGGGCTTTAACAGATTTTGGCTGTGGCAGTCCTGCCACAGAATGTGCAAGCTGAATTGTACTACAAATCCAACGAGCAATCGTCTGCTTAGAGGCAGGAGCACCCAGCTTGTTGGGTGCATACAGGATAAACAGCGAGTCAGATTTTCTGACTCCAGCCGTCCTGGAAACATATATTTTCAGAGCCCTGACTACGTCCAACAACTTGGAGTCCTCCAAGTCCCTAGTAGCCGCAGGCACCACAATAGGTTGGTTCATGTGAAACGCTGAAACCACCTTAGGGAGAAATTGAGGACGAGTCCTCAATTCTGCCCTGTCTGAATGAAAAATTAGGTAAGGGCTTTTATATGACAAAGCCGCCATTTCTGAGACACGCCTGGCTGACGCCAGAGCTAACAGCATGACCACCTTCCATGTGAGATATTTTAATTCCACAGTGGTGAGTGGTTCAAACCAATGTGATTTTAGGAACCCTAAAACTACATTGAGATCCCAAGGTGCCACTGGTGGCACAAAAGGAGGTTGTATATGCAGTACCCCCTTGACAAACGTCTGAACTTCAGGCAATGAAGCCAGTTCTTTTTGGAAGAAGATCGACAGGGCCGAAATTTGAACCTTAATGGATCCTAATTTTAGGCCCATAGACAGTCCTGCTTGCAGGAAATGCAGGAAACGACCCAGTTGAAATTCCTCTGTGGGGGCCTTCTTAGCCTCACACCAGGAAACATATTTTCGCCAAATGCGGTGATAATGTTTCGCAGTTACATCCTTCCTGGCTTTGATCAGGGTAGGGATGACTTCATCTGGAATGCCTTTTTCCATCAGGATCCGGCGTTCAACCGCCATGCCGTCAAACGCAGCCGCGGTAAGTCTTGGAACAGACAAGGTCCCTGCTGGAGCAGGTCCTTTCTTAGAGGTAGAGGCCACGGGTCCTCCGTGAGCATCTCTTGCAGTTCCGGGTACCAAGTTCTTCTTGGCCAATCCGGAGCCACGAGTATAGTCTTCACTCCTCTCCTTCTTATGATTCTCAGTACTTTTGGAATGAGAGGCAGAGGAGGGAACACATACACCGACTGGTACACCCACGGTGTTACCAGAGCGTCCACCGCTATTGCCTGAGGGTCCCTTGACCTGGCGCAATATCTGTCCAGTTTTTTGTTGAGACGGGACGCCATCATGTCCACCTTTGGTTTTTCCCAACGGTTTACAATCACTTGAAAGACTTCTGGGTGAAGTCCCCACTCCCCCGGGTGGAGATCGTGTCTGCTGAGGAAGTCTGCTTCCCAGTTGTCCACTCCCGGAATGAACACTGCTGACAGTGCCACCACATGATTTTCCGCCCAGCGAAGAATCCTTGCAGCTTCTGCCATTGCCCTCCTGCTTCTTGTGCCGCCCTGTCTGTTGACGTGGGCGACTGCCGTGATGTTGTCCGATTGGATCAATACCGACTGACCCTGAAGCAGAGGCCTTGCTTGACTTAGGGCATTGTAAATGGCCCTTAGTTCCAGGATATTTATGTGAAGAGACGTTTCCATGCTTGACCACAAGCCCTGGAAATTTCTTCCCTGTGTGACTGCTCCCCAGCCTCTCAGGCTGGCATCGGTGGTCACCAGCATCCAATCCTGAATGCCGAATCTGCGGCCCTCTAGAAGATGAGCACTCTGTAACCACCACAGGAGAGACACCCTTGTCCTTGGAGATAGGGTTATCCGCTGATGCATCTGAAGATGCGATCCGGACCATTTGTCCAGCAGATCCCACTGAAAAGTTCTTGCATGGAATCTTCCGAATGGAATCGCTTCGTAAGAAGCCACCATTTTTCCCAGGACTCTCGTGCATTGATGCACTGACACTTGGCCTGGTTTTAGGAGTTTCCTGACTAGCTCGGATAACTCCCTGGCCTTCTCCTCCGGGAGAAACACCTTTTTCTGGACTGTGTCCAGAATCATCCCCAGGAACAGTAGACGTGTTGTTGGAATCAGCTGTGATTTTGGGATATTTAGGATCCACCCGTGCTGACGTAGCACTACCTGAGATAGTGCTACTCCGACCTCTAACTGTTTCCTGGACCTTGCCCTTATCAGGAGATCGTCCAAGTAAGGGATAATTAAGACGCCTTTTCTTCGAAGAAGAATCATCATTTCGGCCATTACCTTGGTAAAGACCCGTGGTGCCGTGGACAATCCAAACGGCAGCGTCTGAAACTGATAATGACAGTTTTGTACCACAAACCTGAGGTACCCTTGGTGAGAAGGGTAGATTGGGACATGGAGATAAGCATCTTTGATGTCCAGAGACACCATATAGTCCCCTTCTTCCAGGTTCGCTATCACTGCTCTGAGTGACTCCATCTTGAATTTGAACCTTTTTATGTAAGTGTTCAAGGATTTTAGATTTAAAATTGGTCTCACCGAGCCGTCTGGCTTCGGTACCACAAACAGCGTGGAATAATACCCCTTTCCCTGTTGTAGGAGGGGTACCTTGATTATCACCTGCTGGGAATACAGCTTGTGAATAGCTTCCACTACCGCCTCCCTGTCGGAGGGAGACGTTGGTAGAGCAGACTTCAGGAACCGGCGAGGGGGAGACGTCTCGAATTCCAATTTGTACCCCTGTGATACTACCTGCAGGATCCAGGGGTCCACTTGCGAGTGAGCCCACTGCGCGCTGAAATTCTTGAGACGGCCCCCCACCGTGCCTGAGTCCGCTTGTAAGGCCCCAGCGTCATGCTGAAGACTTGGCAGAAGCGGGGGAGGGCTTCTGCTCCTGTGAAGAGGCTGCCTGGTGCAGTCTTTTTCCCCTTCCTCTGCCCCGGGGCAGAAATGAGTGGCCTTTTGCCCGCTTGCCCTTATGGGAACGAAAGGACTGAGTTTGAAAAGACGGTGTCTTTTTCTGCTGAGAGGTGACCTGGGGTAAAAAGGTGGATTTTCCAGCCGTTGCTGTGGCCACCAGGTCCGATAGACCGACCCCAAATAACTCCTCCCCTTTATACGGCAATACTTCCATATGTCGTTTGGAATCCGCATCACCTGACCACTGTCGCGTCCATAACGCTCTTCTGGCAGAAATGGACATCGCACTCACTCTAGATGCCAGGGTGCAAATATCCCTCTGTGCATCTCGCATATATAGTAATGCATCCTTTAAATGCTCTATAGTTAATAATATACTGTCCCTATCCAGGGTATCAATATTTTCAGTCAGGGAATCCGACCAAGCCACTCCAGCACTGCACATCCAGGCTGAGGCGATTGCTGGTCGCAGTATAACACCAGTATGTGTGTATATACCTTTTAGGATATTTTTCAGCCTTCTATCAGCTGGTTCCTTAAGGGCGGCCGTATCGGGAGACGGTAACGCCACTTGTTTTGATAAGCGTGTGAGCGCCTTATCTACCCTAGGGGGTGTTTCCCAACGCGCCCTAACCTCTGGCGGGAAAGGGTATAGTGCCAATAATTTATTAGAAATCAGCAGTTTTTTATCGGGGGAAAACCACGCTTTATCACACACCTCATTTAATTCATCTGATTCAGGAAAAACTACTGGTAGTTTTTTCACACCCCACATAATACCCTTTTTTGTGGTACTTGTAGTGTCAGAAATATTCAATGCCTCCTTCATTGCCGTGATCATGTAACGTGTGGCCCTACTGGACATTACGTTTGTCTCCTCACCGTCGACACTGGATTCAGTATCCGTGTCTGGGTCTGTGTCGACCATCTGAGGTAACGGGCGTTTTAGCGCCCCCGACGGTGTCTGAGACGCCTGAACAGGCACTAATTGATTTGCCGGCTGTCTCATGTCGTCAACAGTTTTTTGCAAAGTGCTGACACTGTCACGTAATTCTTTAAATACGACCATCCAGTCAGGTGTCGACTCCCTAGGGGGTGACATCACTAACACAGGCAATTGCTCTGCTTCCACATCATTTTCCTCCTCATACATGTCGACACAATCGTACCGACACCCAGCACACACACAGGGAATGCTCTGAAAGAGGACAGGACCCCACGAGCCCTTTGGGGAGACAGAGGGAGAGTTTGCCAGCACACACCAGAGCGCTATATATATATACAGGGATAACCTTATGTAAGTGTTACTCCCTTTATAGCTGCTGTTTTATATTAGCTGCCAATAGTGCCCCCCCTCTCTTGTTTTACCCTGATTCTGTAGCAGGACTGCAGGGGAGAGTCTGGGAGCCTTCCTTCCAGCGGAACTGTGAGGGAAAATGGCGCTTGTGTGCTGAGGAGATAGGCTCCGCCCCCTTCACGGCGGCCTTTTCTCCCACTTTTTTTAGGAAAACTGGCAGGGGTGAAATGCATCCATATAGCCCAGGAGCTATATGTGATGTATTTCTTTAGCCATATAAGGTTTAAACATGTTTTATTGCGTCTCAGGGCGCTCCCCCCCAGCGCCCTGCACCCTCAGTGACCGGAGTGTGAAGTGTGCTGAGAGCAATGGCGCACAGCTGCAGTGCTGTGCGCTACCTTATCTGAAGACAGGAACGTCTTCTGCCGCCGATTTCTCCGGACCTCTTCGCTCTTCTGGCTCTGTAAGGGGGCCGGCGGCGCGGCTCCGGGACCCATCCAGGCTGAACCTGTGATCGTCCCTCTGGAGCTAATGTCCAGTAGCCAAGAAGCCCAATCCACTCTGCACGCAGGTGAGTTCGCTTCTTCTCCCCTTAGTCCCACGATGCAGTGAGCCTGTTGCCAGCAGGACTCACTGAAAATAAAAAACCTATTTAAACTTTTACTTCTAAGCAGCTCAGGAGAGCCACCTAGCATGCACCCTTCTCGTTCGGGCACAAAAATCTAACTGAGGCTTGGAGGAGGGTCATAGGGGGAGGAGCCAGTGCACACCAGCTAGTCTAAAGCTTTTACTTTTTGTGCCCAGTCTCCTGCGGAGCCGCTATTCCCCATGGTCCTTACGGAAGTCCCAGCATCCACTAGGACGTCAGAGAAAATATAGTAATAGTAATACAAATGTAACAAAATAAGCAACCGAGAGAAACCAATATTAGTACAAAAGTAATAAAGCAAATACAATAACAATAGCAGAAAGACACAGGTGTGTAAACACAATTGTGCTAGATCACGTTGATACTAGTACATAGCCAGTTTCTCGGGAACCAGTCGGCAGTAGTGCTGTCGACAATCAAAATGTCAACAGCATTTTGTCGGCGGGACACTGCCGACGCAGCTTTATATAATCTAATGAAAGCATCAGTATCTCAACCTCCTTTGTAGACTAGTCAAGCATCATAGAATGGCAGGGCTCACTGAGATTTGTAGTTCCACAGCAGCTTGGAAACCTGTAATACTACTGCATGGGAAACGAAAACGGATGCCATCTCTCATTGTGGTAGTAGTTGTACAAGGAAACCCATGCTGGGAGCTGTAGTTCGACAGCAACTAAGTGAGCCACAGGCGCCATGCTCCCCTAGAATACATAGCAAGGAATGTGAAAGTCATGGATATCCTATTAGATACATAGAAATGTATATATTACATATGTCGCCGTTACTGCTAAACCAAATGTAATCTGGGTAACAGGTGAATCAATTAACCGCTTGTGCTCCAGCTCCAGACAGTTTCCACGGACGCAGCACGGGGATAAGAGAAAGCCCTTATCTTGTACATTATTAATATTACAGCAAGCTCTGTGTCTCTACTATGGAGCTCTCCTTAGTGCAAAACATCTGTACAACTGGATAATATTAGAGAGTTCCGGGTATGCAGGACGGAACATGGCTGCAAAATATTATAGTGCTCAGGGGACCAGACCCACCCCATCCCATTACCAAGAAAAATAATCCTGGAAGGAAATTGTTATGGACACAAATATAGTGTATTCTTAGAGGAAGTACAAAGTGCATTTCTATTTCCTATCGGGAAGTCATTGAACGGTCTATTGTCCAAATCGTAAAAGATTTGGCAGATCCTGAAGCTAATTTAATGCAGATCAGAAAATGAGTCTGCTCCTAAAAGGAAAACCGCCACCCAAATACAAGGTCTTTGTGTGTTGTGTAAAATTAAACACAAGCAAAATTTGTCACGACTTAGGTAAAAATAATGAGTATATATATCTCCTATATAATAGCCCTATTCTGTGACCTTGTGATTCATTTGCTAACGCTGGGCGGAGTCACAACAGTGGGCGGAGTTATTCAAATGAGTCACAGAGATCTGGCCAAATCTACAGGAGACTAGGAGCAGAAGCAGATAGCATGGACATTGGGCATGTCACAGACAGGGCTGCATACCTCCCAGCTTTCTGCAGGAGCTTTCTCCAGGCAGAAGGAGGGAAACACTCGGCGAAAAGGGGGCGTGGCTTCACGGGAGGGTCCCCGTTTTCGTCAGTGAGGGGGCATGCCCAGCGCTCTGTGAGCTGCTGGCATGCCCCCAGGGGCTGATTATGAGTCCGGGGGGCCCAGGGCACTTGAGACAGGGGAGCCCTATCTCATTGCTGTGCCTGCTGGGGGTTGGGGGCGTGGCCTAATAGCGGACCGCGCGGCCACGCCCCCTTATGCAAATTCCGATTTTTGTTTTTATTTTTTTTATGGGATTTTGGCCCCTCACCTAGGGCTAAATCCAGAGGAGGTGGTCGCTCCCCCCTACACACCCGCACAGGGAGAAGAAAGCAGGGAGACTGCTGCCTCCCTGCAACACCACAGACCTGCCAATATGCAGCAGCGTGTGCTGACTGTAACACAATGCTGCCACTGTTGCTGGCAGGACGGGGGGGGGGAGCTTCTGAGCTGGGACAGAGCTACTCCAGCCGGGGGGGCCTCTAAAACTGTGGGGCCAACGGTACGTATCCCCCGCCCCCCCCCCCCCCCCTTAATCCGGCTCTGCTGCTGGAACCCCCCCATTAATCCGTACCCCCTGATGCCCCCTCTCCCTCTGTCTCCACTATTCACCGCTGCTCTGCTAAGCAGACCAGCGAGTACAGGAGCTTTCCAACTGCCCCCCCCCCCCCCACCGCAGGACACTGCGACCCGCGGGTGGGACAGCGGGACAGACCCCAAAAAATGGGACTGTCCCGCGAAAATCGGGACATTTGGGAGGTATGGGGGTGTGTGAGGGGTATGTCATACAGACAGACGGGCACCGGCTCACTGTGTGCTTGACCCCCCACATCGGCATACTCAGCAGGGTCTCTCTGGTGCGGAGGAGCGTCACTTTCTGACACACTCCACGCTTCTTAGCTGCAGTTTAGTGAGGCACCTGCCGCTGTGCAGGTTCCATACTGCCTCTGTTATCTCCAGCCCCGGCAACCCCACCGCTAGCTGCAGCGCTGCCACCCGCAGTGGAGTGCGCCCAGCTCATTCACACACTTTAGCTGGCGGGTAGCGCTGCAGAAATCCGAGCTGCTTGCAGGCTCTGACCCACTCCTCCCTCCAGCCGCAGCGTCTCCTGGGAGCTAACCAGTCACTCCCAGTCTCCCCTTACCACAGTGCCCGGAAGCCGTGAGGTCCGCGCCACGTGCATGCTATGACCCCCTCCTCCCTCCAGCCGCAGCATCTCCTGGGGGCTAACCAGTCATTTCCAGTCTCACCTTACCACAGTGCCCGGCAGCTGCACGAGGTCTGCGGTGTGTGACTGAGGAGGGGGGGGAGGGATGCGGACTGGCAGAGAAAGCAGGACTCCAGCCTGAGAGAGTCAGCCATGCCAAGTCTCCAGCAGCAGCAGATCCCAACAGGTTGGAATGGAACAGCAGCAGCCAGCAGCAGTGACTCCGGTAAGACACATCTGTCTGTCACCACTGTTTTGTCCCTAATACCAATCTCTCCCATGCCCTGTGTTCTGTCATGTCCCTGGCCTTGCCCTGCCACCCTTATTCTGGCCCTTTCACCCTTATCCTGGCCCTGTCACCCTTATGCTGGCCCTGTTACCCCTATCCTGGCCCTGTCACCCCTGTGCTTGCCCTGTGAACCCTATACTGGCCCCGTCACCCCTGTCCTGGTCCTGCCGCCCCTACCCTGGCCCTGTCACCCCTATCCTGTCCCTATCATTTCTGTCCTGGCCCCGTCACCCCTGTCCTGGCCCCGTCACCCCTGTCCTGGCCCCGTCACCCCTATCCTGGCACCGTCACCCCGTCCTGGCCCCGTCAACCCTGTACTGACCCTGTCACCCCTGTCCTGGCCCTGTTACTGCATACCCTCCAACTACCTTTTATGGCATGTACAGTACCCGCAGCGCCTCCAGACCTCTCCCCAATGCACCACACCTCCGCACCTTCCCCTCCACCACATGCGGCACTCCACCCCTCCCCCACATGCTGTGCCTCCAGACCCCCTACACCACCCGTGGCTCCCACTCCTCCACCCCTTCACCACCCACAGCACCTCCAGGCCCCTTCCACCATTCACCCCCCTTATACGTCTCCCCCCACACCTGCCCCCCTCCACCCGCAGCATCTGCAGACACCCTCCTCCATCAGCGGTCCCCCCCTCACCCACCCCTCCCCCACCAATGGCACCCCTGCACCTGCCCCTCCACCACCTGCAGCACCTCCGGACCTCCTTTCCCATCCGCCGCAACACCCGTACCTGCCCCTACCCTACCCATGGTGCCTGCGGTCCCCTACCCAACCCCCGGCACACCCGTCCCTTCCCATCCCACAGCACCTCCGGAACCCTTCACCCATCCACAACATCCCCACACCTGCCCCTCTCCCACCCGTGGCACCCCTGCCCCTCCCCCACCTGCGGTGCCTCCGGACCCCTCCCCCATCTGCATCCCCCACTCCTCTGCCCCTCCCCCATGCGCAGCACCTCCCGAACCTTCCCCATCCGGGCCCCACCCCCACTTCTGCCTCCCCTCCACCCGCAGCATCTACAGACACCATCCGCAGTCCCCCCCGCACCCGCTACATTCTGTACATCGTGCCCTGCAGGTGCTGTTCACGCCGTCGCAAGGGGCTGCGCCTCCTTCACCATCGCACGCCCTTTCATTGTGCAATATTTGACCACTAACAAAGGAATGCAGGTAATACTCCATATAATACAAATATTAAACCCCAGAAAGGCATGCAAGGGTTAAGGGGGCGTAGCCCCTTGCGACGGTGTGAAGAGCGCCCGTAGGGCGCGATGAAGCACCTAGTATATATATATATACAGAGCAAGAGAAAAAAAGACTCTTAATTTTGCGCTGTGTTATAAGCAGCACTTGAGATGAAACCAATTAGTGAGAACCCAACATATTCATCCATCCACAAACAACATCTCTGTGCTCTAATGTATAACACTGTGACTTCAGTTCAGAGTAGAAAGGTTTTCCGCAATGGATCAGGCCAGGGTTCAATATATCGAGGTTTTTAGTGAATTTGGTGGGTCAAAGCACTGTTCTCTAAAATAGACCCTCTCACCAGAGATCACCCAATAGAAATATATCAGACAAAAATAATTATAAGACAAAGTTTACTTTTACGTCATAAAAATGAATTTAAAATGACATACAATTCATCATAAAACCAACAAATCCATACACATGTCTGAGTACAATAGTTGGAATATATTCCACCCTCACCTTTAGCGAAAGGTGTGAGCTCTGGGTGGAATTCACATTCACCAAGACATGATAGGTATTGATTGGTGAACCCTGCGCGTTTAGTCTTAAAGACTTCATCAGGGGTATAAAGCAATTGGATTTCAAGTTTACTTCGTGGGCACATTGGTTTATTGAATTAGTCTTGAAAACTATAAATCATTAAAAGTAGGGGCACAATTTCCTTGTAATGAGGATTTTTAGACGAAATTTGAAGATGCCATCACCAAGAGGTGCCCCATGTAAATATAACACTTCCAATTTGATGACCAAAATGCTCACTGGTATACTGCGGTAGAATCAATATGATATATTGTGGTGGGATCATGGTAATATAGGCCCAGGCTCCCAGTCAGCATGTGCATAGGTCACCAGTCTGGATGGAATCTACTGGTGACCTACTGGTTTCCATCCAGACTGGTGACCTATACACATGCTTTGACTGGGAGCCTGGGCCTATATTACCGTGATCTTCAAATTCCATCTAAAAATCCTCATTACAAGGAAATTGTGCCACTACTTTTAATGATTTATGGTTTTCAAGACTAATTAAAGAAACCAGTGTGTCCACGCAGTAAAGTTGAAATCCAATTGCTTTATACCCCTGATGACGCCGTTAAGACGAAACGCGTAGGATTCACCGATCAATACCTATCATGTCTCGGAGTATGTAAATTCCACCCAGAGCTCACACCTTTTGCTAAAGGTGAGGGTGGAATATATTCCAACTATTGTACTCAGACATGTGTATGGACTTGTTGGTTTTATGATGAATTGTATGTCATTTTAAATAAATTTTTATGAAGTAAACGTACACTTTGTCTTATAATTATTTTTGTCTGATATATTTCTATCGGGTGATCTCTGGTGAGAGGGTCTATTTTTAGAGAACAGTGCTTTGACCCACCAAATTCACTAAAAACCTCGATATATTGAACATTGGACTGATCCATTGCAACAAACCTTTCTACTCTGAACTGAATTCACAGTTTTATACATTAGCGCACAGAGATATTGTTTGTGGTTGTATACAAATAATATATATTTATTTTTTAATAAAGCTTTATTTAGCATTTAGGTTGCCATGATTGTTGTAACCTGCAGGTGGCGATGTTATTAGCAAAAAAATCAAAAGGTATTTTATTTATTTGAGGTGAACAGACCAATAGCAACGAGATTCTAGTTATCTATCGATGTCTAGTACAGATTAGAAAATGAAAGCAAACATTTAATTGGTTGGTGTGTGCCACAGCAGTTTTCAGCCGTGCACCAAGTTTCATAAACTCCCTTCTTAGTCTGTGACTAACGCGTTTCACCATTAAGTACATATACCCCACAACAGTCCTGACTCTCAGACCCGGGAAGGGGTGTCACTTCATGATACTTTAAGTGCGGTTAGGTGGATCTGGCTGTGGTTTGGGTGGACCATGAGAAGTTCTTATTTTGGATAAGGTTTTGTTTTTTAAAATGTTGAGTGGCTCGACGTGCTAAAGGGGAGGGCACCCGATTTAGGGGTCTATTTACTAAGCCTTGGATGGAGATAAAGTGGATGGTGATAAAGTCCCAACCAACCAGCTCCTAACTGTCATTTTTCAAGCATAGCCTGTGACATCACAGTTAGGAGCTGATTGACTGGTACTCTCCACTTTGTCTCCATCCAAGGCTTAATAAATAGGTATAGGGTTCCACTGTGATACTTTGGAACATTAAGCCTAATGTATAATAAACACAGTTTGCACGAGACCTGTCCTTCCCCACACAGCCCCTGGCTTACTCCTCCTCAGTAAACTGTGAAAGCTTAGCAGCGCTCCTCACAGTGATTATAAGAGAGGGTACTTGGCGATCATGTCCGTGTTCTAATTGCTTCCATGAGCTCTGGAGTCAAGGCTGATATTGTTCATGACAAACAGTGGGTGGGGTAATCCTGTTATCCACTTCTGTATATTCCGACTGTTAGGGAACACGGGGAGGAAACGGTCATCATGCCTCTAAAACTAGGCGGTTTACTGGTGCGGACAGAGCTTAAAGAGGCCAGTCCTTCCCTATGGCAGGTTACTGACACCAGGAGATCTGCCGGATCTCAGGAGTCTAGGAGGTCTCCCACTAATTCTAGATCCGGAGTCTCCCGTAATTTCCGTAAGTAGCTACGATGTGTGAATCACATAATCACCAGTTTTGAACATCCAGGAGACTGCAGAACATCAGGAAAACAGGCTCCTGCGTCATCAGGCCTGACTGCACTGTGTATGGACAAAATTCTCATCATAGCTTAGCAACAAGTGGTATCTCCACCTGCCCCTTTGCTCCAAGCAGTGGTGTATCTATTATGGATGCGGAGACCCATGGGTACGGTAGGCCCCCACCCCCGCCCCCGCTGCACACAGGACCCACTAATTTGCCACTAAAGCCCCCCACCCCATATATTTATCCGGCGGTGCCATCTTTCTGATGATAGAATACTGGGACGATGGTTCCGCCAGAAACTTATATGAGGGGTCCCCAGCACACGGGCTCCCCAGCGCTTAAATCACTCTTTGAGGCACAAAAAAATAGACAAGCATACACAATACACTCTTTTCCTAAGCAAATGATCTGCAATCTTCAATGGAAAATAATAAACAGTAAACAATATATGGTAATTCAAGAACAAACTGTCATGTTTTATGTAACTTCAAGTATTTAAAATTCCCTCATAGCATGTGTGTGTGTGTGTGTGTGTGTGTGTGTGTGTGTGTGTGTGCATGCATGTGTGTGTGCGTGTGTGTGTGTGTGTGTGTGTGTGTGCATGCATGTGTGTGTGCGTGGGTTGGGGGTGGAATTTTAATATGCACCCTTACACTTCCTGCTACATGACGTTGAAAAAAACCTAACGTTTTCCAGCGTGTCAGACATCCGTTGTCTAAGCTGAATTTATTCAGGTCCTGTCAACTGTAATAAGGCTGAAGAACATTTGCACACACTGGAACTTGCAAATGGTGGTTTCAGCGACCACAGATGTGGCTTACAGACAAAAAAACCTCCATATTCAAATTAGTGGTTACAAGTGGCTGGCGCTTGTGTTCTGTGGGTAGTGAGACGGCATTATTCACATGTTACAGAGACAGAGCAAACAGCCCTCAGCCTGCCCTGGTAATCTGTGGTCGCTTGGCCTGCACCACTAACCCACACACAAAACACAGTCAGGCTAGGCTAATGTAACTCTAACCCCAACATTCCCTGATATATGGTTGTAGGATATTTTACCCAGAATACACAGAGCAGCACCATACTGAATAAAAAAATCAAATTATTTTTAAAAATTACCTCAGAATTTCCATAAAAAAAAAAAAAAAACAACAACTGTTTAGCGGGCTTTTCACAGTGACAGTAGGCCAACATCCACGGTGATCATGTGCAACAGCAATTATTTACTTTTCTGGGAATTTGTAATTATACTCGGTACCGCAAGTCTATCTAGCGCCACGCCAGGCTATAACTTTCTAGTACATTCAAGCTGCACACGCTGTTTTTTTCCCCCTATAGGAACACTGATTATATATACTCCTGAGGTGAGTCTGTGAAATAGGGGGGGGGGGGGGGGGGGTGAGGTAAAAAATGGGGAGAGCTCATTCACACGCACGGTATTTAAAACAAATCTCTCAGCTACTTGCCAAAAACTTATACGCTTCTCACAAAAAAAAAAAGTTTAACATTAAATTTCTTGACAAACCAGACACTCTAGACATAACAGCGTTTGTGCAAACACGGTAACAGAACATTGCAGGCCATGCAGGGATATGCAAACAGCATACACCTTAGGAAAACAGCCAGGCATTGTGCTATAAATGAGAGAATGTCTTAGTCATCCGTAGGGGAGAATAAAACGAGGATCATTAAAATGACCCGATTGCTCCACCAGCAGAATAAAATACGGTAATCCATTTCAATGTGACTTGAGCTCATGTATATATTCACTAATCCATATATGCCATTTCATTGACTTAGACCCTCGCCAGCACCCGTACTGTTGGGTCTTAATCCTGTGGGCTTTGCTATGGGCAATATCTGGACTTTATCACTCTCTGAGGTTTGATACATCGCCCCCTATACCTTGTTTTCTACCTCAATAAAAGTCTTCCTGTGTATTACATGCACATAACCATAGTATGGGTTGAATCATTGGACATATCAATTCTACAGGCACCATTCTCACGGCTATGGGAGCTTCCCATATTCTGTCTGATGTCACATTACTTATTTATTTTTTAAATGCAAAGAACATTTTATACAAAGCTAGGGATATGCGCGGACTCCCATGTTTTGGTTTTGGTACTAATTCGGGCAGTACGGATGGTGTAATGTTTAGCGTTACTGCCTCACAGCACTGAGGTCATGGGTTCAATTCCCACCATGGCCCTAACTGTGTGGAGTTTGTATATTCTCCCCGTACTTGCGTGGGTTTCCTCCTGGTACTCCGGTTTCCTTCCGCAATCCAAAAATATACTGGAAGGTTGATTGGCTCCCAACAAAATTAACCCTAGTGTGCGCGTGTACATGTGATAGGGAATATAGATTGTAAGCTCCACTGGGGCAGGGACTGATGTGAATGGACAATCATTCTCTGTAAAGCGCTGGGGAATATGTGTGCGCTATATAAATAACTAGTAATAATAATTCATGATTGTGTTTTGGTTTTGGCAAAAGCACCCTCAAGTGTTTTGGTTTGGCTCTGGATTCCTTTAAAGTCGATAAAATCAATAAAAAATGTGATAAAAATTTATAAAAACAACTATAATCATGCAATTTGGACCTGTTTACGAGCAATACAAAACCCGAGTTCGTTGTTTAAATCTGAGTTCCCGAACAGACTCGAAACAGACCTGGAGCAGACCTGACGGAACCCAAATGTGATTTCGAACTGTGACTCGATTCGACTCAGAACCCCTAAGTTTGGGTGTGTTTGTATTTCAAGAAAAGCGAACCTCACATCTCTACACAAAGCTTTAGTGAACCTGTGGCTCTTCAGCTGTTTTGGCACTACAGGTCTCAGCATGCTAGCCTAGACGGACAGCTCAAAGACAGCCAGACAGCGCTTTACACAGCACCAAAGCTGTCATCAGTCTCCGACGAGACAGTTAATTTCCCTGAAATACAACCTATGGTGTAGTGAACACGTAATTAATTTGTAATAACAGTAGGTACAGTTAATCTGCTCTCAACACCTACGCGCATAGACAGGACAAAGCACCAATGATCTTTTATATAAGTTGTGAACAGGGATTTCTTCCCCACCGTCCGGCAGAATACATCTCATTAAATTCCATACAATTCTTAATCAGAACATATCTATGACATGATATATAATACCCCCCATATACACAATACCATATTATACATACATTTAAATGTACCTTATTACAATATAATATATGTGTGTACAAGTACAAAATAAAAAACAATATTTAGCCTATAGTGATCAATAAAATGAAGGGTTTTTTAGTATAACTCTGGTCAATCCACATCATACTGCAGAATATAGGGCACAAAATGCTTTGTTCCGTATGATCAAATTTATGCATTTTTGCTTGCGGAAAAGCCAGAAAATAATGACAGAGGATAACAACTAATGTTTCCATTCTAGCCTTGTTTTTGGTGCTACCTAGCAATGCTGTAGTACTAGTTATATGTTTTTAGGGAGATCAAAAGTCACAAATGTTTATGACCACTACCAGGTGTGTCCACTGGGTGGTGCTGTTTCATTGGTGGTCTGTGATCTGTGACCTTAATTGTGACTTTATTCTATCTATCTATAGATCTTTAAATACCCATTGTAGGGTTTTTTTTTTTTTCATTTAATGGGAACATTTGATATACTGCTTCTGTAACTAGAAAGATGCAACTACGGAGTCTAGGGACAAAGAAAAAAGATTCAATCTATAGGCTAATGGGCCCTACACACTGCGCGATCCGCCGCCGAGCTGCCCGACAGCGGATATGGACGACGGGCGACCCGGTGGCAGGGGGGCAGTGAAGTTTCTTCACTCCCCCCGTCACCCGGCTCCATAGCAGTTCAGGCAAATATGGATGAGATCGTCCATATTGGCCTGCATGCACAAGCGACAGGGCATCAGCGATAAACGAGCGCGGGGCCGCGTATCGTTCATCGCTGGTGCCTCCACACTGAAAGATATGAACGGTATCTCGTTCATTAATGAACGAGCGTTCACATCTTTCACTCATATCGCCCACTGTGTAGGGCCTATTAGTCAGTGATTCCCGAACTTTTGGAACATGGCGTCCTAGAGTATCAGAATATTTTTCACGGCACCCCTAGGCCAAAAGTTTCTTAAGTCAATTCTTAGGGTCAGTTACGTGGTGAGGGACAGGATATTTTACGAATGGCAGCCACCAGCACTGGCTTTGCCTAGCACATTGACCATGAATAATTTGAATTGATCCTGGACCACCAACCTAGGGCATCCTTGCAAGTGTCCCGAAGCACCCCAGGGTTCCCTGGCACCCAGGCCCAAATGTATTAAGCCTTAAAAGGTGATAAAGTGGAGAGTAATAAAGAGAGATGAAGAAGCAGCCAATCAACTGTCATATTACAGGATGCATTTGAAAAATGACAGTGAGGAGCTGATTGGTTCTTAATCTCCACTTGATCACTTTTTAAGGCTTAATACATTTGTGCCAATGCTTGGGAACCACGGGGCTAAAACCTAAATGGTGTCATTCAGCAAATCTTACTCCAGAACTTCATGCAAAGTTATTAGCAAGAGTCTGACCATGCCTTCAGATCATGACAGCATAAAGTGGTCTGAGATATCTCTACACAATATATATATATTAATATCATAGATCTTAACAGACTTGTGCAATATTCTAGCGACATGACAAGTGACATGACCCACAAAAGTACTTTAAGATTTGCCACAACCACTTGCTCATTCCAAACCGTCACCAAGCCTAGGAAGCGGCGGTTGCAGTTCAGCGGGAAAACTAGAGGCATGACTGTTTATCGTTGCCGTGTTGCAGGATCTGTCGTCGTTTTTTTGCACCGACCAGTTCCTCTTTTTGCTGCACCACACGCTTGCACGTTTTTGTGCGGTTAAGAAACACAGGAAGCTGAGGCCCCCGGCAGTGTGTGTGTGAAATAGCAAGGGGCGGAGGGAGTGGGGGGGGGGGGGTAGGTTCCCACCTTGAGGTTTTCAACGTTTCTAAAGGAGGACCTCAGTCTTTTCTACCAGGGCGGTCTAAAGGCCCATGACTCAGACACTGATCTGCTTGCTGTTTATCTATCGCCTGTGGTTTTATAGCGGGTGGTTTGCAGGTCTAAAGAGACATACTTTAGATTTTTTAAGGATGGGGTAGGTCCTCGGTGCCCACAGTTATTACTTTAGGGAGGAAGTTTGTTATAGAGTATTCGCAGAACTCTTCTTGTAGAATAAAGCTACGTGGATAACCGTGTGAGGAATATTTAAATAGATTCTATTTTCTAAAGCTTGATTTTTATACACCCTTAGTTTATTAGATTGTAAGCTCTTTGGGAAATTCTCTACGTCATATTGCATCCCCATGGTGAAAGTGTCTGTTTCTCCTAATGTGTTTGTCATTGGGTGTGGCGTACGTTTGGCAGTGCAATATCAGCAGACATATACATATATGCAAATATAGGATAGTTTTCCTAGCCGTCAGTGATGGATCAATTTTCTGTTACATTTCAATGGTTACTTGGGAAATCCGGTCTGTTTAACCTCTTAAACAGTCCTGCTTTTTATAACCCCCCCACCCGCTCGGTCATGTTTGACAGCCACGCTCCTGTGCCTCACACCAGACGTCCAATCCGCCAATCAACGGCGTAAAGCCCGAGAGTGTGAAGCTGTCAGTCTTCTGCGGTCTGTGCAAATACCCTTCATTGGCTTGTGATGTCACACTCACACTGCATCTGCAACTCGGCAGGGCAGAATGGCTGCAGGTGTGTTGTGTATAAAAGGGCTTTTTGACATCATTTGAGTGTCAGGCTTTAATAAACCTCTTAGAACTGTCACTCAGTGCACGTTGCCGCACTTATGCAGGATGAGATAAATGTAAATTGTGGCTGATCCGTGAAAACAATGGGAGGTAGTGACGGAGGAAGGGGGGGGGGGCTGCCACTTCAGAATTCATTTGCAGCAGTGGCGCTTTACAAGCCTCACATGTCGCGGCCGCAATTTAAATACGGGGTGATCTTGGAGGTGAAATATTTGCATTTTTGCAAGTTGATGAGGAACAATACACACCCTAGCTTTGCCCGGGGATAACTCACCACAAATGCCTGAAGCTATAACACACTCACACGTCTGCAGTGCGGCACGAGACAAAACAAGTTCAAATCCGACCAGGTGGCAACACTGACTGCACTGAAGTGCCTCCCCTGTATGACAACACTGACTATAGCACTGCTGGAATGTTCCAGCTTAGGAGCAGATAAAGAGTTTCGGACCAGGTATGCGGCACTGACCGCCGGCAAACCATACTACACCCGTGCGGCACTACTGACCGGATCGGGCATGATTGAAGCAACTGGTGAACTTATTATTCCAATATGAAATAATAGTAATATTAATATTAAAAATATTGCATCATTACCTCTTCCAGATCTTCCAACGAATCTCAGGTCATTAAACCGGGCCACCTGGCTCTTCATCGCCGCTGTGGCATTGCGAAGCTCTGCCGAATAATTCTCATCATTGCCCGCCATCACCGTCACCAGTGTTCCGTCCGGAACATCCCCTAGCGCCACCACCTGGCCGAGGCAAAGAATGCAAGGTCAGGTACACCACAGATCATATTCCAAAGGAAATTATCGTTAAAGACAATATTCCTAGCAGCCGGTGTGTTCTATGGAACATTACTTAGCATTTCGATCTCACAGATTGTTTGGGGTGCATTGTTTTAACTTTAAATCTGTGTACTGACCACAAAAAGGCATGACCGTAGAAAATTCCTATATGTATATTTATAATATGATTTTCTACATATAGCCTTCTAACAATTTGCTTAATGCAAGCGGGAGTTTTTATAAAAATAAATAAATAATAAAGATAAATAAATTATAAAAAATAAATAAAAAAAAGACAAAGAAAAAAGATAATTATATTGGTGCTAATAGCATTACTATATGGAGTATTTGGATTTACTGTGTTTAACCTAAAATATCTGTAATCTATCTATCTCTATCTATCTATCTATATATATATATATATATATATATAATCACCATCTTGGCTTCGCAATTTATTATAATATGATGGATTCTGACAGATATTTGGCAAAAAAAAAAAAAATGAAATCCAAAATATAAGGTTCCCAAGGACTGTCTACAGCCGTGCGTTTGTGGTTCTATAGCGTAGATATTATATAACGCATACCTGTACTTTCTACTCCTGGAGGACAGATTCCCGGCACTGGGAGCCAAATCGTTTGAAAAGAGGCTAAATAAACTCAAGTCTGCATTTAAGAAGTGTATGAACTAAGCGCCTCGTCTTTCAAAAGACAGACATAAAAAAATAAAAAAAAATATTCAGAGATGAAAAGCGTAAAAAATGTTGCAAAGCTTTTAGAAGGTCCTATTTTTATTATTTATGTTAAAAGCGAATTAAACTAAAAACACAAACAGGTTAAAAGCAGACAGCGGGGACAAGATCGGACTTGCAGCGCCCTGACAGTATTCAGTTTAAAGGATTAGCTGTAAGATACCTGTGTGCAATTACTGTACTCTGTGAGTCTACCTCTCATCAATCTTCTGTAGGGACGTATAGGTGTAAACCGTCAGCCTGTATAAAGGCACCAGACGGGCTTAGAACGGACGGACCGTATGTGCTGAACTGTTCCGGACATCCATCCGTTAGCCCAGTGGGTTCAACTTTTTAACTCACTTTTATTTTTTTTCGCTCAGAAGCTCCACTGAGCCCGTGCGGCCATTAGAGCAAGTAACTGTACATGAGCTGACACGGAATTAGCTGGTAATACCCTAATAAAGTAACACTCCGATTGCAGCGGTTATGGGAGTACACCGAGTGTCCTGCGTATTTGATCTCTGCTACGTGACACTGTTTAGCTCTGTCATTTGTCAAGCAAAGGATGTTAGAAATGAGGAATGAAACAAAAGACCGTTATTCTGCAGCCGGATCTGTGTATTTTTTAAATAATTTTAGACATTCAAAATAAGATTAAACGGATATTTTTAGAAGCCATGGTAATAAAAAGAAACATGGCTTTCTAGTGTATTATTTGCATTTGACTTGTACAGAGAACGTTCTTGGACACGTTTACAATTATGGTACTGACAGTGTACAGTGATGTTTCCCTATCGATACCATCTATTTTCCATCATTCCAGGATGGACGCGATTACTGCAGTTTTATCTTTTCTCTCTACTTTAATTTTAAATCCCTGTGTTTGTTTCCAGAAGCGTTGCATCGTGCGGACAAGGGCCGCCCACTGTGCGTTATTCTCGCCCACCTTTGTGTTTTACCTAACAGAACATAAAGGGTAAATAATAAAGTGACTCGGGTGCCAGGACGTTATCTGTTTTCCTTTAAATTACGGCACAAAGAAAGCAAAATTCTCAGCGCAAAAGCTCATTTAGGATTTTTTTTTACTTTTTTTTTTTTAATGGAACGCTGCATTTAAAAAATGCTGATGATCCCTTAATAATATATGCTGACTTGCAGAAACAGGTTTATGGTACGATCATCATTTATTTCCCATTATTAATTTATTTATTTTGCAAAGCATTCAGAAACGGGGCACATCCTGGCATGCAATGGGTCCAACTCGTAGATTTTAAGAAGTTGTCTTATTAAATTTTTAACTGAAAAATAAAAGTGCTTTAACTTCTCCACCACACTTTTCTCGACTGCAAAGGGTTAAGCTGCATTTGTCAAAATTAGCAGTCTGCGCAGCGGCCAAATTGTCAGTTACTTTAGTTTTACCTCTTTAAAGTATGGAAGGCAATGGATGGGTGTCACAGGGAGCCAGGAAGTGGCATTTAAATACCAAAGGCAAATGTTATCATTATATTACAATATGTAACAAAGAGTTCAAAGGAAAATTGCCTAACTTAGAATGTACAAATGCTTGCTAGATAGATAGATAGATAGATAGATAGATAGATAGATAGATAGATAGATAGATAGATAGATAGACAGACAGACAGACATGAGATAGATAAATAAATAAATAGATAGATAGTCATGAGATAGATAGATAGATAGATAGATAGATAGATAGATAGATAGATAGATAGATAGACATGAGATAGGTAGATAGATAGATAGATAGATAGATAGATAGATAGATAGATAGATAGATAGACAGACATGAGATAGATAGACAGATAGATAGATAGATAGATAGATAGATAGATAGATAGATAGATAGATAGATAGATAGATAGATAGTAAGTATATACACATATTATACCTGCATGTAAACAAGACTTGAAACAAGCAGTATATGAAACATTAAATGGGCTAGTAGTCAAATATTTTATGTTATAACAGTTCAGTTTATTTTGTCAGTTTATGGGATATGGAATTTTATATATATATATATATATATATATATATATATATAATTTTTTTATTTCTAGATAGAAAATAAATGAAAATTATAGTGTAGCCTAGAGATAGGGATTGACTAGAATTATTTTTATTATATTAAAATTAATTTGGATAATGTTATAATATGGCTGAATTATTACGGATGGGGAAGAGGGTGGGGGGGGGGAGGCATGCCCCTCTGTATGTAATAATCTTACATTTCAAAAATGTCCTTATTCTGACATGTGTAGAATACCAGAGACTGTCGGTGTAAAACGTTTCAAGGGTTCCTGCCTCCTAACAGGGCATCTGCGCAAACTTTTTTGAACGCAAAAAAATTAAATAAAAAACAAAACTAAGCTGGATTGTAGACGGCCAGAATAATGTAAATGGGAAACTACTTGAGAATTACCGTGAACAGTTACGATGCGACGCAAAATTGCAATGTGATGAGGCAGTAAGTTGTAAAATGGGGTGGCTCGCCCTGCTACCTTGTTTTTGTCTCTGTAATATGAAGCCAGAATTTTTTAGGATGAAATAAGACGGGGAACATGCCGTCCCGTTACGTGTTCTAGTTGCAACATGTATTTCAGCTACTGAAAAATAAGATGGGTAACCTGGTTTCTGGTTCCATAATATTATACAGGTTGAGTATCCCATATCCAAATATTCCGAAATACGGACTTTTTTGAGTGAGACTGAGATAGTGAAACCTTTGTTTTTTGATGGCTCAATGTACACAAACTTTGTTTAATACTCAAAGTTATTAAAAATATTGTATTAAATGACCTTCAGGCTGTGTGTATAAGGTGTATAGGAAACATAAATGCATTCTGTGCTTAGATTTAGGTCCCATCACCATAATATCTCAGTATGGTATGCAATTATTCCAAAATACGGAAAAATCCGATATCCAAAATTCCTCTGGTCCCAAGCATTTTGGATAAGGGAGACTCAACCTGTACTAATCCATGACTGCGTGCCCTGTGTGGTCAGTGATATACAATAAATAAATATATATATATATATATATATATATATATATATATGTATATATACATATACAAGTATATTAAAGTGTATAACTAAACTGTGATAGAGTACTGGACATGGTACACAGAAGAGAATACAGAGAACGATTGGGTCCTGCTTTGGGATCCCTGGCTAGACACATTGCAGGACAGTGAGTCAGATCGTGTGACTAAATCATTTTACAAGAACATATTCCTTCCTGGAAACATCAAAGAGTCCAGACAGGAGCAGATTGGTATTCAGGGGAGGGGGGGTGGGGATGATGGCAAACATGAGCGTTATACAGGTTGCTGGTGGAAAGATCTGTCAGGGGGTGCAGTACATTAATACATCGCTATGAAACACTGGGCTCCCTCCCAGCTGGGATGCGATGGTATGGACACAGGTCTGCAGGCGATCTCTTATCCGATGATTCTTAATTAAATATTATTTGTGTCAATAAAAAAAAAGGATGTTTTGATTATCAGTGCTGTGTGGAGACATGTGTCACGGAAAAAGAATTTAAATAAAGTTGTTTCAAAAAAATATAACTGTCCTGAACAGATGCAAAAACAATACAACAATAAGCAACTACAGCTAAACCACTCATGGGTGCATAGGGGCCTCTACAGCGGCTGTCAATGGCCACTTTGGCAGTGGTGGGCTTTGGTGTCGTCTATGCTGATTGCAGATAAAGTTTTGTATAGTTGAATTGTACTTTGATTGTGCCGCGGGCCTGTCGCTGGAGGCCGTGTTTCACGAGGGAGTGCCAGGTTACAGGGGAGATTTAACAGTGGAAATCCTGATAATGACCAGATAAGCTACTGTTTCCCAATGACCAAACATTAATGTCTCATGAAAATGAATAATATGACGGCAGATAATGGGGAACATCTGTCTGGATGGAGTCAGCGGCTCACAATTAGCTCAGTGCCAAAAATCCAGGAGAAGTGTTGCATCCTTCAAGTCTTATCTGCACCCTTCACTCTACAGAAAGGAGACGGGCCCAGGTGTGATATGCCTAAGGGGTCAGGAACTGCATCACGGGTCACCGTGCCATTCTCATTGGGTCACCCTGATCCTCATTCTCCAAGATCTGGCAGCACAGTACTATCTAGTAATCTCAGGTTTAGTGGTAGAATTTCTATCTTATATTTGTCTACTAACAGTGATGTGCCTAAAAAAGACTTGTAATATAAGTATATTATACATTAAATAAATCCCTGAGTTTGGTTTTGTTATGGATCCATTAGCTGTTAGTGGAGCGTGAGAATGGATAGATAGATAGATAGATAGATAGATAGATAGATAGATAGATAGATAGATAGATAGATAGATAGATAGATAGATAGAGATAGATAGATAGATATGAGAGTGATTGAGTGATAGATATGAGATAGATAGATAAGTAGATAGATAGATAGATAGATAGATAGATAGATAGATAGATAGATAGATAGATAGATAGATTAGATAGATATATAGATAGAGATAGATAGAAGAGTTTGATAGATAGATAGATAGATAGATAGATAGATAGATAGATAGATAGATAGATAGATAGATAGATAGATGATAGATAGATAGATAGATAGATAGATAGATAGATAGATAGATAGATAGATAGATAGATAGATAGGAAAGTGAGAGATAGATAAGAAGATAGATAGATAGATAGATAGATAGATAGATAGATAGATAGATAGATATGAAAGTGATTGAGATAGATATGAGATAGATAAGTAGAGATAGATAGATAGATAGATAGATAGATAGATAGATAGATAGATAGATAGATAGATAGATATGAAAGTGAGTGAGAGATAGATAGATATGAGATAGATAAGTAGGGATAGATAGATAGATAGATAGATAGATAGATAGATAGATAGATAGATAGATAGATAGATAGATAGATAGATATGAAAGTGAGTGAGAGATAGATATGAGATAGATAAGTAGAGATAGATAGATAGATAGATAGATAGATAGATAGATAGATAGATAGATAGATAGATATGAAAGTGAGTGAGAGATAGATATGAGATAGATAAGTAGAGATAGATAGATAGATAGATAGATAGATAGATAGATAGATAGATAGATAGATAGATAGATAGATAGGAAAGTGAGAGATAGATAAGAAGATAGATAGATAGATAGATAGATAGATAGATAGATAGATAGATAGATAGATAGATATGAAAGTGAGTGAGAGATAGATATGAGATAGATAAGTAGAGATAGATAGATAGATAGATAGATAGATAGATAGATAGATAGATAGATAGATAGACAGACAGACCCTAAGGTGTGTAAGTCAGCAGTATAAGTGATAACAGCATTCAATAGCCCCCATATGGTCATACCTTGAAGGCGATGGGCAGGGTCTTGTTGCACCTCCAGTGTGTGGGCAGCACGGAGCAGAGGAAGTTGGGGCTGTCTGTGCGGACCAGCTCTCCGGGGTGATCGGACAGGACCTCCACCATGTTCCGGTCTGCGCTCCTCAGCTTGCCCACCAGGGCGGCGCTGCTGCCATCCGGACCGCTCAGCGTCAGGGACTCGGTGCTCATCTTCCCCGGGCTCAGGGTGGTGGAGGGCGGCGTGAAGCGGCGGCTGGTGCTGGTATCTACGGGGATACGCATCACAACAAGCCTGGTGAGTCAGTGCAGCCTCTCAACAGGGGGTAGTATAAGCAGTGGGCACCCAGAGGTGGGCACACGGGGGTAACAGCAGTGGGTACAGAGGTAACAGCAGTGGGCACCCAGAGGTGGGCACAGGGTGGTAACAGCAGGGGCACAAGGGGAAGCAATTACTGGGCTCTGCCTCCAAACTTTCTGACAAGTCACCAAACTCTGTCCCTAGGGGGCACTAGACAAGGGGCAGCCCCCCCAGCAGCTTCTTCCAGGTGATCTTTCTAAAGTCCCAGTAGAAGAGCAGATACATCCGTGTCCCCTATCCGCAGAGCAGTAGCCGTGCCCCCCTGGCGGCAGCAGCAGCAGATGGGTAACCTCTCAGGGGGTGAGGATCTGTCAGTGGCCACTGTGTCCCCAGCTAGGTGCACACACAGACCCTGCACACCATCCAGGGCACCCTCCCTGCTCTGGGGCAATTACAGGTGATCAGTAGTTATCATGTGTCAAGTTCTTGCAGGCATCTCAGGTGGCTTCTCCCATCCAGAGGTGGCCAGTGAGGTCCTCCCAGGATCTCCTTGTTGGTGCTGTGAGGTTTTTTTGGGGGGTGGGTGGGAGGTTGGTGGCTCTTGTGGCTTGCTCTGTGGTTTTAGGGGTTACACACAGACACAAGAACTGGAGGTGGTGGTGGTGTAACTCTCCCTGGGTCAGGAGGAATGTCCTATGAGAGCTCCTGCTGCTGCCATCCCCACCAACTTGCTGCCAGCTGGGGAGTGGGGAGAAGTTGTGCAGCTGTGGCTGGGAAGTTGTGCTTGTCCCCGGGACAGTGCTCTGCTGCTCTGCTACAGGCTCCCGCGCTGCTGCTGCGCCCGCTGGCCGCTCTATGAATGAGAGTGACTGGGAAATAAATTTGCTTTTACAGTAACAAGTCCGGAGGAATGTCATCCGTCTTCCCCCCTCTCCCCAGCCTCATTTGCATAGGGGGAGCGTCATGGCCAATCACAGAGCTTCCCGGTGTGGAACAGGGGCGTGGCTGCTCCGTGTATAAGATGACTCGGTTACAATGTTACTCTCAGTTCTGCGCTGGTAGTGGGATGGTGTGCCCGCTGCTCACACCCGCCTCACCCATGCCGGGGGTCCCCTGCTGCTGCTGGGGAACTACAAGTCTCAGCAAGCAGTTAAGGGAAGTTAAGTGGAGTCAGTGTTGGCTTTGGGGTTAAACCCTTTCGCTCCTATTCGGAATTTGAAGTCTGGGGGTGACCCGCGGGTGGTGCTTGCTGTAGCATTAGGGTGATTATACTAATTGCAGATATGTGGGTATTTATTAAGAAGGTAGGGGGCTGCTGTGTGTTAGGACAGCTGAGGACAGAGTGAAGGTTCATTCCAGTGGAAATTAACAATTTATTAATTACTATTGCATTTTTAAAAAATCTTATTATTTTATTATATTTTAATATGCCGTTTTTCCATTGCACTTTGTATTATTATTATTATCATCATCATCATCATCATCATCATTATTATCATTATTAATATTATCATTATTATTATTATTAGCAGTAGTACCAGTAGTAATATAATAATGATAATAATTATTATTATTATCATCATCATTATTATTATTAGCAGTAGTAGTACTAGTAGTATTATATAGTAATTATTATTATTATTGTTATTAGCAGTAGTACTAGTAGTAATATATAATAATTATTATTATTATCAGTAGTACTAGTAGTAATATATAATAATTATTATCAGTAGTACTAGTAGTAATATATAATAATAATAATTATTATTATTATTATCAGTAGTACTAGTAGTAATATATAATAATAATTATAATGATTGTATTTTAATATGCCCTCTTTTCCATTCTAGTTCTGCCTGGGATGCGTGATAAAAGCTAGTTAATAAGATGTGCTGTATATTATGTAATGCCAGGCGCTGGTGTACACAGGGCCTGTACATGGTGATGACTGATTGGTACCCAGTGTTCAATACACTCAGATGATCAGAACTGTCGGGGATGGAATATAGCTTTTATGCATTAGGGGATCATAGAGAAATACTGTAAGGGCTTGCCTTAAAAAAATCTTAGGGGCAGAGGTGTAGCTAGGTGCCATGGTGCCCGGAGCAAGGGTATGTTTCGGAGCCCCCTCCCTTGTACTGAATTGGGGGCATGTTACATTTGAAAATAAAAAGTATTTAAAAAATCTTAAATTGGTGACAGGGCCGGTTCTAGACCTTCTGGAACTCAGGGCAAAAGTTTCCTTTGGGAGCCCTCATGTTTAAAATAGGGACAGTGTCCGCCATAGGCACACAACAAAATTATAGTGGCATGGCTTCACAGGGAAAGGGTGTAGCCACAGAATAGTACTAATTCCGATTACACAGCACAGTATTGTCCATTATTCAGATTACAACGGAGAGTTTTGTCCTTTATTCACATTACACCACACAGTAGTACACAGTAGTACACCTTATTCACATTACACCACACAGTAGTACACCTTATTCACATTACACTACACAGTAGTACACCTTATTCACATTACACCACACAGTAGTACACAGTAGTATACCTTATTCACATTACACCACACAGTAGTACACAGTAGTATACCTTATTCACATTACACCACACAGTAGTACACCTTATTCACATTACACCACACAGTAGTACACCTTATACACGTTACGCCACACACATTAGTACACCTTATTCACATTACACCACACAGTAGTACACAGTAGTATACCTTATTCACATTACACCACACAGTAGTACACAGTAGTATACCTTATTCACATTACACCACACAGTAGTACACCTTATTCACATTACACCACACAGTAGTACACCTTATTCACATTACACCACACAGTAGTACACAGTAGTATACCTTATTCACATTACACCATACAGTAGTACACCTTATTCACATTACACCACACAGTTGTACACCTTATTCACATTACACCACACAGTAGTAGTACACAGTAGTACACCTTATTCACATTACACCACACAGTAGTACACAGTAGTATACCTTATTCACATTACACCACACAGTAGTACACAGTAGTATACCTTATTCACATTACACCACACAGTAGTACACCTTATTCACATTACACCACACAGTAGTACACAGTAGTACACCTTATTCACATTACACTACACAGTAGTACACAGTAGTATACCTTATTCACATTACACCACACAGTAGTACACAGTAGTATACCTTATTCACATTACACCACACAGTAGTACACCTTATTCACATTACACCACACAGTAGTACACAGTAGTACACCTTATTCACATTACACCACACAGTAGTACACAGTAGTATACCTTATTCACATTACACCATACAGTAGTACACCTTATTCACATTACACCACACAGTAGTACACCTTATTCACATTACACCACACAGTAGTAGTACACAGTAGTACACCTTATTCACATTACACCACGCAGTAGTACACAGTAGTATACCTTATTCACATTACACCACACAGTAGTACACAGTAGTATACCTTATTCACATTACACCACACAGTAGTACACCTTATTCACATTACACCACACAGTAGTACACAGTAGTACACCTTATTCACATTACACTACACAGTAGTACACAGTAGTATACCTTATTCACATTACACCACACAGTAGTACACAGTAGTATACCTTATTCACATTACACCACACAGTAGTACACCTTATTCACATTACACCACACAGTAGTACACAGTAGTACACCTTATTCACATTACACCACACAGTAGTACACAGTAGTACACCTTATTCACATTACACCACACAGTAGTACACAGTAGTACACCTTATTCACATTACACCACACAGTAGTACACCTTATTCACATTACACCACACAGTAGTACAACTTATTCACATTACACCACACAGTAGTACACCTTATTCACATTACACTACACAGTAGTACACAGTAGTATACCTTATTCACATTACACCACACAGTAGTACACAGTAGTATACCTTATTCACATTACACCATACAGTAGTACACCTTATTCACATTACACCACACAGTAGTACACCTTATTTACATTACACCACACAGTAGTACACAGTAGTACACCTTATTCACATTACACCACACAGTAGTACACCTTATTCACATTACACCACACAGTAGTACACCTTATTCACATTACACCACACAGTAGTACACCTTATTCACATTACACTACACAGTAGTACACAGTAGTATACCTTATTCACATTACACCACACAGTAGTACACAGTAGTATACCTTATTCACATTACACCATACAGTAGTACACCTTATTCACATTACACCACACAGTAGTACACCTTATTCACATTACACCACACAGTAGTACACAGTAGTACACCTTATTCACATTACACCACACAGTAGTACACCTTATTCACATTACACCACACAGTAGTACACCTTATTCACATTACACCACACAGTAGTACACCTTATTCACATTACACTACACAGTAGTACACAGTAGTATACCTTATTCACATTACACCACACAGTAGTACACAGTAGTATACCTTATTCACATTACACCATACAGTAGTACACCTTATTCACATTACACCACACAGTAGTACACCTTATTCACATTACACCACACAGTAGTACACCTTATTCACATTACACCACACAGTAGTATACCTTATTCACATTACACCACACAGTAGTACACCTTATACACGTTACGCCACACAGTAAAGTCCCTGCTGCACAGCTAAAAGCAGACAGTGAGACATATAAAGAGGGCGGGCAGAGAGTCAGTGTCTCCTGCTGTCTCCTCTGGCCTGTCCTGTTCCCTACCTAGTCTCTGAGTACGAGTCAGTGTATGCGCCTCTGCTTCTCCTCCTCCTGCTCTGCGGCTGTCTGAAGAGTGGCCCACGGTATAGCGAACGGAGAGAAGGAGGGCTGGTGGCGGTGCACCCTCTAACTTTTCCGGCGCCCGGAGCTTACGCTCCACCGGAGCCACCCTCGCTACACCCCTGCTTAGGGGTCTATATATTAAGACCACCCTCCCACCCATGTGAAGACAGCCATTTCCACACGATTTACCCTCCTACCACTGCAATTTACTAAAGGCTGAATGCAGGAGCTATCATGTAAGTAAGGCAGGATACCGCAGTCTTCTGAATGGGGACTGTTGTGTTCTCCGACAGCCTAGGCTTTTCCATCATACTGCAGGATGTCCTCACTGGCCGCGTTAGGCTGCTAGTGAGGGTGGGATGACCAATCCTTAGGAGCAGGGTTTTTCAGCCAGGCTTTTGAAATAATTGTAGGGGTACAGAAGTTTCAAACAGCAACTTATGGTAGAAATTGGCATGTGTATTATTATTATTATTATCATTATACGTTATTTATAAGGGGCCACTGCAGAATATTGGGACACAAGCTATATAACCACTTCTGCACTTGCAGTCATAGTACCCACCGGGACAGCACTGGTGGAACCTAAAGGTTCCACACCTGTGTACGGGTGTGGTTCGTTTTATCGACAGTATCTAGGTCGACAATGTTTAGGTCGACCACTATAGGTCGACAGTCACCAGGTCGACATGGATGGAAGGTCGACAGGGTTTCTAGGTCGACATGTGCTAGGTCGACAGGTTTAAAGGTCGACATGAGGAATTTTTTTTTTTTTGTCGTTTTCTTCGTAGAGTGACCGGGATCCCAAATTAGTGCACCGCGTCCCCTCGCATGGCTCGCTTCGCTCGCCATGCTTCGGGCATGGTGCCTTCGCTCCGCTACCGCTTCGCTTGGCACACTTTACCGTTCCAATCGTAGTCCACGTGGATCGTTAAGTATGAAAAAATCCAAAAAAAATAAAAAAATTGAAAAACTCATGTCGACCTTTAGACCTGTCGACCTAGCACATGTCGACCTAGAAACCCTGTCAACCTTCCATCCATGTCGACCTAGTGACTGTCGACCTATAGTGGTCGACCTAAACATTGTCGACCTAGACACTGTCGATCTTCAGACCGGATCCCCCTGTGTACACAGTGGGGAGATAATGTATAAGTGAGGGAAGGAAAAGCACATGATGGAAGAGGGCCCTGCTCATGAGCGCTTACAGTCTAAAATCCGTCCAATGGGGTCTGGTAGTTACAGATTTCCCTGACGGGAGGTTTTCCATTGCTACACATTACAGGTGGGTTATACCCCTTTTACACCACCACAATAACCCCGGTTATTGCCGGAGCTACGTGGGGGGTGGCTAAGTATAAAAGGGTCCCTGATAAATAACACGAGTCCAGTGAATCCAACCCAGTTAGCGAGCAGGGTTGGACCCATGTAACAGGGCAGTATTAGGTGATCTCAATCATCCAACTCGGGCCCCGTTACAAGTCTATGGCGAACCGGCTCACTTGCGCTTGGAGATGATGTCATCTCCAAGCACCGGCAGAGTGAAGCCCCAGCAATAACCCAGGTCCAGCCTAGAGGTGTAAGCAGGTTTCAAGCCGCTATGACACGGCTTGAAACCCGTGTTCAGTGCCCCGGGCTGCCAGTGTAAAAGGGACATACGTATCCTTCAGAACCGCTCAGAATAACTCAGTAATGCACTGCAATTGAATTATTAGGGTTAGTACACATGGCCATTCATTTTATGGGGTCAACACACAAAGCGTTGCGTCATTTCCAACACTGTGTCATTCACCAGCGTGAACTTATGGCACAATGGCCCTCATTCCGAGTTGATCGCTAGCTGCCGTTGTTCGCTGCGTAGCGATCATTTAAAAAAAATGGCAAATCTGCGCATGCATATGCACCGCAGTGTGCACGCACGGCGTACGGGTACAAAGAGCATTGTGGTTTTGCACAGGTTCTAGTGACGCTTTCAGTCGCACTGGCGTACGCAAGGAGATTGACCAGAAGTGGGAGTTTCTGGGTGTCAACTGACCGTTTTCTGGGAGTGTTTGGAAGAACGCAGGTGTGGCCAGGTGTTTGCTGGGCGGGTATCTGACGTCATTACCGTGTCACTCATCGCAGCAATCATCGCACAGAATAAGTAACTACAGGGCTGGTCTTGTTTTGCACAAAATGTGTTTGCAGCCGCTCTGCTGCACAGGCGTTCGCACTCCTGCAAAGCGAAAATACATTCCCCGTGGGCGGCGACTATGCGTTTGCACGGCTGTTAAAAGTAGCTAGCGAGCGATGAACTCGGAATGAGTAGACTAAGATGAACACGTGTAGACTGTGGTTTTTACTGCCCCTAATTGTCACACTTATAAATCCTAATACATAAAAAAAAAATGACTCGTTGTGTCTTATACAAATCATAATCCAGGTTTGCCCACTACAGATAAAGTTATAAAACAACTTTTCTCTATCGTCCTAAGTGGATGCTGGGGTTCCTGAAAGGACCATGGGGAATAGCGGCTCCGCAGGAGACAGGGCACAAAAAAGTAAAGCTTTACTAGGTCAGGTGGTGTGCACTGGCTCCTCCCCCTATGACCCTCCTCCAGACTCCAGTTAGATTTTGTGCCCGAACGAGAAGGGTGCAATCTAGGTGGCTCTCCTAAAGAGCTGCTTAGAGAAAGTTTAGTTTAGGTTTTTTTCTTTACAGTGAGTCCTGCTGGCAACAGGATCACTGCAACGTGGGACTTAGGGGGAAAGTAGTAAACTCACCTGCATGCAGAGTGGATTTGCTGCTTGGCTACTGGACACCATTAGCTCCAGAGGGATCGAACACAGGCCCAGCCGTGGAGTCCGGTCCCGGAGCCGCGCCGCCGACCCCCTTGCAGATGCTGAAGCGTGAAGAGGTCCGGAAACCGGCGGCTGAAGACTCCTCAGTCTTCATAAGGTAGCGCACAGCACTGCAGCTGTGCGCCATTTTCCTCTCAGCACACTTCACTGGGCAGTCACTGAGGGTGCAGAGCGCTGGGGGGGGGCGCTCTGAGAGGCAAATATAAACCTTATACAAGGCTAAAAATACCTCACATATAGCCCATAGGGGCTATATGGAGATATTTAACCCCTGCCTGACTGGAAAAATAGCGGGAGAAGAACCCGCCGAAAAAGGGGCGGGGCCTATCTCCTCAGCACACGGCGCCATTTTCTGTCACAGCTCCGCTGGTCAGAACGGCTCCCAGGTCTCTCCCCTGCACTGCACTACAGAAACAGGGTAAAACAGAGAGGGGGGGCACATTAATGGCTATATATATATATATTAAAGCAGCTATAAGGGAGCACTTAATATAAGGATATCCCTTGTATATATAGCGCTTTGTGGTGTGTGCTGGCAGACTCTCCCTCTGTCTCCCCAAAAGGGCTAGTGGGTCCTGTCTTCATTAGAGCATTCCCTGTGCGTTTGCGGTGTGTGTCGGTACGTGGTGTCGACATGTATGAGGACGATATTGGTGTGGAGGCGGAGCAATTGCCAAATATGCAGATGTCACCCCCCAGGGGGTCGACACCAGAATGGATGCCTTTATTTGTGGAATTACGTGATGGTTTATCTTCCCTTAAACAGTCAGTTGAGGACATGAGGCGGCCGGACAATCAATTAATGCCTGTCCAGGCGCCTCAAACACCGTCAGGGGCTGTAAAACGCCCTTTGCCTCAGTCGGTCGACACAGACCCAGACACGGGCACTGATTCCAGTGACGACGGTAGAAATTCAAACGTATTTTCCAGTAGGGCCACACGTTATATGATTTTGGCAATGAAGGAGACGTTACATTTAGCTGATACTACAGATACCGTAAAACAGGGTATTATGTATGGTGTGAAAAAACTACAAACAGTTTTTCCTGAATCAGAAGAATTAAATGACGTGTGTGATGAAGCGTGGGTTGCTCCTGATAAAAAGTTGATAATTTCAAAAAAGTTATTGGCATTATACCCTTTCCCGCCAGAGGTTAGGGCGCGCTGGGAAACACCCCCTAAGGTGGACAAGGCGCTCACACGCTTATCCAAACAAGTGGCGTTACCCTCTCCTGAGACGGCCGCACTTAAGGATCCATCAGATAGAAAGATGGAAGTTATTCAAAAGAATATATACACACATGCAGGTGTTATACTACGACCAGCTATAGCAACTGCCTGGATGTGCAGTGCTGGAGTAGTTTGGTCAGAATCCCTGATTGAAAATATTGATACCCTAGATAGGGACAATGTTTTACTGTCGTTAGAACAAATAAAGGATGCATTTATCTATATGCGTGATGCACAGAGGGATATTTGCACACTGGCATCTCGGGTGAGTGCTATGTCCATTTCAGCCAGAAGAGCCTTATGGACACGACAGTGGACAGGCGATGCGGATTCAAAACGTCACATGGAGGTTTTGCCGTATAAAGGGGAGGAGTTATTTGGAGTTGGTCTATCAGACTTGGTGGCCACGGCTACTGCCGGGAAATCCACTTTTTTACCTCAAGTCACTCCCCAACAGAGAAAGGCACCGACCTTTCAACCGCAGCCTTTTCGCTCCTACAAAAATAAGAGAGCAAAGGGCTTGTCGTACCTGCCACGAGGCAGAGGAAGAGGGAAGAGACACCAACAGGCAGCTCCTTCCCAGGAACAGAAGCCCTCCCCGGCTCCTGCAAAAACCTCAGCATGACGCTGGGGCCTCTCAAGCGGACTCGGGGACAGTGGGGGGCCGTCTCAAAAATTACAGCGCGCAGTGGGCTCACTCGCAGGTAGACCCCTGGATCCTGCAGATAATATCTCAGGGGTACAGGTTGGAATTAGAGACGGATCCTCCTCATCGTTTCCTGAAGTCTGCCTTACCAACCGTCTCTTCCGAAAGGGAGAGGGTGTTGGAAGCCATTCACAAGCTGTACGCTCAGCAGGTGATAGTCAAAGTACCCCTATTACAACAAGGAAAGGGGTATTATTCCACTCTATTTGTGGTACCGAAGCCGGATGGCTCGGTAAGGCCTATTCTAAATCTGAAGTCCTTGAACCTCTACATAAAAAAGTTCAAGTTCAAGATGGAGTCACTCAGAGCAGTGATAGCGAACCTGGAAGAAGGGGACTTTATGGTATCCTTGGACATCACGGATGCGTATCTACACGTTCCGATTTACCCCGCACACCAGGGGTACCTCAGGTTCATTGTTCAAAACTGTCACTATCAGTTTCAGACGCTGCCGTTCGGATTGTCCACGGCGCCTCGGGTCTTTACCAAGGTAATGGCCGAGATGATGATTCTTCTTCGAAGAAAAGGCGTATTAGTTATCCCATACTTGGACGATCTCCTAATAAGGGCAAGGTCCAGAGAACAGCTGGAGACAGCTTTAGCACTATCTCAAGAGGTGCTAAGACAACACGGGTGGATTCTGAATATTCCAAAATCCCATTTAATCCCGACAACTCGTCTGCTGTTCCTAGGAATGATTCTGGACACGGTTCAGAAAAAGGTTTTCCTTCCAGAGGAAAAAGCCAAGGAGTTATCCGATCTGGTCAGGAACCTCCTAAAACCAGGAAAAGTGTCAGTACATCAATGCACAAGAGTCCTGGGAAAAATGGTGGCTTCTTACGAAGCAATTCCATTCGGCAGATTCCATGCAAGAATATTCCAAAGGGATCTGTTGGACAAATGGTCAGGGTCGCATCTGCAGATGCACCTGCAAATAACCCTGTCACCAAAGACAAGGGTGTCACTTCTGTGGTGGTTGCAGAAGGCTCACCTATTAGAAGGCCGCAGATTCGGCATTCAGGATTGGATCCTGGTGACCACGGACGCCAGCCTGAGAGGCTGGGGAGCAGTCACACAAGGAAGAAACTTCCAGGGAGTATGGACGAGTCTGGAAAAGTCTCTTCACATAAACATTCTGGAACTAAGAGCAATCTACAATGCTCTAAGCCAGGCGGAACTTCTCCTGCAAGGAAAGCCGGTGTTGATTCAGTCGGACAACATCACGGCGGTCGCCCATGTAAACAGGCAGGGCGGCACAAGAAGCAGGAGTGCAATGGCAGAAGCTGCCAAGATTCTTCGCTGGGCGGAGAATCACGTGATAGCACTGTCAGCAGTGTTCATCCCGGGCGTGGACAACTGGGAAGCAGACTTCCTCAGCAGACACGATCTTCATCCGGGAGAGTGGGGTCTACATCCAGAAGTCTTCAACATGTTAATAGACCGTTGGGAAAGACCAATTGTAGACATGATGGCGTCTCGCCTCAACAAGAAACTGGACAAATATTGCGCCAGGTCAAGAGATCCACAGGCAATAGCTGTGGACGCACTGGTAACTCCTTGGGTGTACCAGTCAGTGTATGTCTTTCCTCCTCTGCCGCTCATACCAAAGGTATTGAAGATCATACGGCAAAGAAGAGTAAGAACAATACTAGTGGTTCCGGATTGGCCGAGAAGGACTTGGTATCCGGAACTTCAAGAGATGCTCACGGACGAACCGTGGCCTCTACCTCTGAGAAGGGACCTGCTACAGCAGGGTCCCTGTCTTTTTCAAGACTTACCGCGGCTGCGTTTGACGGCATGGCGGTTGAACGCCAGATCCTAAAAGGGAAAGGCATTCCAGAAGAAGTCATTCCTACCTTGATTAAGGCACGGAAGGAAGTCACCGTGAAACATTATCACCGCATTTGGCGAAAATATGTAGCGTGGTGCGAGGATCGGAGGGTTCCGACGGAGGAATTCCAACTGGGTCGTTTCCTACATTTCCTGCAATCAGGATTATCTATGGGTCTCAAATTGGGATCCATTAAGGTTCAAATTTCGGCCCTGTCAATATTCTTCCAAAAAGAATTGGCCTCTGTCCCTGAGGTCCAGACTTTTGTCAAGGGAGTACTGCATATACAGCCTCCTGTGGTGCCTCCGGTGGCACCGTGGGATCTAAATGTAGTTTTAGATTTCCTCAAATCCCATTGGTTTGAACCATTGAAAAAGGTGGATTTGAAATATCTCACATTGAAAGTGACTATGTTACTAGCCCTGGCCTCTGCCAGGAGAGTATCTGAATTGGCGGCTTTATCTTATAAAAGTCCTTATCTAATCTTCCATTCGGATAGGGCAGAACTGCGGACTCGTCCGCATTTTCTCCCTAAAGTGGTATCAGCATTTCATCTGAACCAACCTATTGTGGTGCCTGCGGCCACTAGCGACTTGGAGGACTCCAAGTTGTTGGACGTTGTCAGAGCCTTAAAAATATACATTGCAAGGACGGCTGGAGTCAGAAAATCTGACTCGCTGTTTATATTGTATGCACCCAACAAGTTGGGCGCACCTGCTTCTAAGCAGTCGATTGCTCGTTGGATTTGTAACACAATTCAACTTGCACATTCTGTGGCAGGCCTGCCACAGCCTAAAACTGTAAAAGCCCACTCCACAAGGAAGGTGGGCTCATCTTGGGCGGCTGCCCGAGGGGTCTCGGCATTACAACTCTGCCGAGCAGCTACGTGGTCGGGGGAGAACACGTTTGTAAAATTTTACAAATTTGATACCCTGGCAAAGGAGGACCTGGAGTTCTCTCATTCGGTGCTGCAGAGTCATCCGCACTCTCCCGCCCGTTTGGGAGCTTTGGTATAATCCCCATGGTCCTTTCAGGAACCCCAGCATCCACTTAGGACGATAGAGAAAATAAGAATTTACTTACCGATAATTCTATTTCTCGGAGTCCGTAGTGGATGCTGGGCGCCCATCCCAAGTGCGGATTATCTGCAATACTTGTACATAGTTATTGTTAACTAATTCGGGTTATTGTTAAGGAGCCATCTTTAAGAGGCCCTTTCTGTTGTCATACTGTTAACTGGGTTTAGATCACAAGTTGTACGGTGTGATTGGTGTGGCTGGTATGAGTCTTACCCGGGATTCAAAATGCCTCCCTTATTGTGTATGCTCGTCCGGGCACAGTACCTAACTGGAGTCTGGAGGAGGGTCATAGGGGGAGGAGCCAGTGCACACCACCTGACCTAGTAAAGCTTTACTTTTTTGTGCCCTGTCTCCTGCGGAGCCGCTATTCCCCATGGTCCTTTCAGGAACCCCAGCATCCACTACGGACTCCGAGAAATAGAATTATCGGTAAGTAAATTCTTATTTTCTTTCATACATGTAACATGAATCCCAAAACCTCAGCCGTTTCCCATCTACGCATCTATTCAGGGGAGCGAACACATGTCCCAGTCTGTTTTCCTCCTAAAATTCCTTAAATAAATAATCCGTCTTAATAGCGTACAAGTGTACATAGCACTTAACCTTATTGAGTTATAACAAGCTCCACAGGGTTTCCTATGTAATGACCGTGGCCCTGAGGCCGTGCAAGGTGACAGGAAGAAAGCTCACAAGCAGCGTGTGTAAGGCTGGAGAATAAGCCACACGCTGCTAAACCATCAGCAGCTCAACCACCAAACCCACCGGCCTCCTCTTCACATATTTCATCTATAGATTTTCTTCTGTGGACGCCGGTCTGTGTGCAGGCTTCATTTCACTAACAGATGGAAGCGCAGTTTCTCAGCGTAGATCAGTGGTTCTCAAACGTTTGTGAATTGCGGCGCCCTAGGGTATCAGAATTTTTTTCCGGGCACCCCTAGGCCAAAAGTTTCTTATTGAGAAATTAAGAACAAAATATTTAAATGAAGTAAATTGTGTTTATATGTCATCCTTAGGTTCAGTTATGGGGTGAGGGACAGGATTCTCTTCTGTTTGTCCACATATTTTAGGATTGGAAACCACCAGCGCTGGTTTTGAAGATTCCAATGACCATTTGAATCGTACCTGGACCACCAACCCACGGCACATGGGAACTACTGGTGGAGACATCGTGTGACCTACTTATCTGCTTAAAGAGTTAAGCCCAACTTTATGCAAGTATATCTCCTGTCCAGAATCTATTGGTTAGATACATTCTCTAGCAGGATGTACCTGACATACATGTAACATTTTAAAAAGATTTTTAATATGTAGGGAGCTTGGCACATGCAGCCACCTGTCTAACCAGTCCACCCTGAGATGATGACACCCCCCCCCCCCCCCCCTCACCGGCCACCTTCAGAAGACACGTTAGATACACTCTGTTAGAAGGTTTATGCAACCAAGAAACAGGATAAGAGTAGTAGGTGCAAAACAGCCTCTTAGTTCCTACATTTAGTATCCCACCTCCCAAAAAGCCCACAATGGGGGACTTGACCATGAGTCCAGACGATAAAGAAGATTGTTACTTGAGTCTACATATAACAAATAGCGAACGTTGATTTCTATGAAAATTTGAGAACCGTGTCCACACAGGTATGTGTGAAATACCATAGTCAATCTGTGCAGATACAACTTCTGTGGAGCTACAAGTTCCAGCATGCTTTAGCAGCCATTGTTTGCTTTGGCCAACTTCCCCACTTTATCTCTCTCCAAGACTTGATGTATATCGACCATAGACATATAGCCACCATCCACAAGATCCACCAATAACTACAACGTTATTTATACAGTTTGGTTTAAAACTTTTCTGAGATGTTGGGCCAGAGAGAAGAGTCATACCACCCGGGGAGTATCCGCTAAGCCACATGTACCTGAGACCTACGACCATGACGGACTACTACTCAGAGGCCGAAATAGCATTAACCCTATGTGGCGATCTCCTTTACAGCTTACCTGATCATCCACACGCCTATAGTCCACTGGTACACTCTATTCCAAACTGACATTTCTTTATCCTTTATTTATACGGCGCCACAAGGGGTCCGCAGCGCCTTACAGAGTACATAAACAGAGACAGTATGAACGAAACAAGCATAAAGTGTCCTGCAGTAGGGAACAGTGTAGGGCACCAGCAGCTGTAACCCAAATAAGCGGCAGGATGGTCGATCTCAAAGGTTTGGTCCTGTTGTATGCAGTCGGAAGGAGATGATGGGAGGAAAAGTACATGAGGGAAAAGGGCCCTGCTCATACGTAAAAGCTTACAATATTAATAAGGGGTTAATAAACATGGCCTCTTGGGATGCCCGACTACAAATTGTGTCTTAATTGCTTTGCATATGAATTAAAGTAGTTTAGATTGCTGAAACAACACAGTGTAACCAACCACGGGCTCGCCTTGTGTCTTGCAAGCCTGGAAGCCGCAGTCTGCAACATTTCCAGTAAATCTTAAAGAAGGAATTTGGCCACAATCTCACACAGAGTCTTGTGGGAAAGACAGAGAAATGAGAAACGACTGGCGGTATATATGTATACATATATTGCTCATGACTGTAAGGCCAAAGTCCTTTGTTTCCCTTCCAGCGGTCCTGTAACATGTCTTTCAGCATGACCGAATTGTCTCTTCTCATCTTACCTATTTATTAATGGAACTGCACTATTTATTATATTCCACTAGTTGTAGGAGTTAAATCTTACACCATCAAACAAAGGTACTGCGTAACCCTGAGTACCACCCTTAGCAATCCAGTAACCTCATATACACTTTTTGCTGATCAAGTGTAATCTGATATCTCTCTAGTATGTCAGATGTGCCTAATGGAATCAGATTTTAATCAATGAGTTCAAAGAATTTAGAATTTATCTGGAAATATGGATTATGACATACTGTTCAGATAAGGGAGTAAAGGGTTAAACGCCCAGTAAGGCAGAATGGTGTAGTAAAGCGATACTGCCACTAGAGGGCAGCAATAGACCTGTTAGCTGGTAAAGGCTCAGCACAGCACTGCTGGGGGATAGCTGGCCTATAGAGAGGGGTGTTATTGAGCCCTGATAATGAGATGTTCCGAAATAAAGGGACTGCACCCGTCATCTTAGCTGCAGGCACACAACATGCTGCAGAGAAAGACACAAACAGGAGTTCCATAGACTCATCAGTGACACCAGAGGAACATCTGTTGTGACATTGTTACATTGTATCTTATCACAGGGCTGCAATTAACACCTCTCTGGCCTCCTGTAGCAATGACCAGCTTTATTTCAATTAACCCTCGATGACCCCAATTAACCATTTATAGCTTGACTACAATAATTCAGTATGTTCTCCTTATTGCAGTGTAATTAATGAGATATGTATCTCTATGTCAGTGCTACAAACTACTTCAAAGCTAAATTACCTCCACTTCTATGGTACGACTAGCATTTGTTATAGAATTAACATCACTTCTGAAGGGTTTCAAATATATATATATATATATATATATATATATACGTATACTATACATACATAGTAATAACAGGAGGTGGAATTACACCCTATGACTACAGGAACACTGCTAAATGATGGACTTAATAGCTGCAAATTTGTATTTTATATATATATATATATATATTTCTCTGGTTTATATATATATATATATATATAGTCCAAAGTTTGGTCCGGCACTCCTCGGCCCCACAGGGTATCTGATCCGGTGCCCTCCTTAAGCAGCAATAGCTCGATGTATAGGGAGAAGAAGGCGGCACTCGGAGACTTTCACAAATGCAAATAGGTGCTTTAATGTGGTATATATATACACAGAGAATCCTGCACTCTCCTTGGCAGCTTCATTCACCTTAATGCTTTAGTATACATCTGAATAAACAATGGGGTTCTGGTTTATGAATTGCACAATGCATGTAAGCTTGCAGCCCACTCCACGGGACCCCACTTCACTGCAAGTCCTACTCTCTCTCTCTCTCTCTCTCTCTCTCTCTCTCTCTCTCTCTCTTTCTCTCTCTCCCTCCATATATACACACTCTCTCTCTCTCTCTCTCTCTATATATATATATATACATATGTGTTTGCATATCTATATATATATATATACATGTGTATTTAACTACATATTTTTCTACGTTACATATATATGTGTGTGTATGTATATATATAGATATATATAGATATATATATATAATTATATTAAAAAAAATTATCCTATGAGATCATATGCATTTGTACACAGTCCCTGTTTTAAAAAAAAAACATTTTCATGGGTGGAATATTAAAATTGTTGACTTAAAATATTATGCTGCTAAATAATGTATTCACAAATAATGAAATCTAGATGTTGTAAGCTTTACGTTTGCTAGATAGATAGATAGATAGATAGATAGATAGACTCATACATATCTGTATGTATGCAGAAATACATATATATATATATATATACACTGTATATACACATATAGAATTATACACACTAATACTGAATACTGTGAAATCAAGAAAACACATTCACATATTAATATATATATATATATTTAATATGTGCTTCTTGATATCACAGTATTTTACATGTGTAGAAAGTGAACAATATCTGTAACCTATATATATTTATCGCAGTGGACGGATATGATTTCTGAGTGGTGTTTGATATAATATGACTTATATCTATATAACTATAGTTAGATGTACGGAAATGTAGGGATAAATGCAGGAACACCACATTAGCTGTAGAATACAGCAGACAGTAATAAAGGATATAGGATGCTTTATAATAAAATCAAGGAATAATATAGTAATAGTCCCAGAGGCTGTAGAATATCAGAATGCAAACATAATGTGCGGGGTCTCTCCATGCGGTCTTTCCCCAAACCGCACATCTCCCCTGTTACCGGCCGCACACCCGGACTTCAGGCGCTACCAGACAGCTGCCGCGCTATCATCATCCCCTCTGTAACGCAGCCTTGTTTCATTCTATATACAAAAATATACCCAGCATTCTGACCTGTATATTATATGTCATTTATACAGAATAGGGACAGGATTAGAGGCTAGATACTTATAACCTGCAGTTTTGTCTTTCTTGGGTAAATAGTGTCATTTATTTAATATAGTCTATAGTATATATTTGCTTACAACATGTAGATTTAATTATTTGTGAATACATTATTTAACATATTTTAAGGCAAAAAAGTTCATATTCCACCCATGAAAATGTGTATTTAATTAACAGGAACGGGTATAAATGCATGTGATCGCATAGGATAAAAAACTAACTTTATATAGACAGATATCTATAAATCTATCTATCTATCTATCTATCTATCTATCTATCTATCTATCTATCTATCTATCTATCTATCTATCTATCTATCTATCTATATATATATTATATATATATATATATAGATATATATATAGATATATATATAATGTAGAGAAATATATCGAGATATTTCTCTACATTACATTACATAGAGAGAGACACACACACACACACACACACACACACACACACACACACACACACACACACACACACACACAACATATATATCTAAGGAAGAAAATAATAACAATACAATATATATACACATAGTAATAACATGAGGTGGAATCACACCCTATAACTGCAGCAACATTGCTAAATGATGGACATAATAGCTGCTATTTGACATTTACAGTATTATATTTTAAACCCTTAAGAAGTTATGTGTATATATAGATAGATAGATAGATAGATAGATAGATAGATAGATAGATAGATAGATAGATTTATAGATATCTATATAAAATTAGTTTTTTTTATCCTATGTGATTAGATGCATTTATACCTAGTTCCTGTTAATTAAATACATTTTTTTATGGGTGAAATATGAACTTTTTTGCCTTAAAATATCATGTAAAATAATGTATTCACAAATAATTAAATCTACATGTTGTAAGCAAATATATACTATAGACTATATTAAATAAATGACACTATTTACCCAAGAAAGACAAAACTGCAGGTTATAAGTATCTAGCCTCTAATCCTGTCCCCATTCTGTATAAATGACATATAATATACAGGTCAGAATGTTGGGTATATTTTTGTATATAGAATGAAACAAGGCTGCGTTACAGAGGGGATGATGATAGCGCGGCAGCTATCTGGTAGCGCCTGAAGTCCGGATGTGCGACCGGTAACACGGGAGATGCGCGGTTTGGGGAAAGACCGCATGGAGAGACCCCGCATATTACGTTTGCGTTCTGATATTCTACAGCCTCTGGGACTATTACTATATTATTCCTTTATTTTATTATAAAGCAGACTATATCCTTTATTACTGTCTGCTGTATTCTACAGCTAATGTGGTGTTCCTGCAATTATCCCTACATTTCCGTACATCTAACTATAGTTATATACATATATGTCATATTATATCAAACACCGCTCAGAGATCATATCCGTCCACTGCGATAAATATATATAGGTTACAGTTATTGTTCACTTTCTACACATGTAAAATACTGTGATATCAAGAAGCACATATTATATATATATATATATATTAATATGTGAATTTTTTTTAAATTCACAGTATACAGTATGTGTGTGTATAATTCTTTATGTGTATATACAGTATATATATATATATATATATATATATAGTATATATATATATATTCACACATACATTTATGCATACATACAGATATATATGTGAGTATATCTATCTATATATGTCTGTGTATCTATCTATCTAAAATATATACAGTTAGATATATATGTCTATTTACCTCTATCCCTCTCTCTCTCTAGGTTTATATATATATATATATATATATATATATATATATATACTGTATGTGTATATAGATAGATAGATAGATAGATAGATAGATAGATAGATAGATAGATAGGTGTGTGTGTGTGTGTGTGTGTGTGTGTGTGTGTGTGTATATATATATATTCTAATACAAACAGGCAGCGGCACTCAGAGTCTTAAGCCAACGATATGTATTTCACAACATAACACAGACAATCCCAACGTTGGGAAATACATATCGTTGGTTTAAGACTCTGAGTGCCGCTGCCTGTTTGTATTGTATTAGAATCTGTGCAATTGTTCCAGAGGGCAGCAGAGCAACTCTCATCCCCATAAGGAGGAATGTCGGTCCATCTGTAATATATATGTAAATATATATATATATATATATATATATACAGCATCCAAGAGGCCGACACCCTCCTTCACAGGAAATGAACTGCCGCGGTGCACATATCAGCATAGTTACCAAATCCAAAGAATAGCACCCATCGGACTTTCATAAAGCATGACACAGACAGTTATCCTTGAGCAAGCTTTTGGGCTGTATTGCCCTCCGTCAGGCAACGTGCCTGTCTGTGTCATGCTTTATGAAAGTCCGATGGGTGCCACTCTTTGGGTTTGGTATATATATATATATATATATAAACTGCTCATAAAAATAAAGGGAACACTTAAACAACACAATGTAACTCCAAGTCAATCACACTTCTGTGAAATCAAACTGTCCACTTAGGAAGCAACACTGATTGACAATCAATTTCACATGCTGTTGTGCAAATGGAATAGACAACAGGTGGAAATTATAGGCAATTAGCAAGACACCCCCAATAAAGGAGTTGTTCTGCAGGTGGTGACCACAGACCACTTCTCAGCTCCTATGCTTTCTGGCTGATGTTTTGGTCACTTTTGAAAGCTGACGGTGCTTTCACTCTAGTGGTAGCATGAGACGGAGTCTACAACCCACACAAGTGGCTAAGGTAGTGCAGCTCATCCAGGATGGCACATCAATGCGAGCTGTGGCAAGAAGGTTTGCTGTGTCTGTCAGCGTAGTGTCCAGAGCATGGAGGCGCTACCAGGAGACAGGCCAGTACATCAGGAGACGTGGAGGAGGCCGTAGGAGGGCAACAACCCAGCAGCAGGACCGCTATCTCCGCCTTTGTGCAAGGAGGAAAAGGAGGAGCACTGCCAGAGCCCTGCAAAATGGCCTCCAGCAAGCCACAAATGTGCATGTGTCTACTCAAACTATCAGAAACAGACTTCATGAGGGTGGTATGAGGGCCCGACGTCCACAGGTGGGGGTTGTGCTTACAGCCCAACACCGTGCAGGACGTTTGGCATTTGCCAGAGAACACCAAGATTGGCAAATTCGCCACTGGCGCCCTGTGTTCTTCACAGATGAAAGCAGGTTCTCACTCAGCACATGTGACAGAGTCTGGAGACGCCAAGGAGAACGTTCTGCTGCCTGCAACATCCTCCAGCACAGCCCTCCATGTGCTCGCCAGAGGTAGCCTGACTGTCATTAGGTACCGAGATGAGATCCTCAGACCCCTTGTGAGACCATATGCTGGTGCGGTTGGCCCTGGGTTCCTCCTAATGCAAGACAATGCTAGACCTCATGTGGCTGGAGTGTGTCAGCAGTTCCTGCAAGACGAAGGCATTGATGCTATGGACTGGCCCGCTCGTTCCCCAGACCTGAATCCAATTGAGCACATCTGGGACATCATGTCTCGCTCCATCCACCAATGCCACGTTGCACAACAGACTGTCCAGGAGTTGGCGGATGCTTTAGTCCAGGTCTGGGAGGAGATCCCTCAGGAGACCATCCTACAATCTCATTATCTATTGATGGCACTACTATCTCCTCTAGCCCCCAAGTGCGCTGTCTTGGAGTAATCCTTGACTCCTCCCTCTCCTTCAAACCACACATTCAGCACCTCTCACAAACCTGCCGTTTTCATCTAAAAACTATTTCCAGGATCAGAACCTTTCTGACCCAGGATGCTACTAAGACCCTTATCCACTCACTGGTCATCTCCAGACTGGATTACTGTAATCTCCTCCTGACTGGCATTCCTGACAAACACCTCTCTCCACTCCAATCTATCCTCAATTCTGCTGCCCGGCTCATTTTCCTCACCAAACGCACTACATTTACCTCTCCTCTCTTACTAGACCTCCACTGGCTTCCCTTCCCTTTCAGAATCCATTTCAAGCTTCTCACACTCGCTTACAAAGCCCTCACCCACTCCTCTCCCATCTACATCTCTGACCTTATTTCCCTTTACACTCCCACCCGTCCTCTTCGCTCTGCTAATGCACGACGACTCTCCTGCCTACGGATTACTTCCTCCCACTCCTACCTCCAAGATTTTTCACGTGTTGCACCACTTCTCTGGAATTCCCTACCTCTCCCCCTCAGACTCTCCACCTCTCTACAAAACTTCAAACGGGCTCTCAAGACCCACTTCTTCACCAAACCCAGCCAAATCTCATCCTAACCCTCTGTTCCACGCTCTCTATGTACCCCATCTGTGTCACCCCTGTCTGTCTACCCCTCCCCTTTAGAATGTGAGCTCTCACGAGCAGGGCCCTCTTTCCTCATGTGCTTATCCTTTCTTTCTTTAATAATCTTCAACTGCATCAACTCCAGCAGTCTTCTGCCACCTGATACTTATTCCAGTGTCATCTGCTGATGTAACTATGTTTATTTACCCTGTACTTGTCCTATACTGTCATCAACTGTAAGTTGCTGTTTTCCTGTTTGATTATTTATGTACTCTGTAATTGGGCGCTGCGGAACCCTTGTGGCGCCATATAGATAAAGGATAATAATAATAATAATAATCCGCCACCTCATCAGGAGCATGCCCAGGCGTTGTAGGGAGGTCATACAGGCACGTGGAGGCCACATACACTACTGAGCCTCATTTTGACTTGTTTTAAGGACATTACATCAAAGTTGGATCAGCCTGTAGTGTGTTTTTCCACTTTAATTTTGAGTGTGACTCCAAATCCAGACCTCCATGGGTTAATAAATTTGATTTCCATCGATAATTTTTGTGTGATTTTGTTGTCAGCACATTCAACTATGTAAAGAACAAAGTATTTAATAAGAATATTTCTCTGACGTCCTAGTGGATGCTGGGACTCCGTCAGGACCATGGGGATTAGCGGCTCCGCAGGAGACAGGGCACACAAATAAAAGCTTTAGGACTAGGTGGTGTGCACTGGCTCCTCCCCCTATGACCCTCCTCCAAGCCTCAGTTAGGCTTTTGTGCCCGTCCGAGCAGGGTGCAATCTAGGTGGCTCTCCTAAAGAGCTGCTTAGAAAAAGTTATTAGGTTTTTTATTTTCAGTGAGTCCTGCTGGCAACAGGCTCACTGCAACGAGGGACTTAGGGGAGAAGAAGTGAACTCACCTGCGTGCAGGATGGATTGGCTTCTTAGGCTACTGGACACCATTAGCTCCAGAGGGATCGAACACAGGCCCAGCCATGGAGTCCGGTCCCGGAGCCGCGCCGCCGACCCCCTTGCAGATGCCGAAAAGTGAAGAGGTCCAGAAACCGGCGGCAGAAGACTTTTCAGTCTTCATGAGGTAGCGCACAGCACTGCAGCTGTGCGCCATTGTTGTCAGCACACTTCACACCAGCGGTCACTGAGGGTGCAGGGCGCTGGGGGGGGGGCGCCCTGGGCAGCAATGATAATACCTTGTTCTGGCTAAAAATACATCACATATAGCCCCTGGGGCTATATGGATGTATTTAACCCCTGCCAGGTCTCACAAACACCGGGAGAAGAGCCCGCCGAAATAGGGGGCGGGGCCTATCTCCTCAGCACACAGCGCCATTTTCCTGCACAGCTCCGCTGCGAGGAAGGCTCCCAGGACTCTCCCCTGCACTGCACTACAGAAACAGGGTAAAAAAACAGAGAGGGGGGGCACTTTTTTGGCGATATTGATATATTAAGCTGCTATAAAGGAAACAACACTTCTGTAGGGTTGTTCCTATATATTTATAGCGCTTGGGTGTGTGCTGGCAAACTCTCCCTCTGTCTCCCCAAAGGGCTAGTGGGGTCCTGTCTTCGATAAGAGCATTCCCTGTGTGTCTGCTGTGTGTCGGTACGTGTGTGTCGACATGTATGAGGACGATGTTGGTGTGGAGGCGGAGCAATTGCCGGTAATGGTGATGTCACCCCCTAGGGAGTCGACACCGGAATGGATGGCTTTGTTTATGGAATTACGTGATAATGTCAGCACGTTACAAAAATCAGTTGACGACATGAGACGGCCGGCAAACCAGTTAGTACCTGTCCAGGCGTCTCAGACACCGTCAGGGGCTGTAAAACGCCCTTTACCTCAGTCGGTCGACACAGACCCAGACACGGACACCGAATCTAGTGTCGACGGTGAAGAAACAAACGTATTTTCCAGTAGGGCCACACGTTATATGATCACGGCAATGAAGGAGGCTTTGCATATCTCTGATACTGCAAGTACCACAAAAAGGGGTATTATGTGGGGTCTGAAAAAACTACCTGTAGTTTTTCCTGAATCAGAGGAATTGAATGAAGTGTGTGATGAAGCGTGGGTTAACCCCGATAGAAAACTGCTAATTTCAAAGAAGTTATTGGCATTATATCCTTTCCCGCCAGAGGTTAGGGCGCGCTGGGAAACACCCCCTAGGGTGGATAAGGCACTCACACGCTTATCAAAACAAGTGGCGTTACCGTCTCCTGAAACGGCCGCCCTCAAGGATCCAGCTGATAGGAGGCTGGAAACTACCCTGAAAAGTATATACACTCATACTGGTGTTATACTGCGACCAGCCATCGCCTCAGCATGGATGTGCAGTGCTGGGGTGGTTTGGTTGGATTCCCTGACTGAAAATATTGATACCCTGGATAGGGACAGTATTTTATTGACTATAGAGCAATTAAAGGATGCTTTTCTTTATATGCGAGATGCTCAGAGGGATATTTGCACTCTGGCATCGAGAGTAAGTGCGATGTCCATATCTGCCAGAAGAAGTTTATGGACGCGACAGTGGTCAGGTGATGCGGATTCCAAACGGCATATGGAAGTATTGCCGTATAAAGGGGAGGAATTATTTGGGGTCGGTCTATCGGATTTGGTGGCCACGGCAACAGCCGGGAAATCCACCTTTTTACCTCAGGTCCCCTCCCAACAGAAAAAGACACCGTCTTTTCAGCCGCAGTCCTTTCGTTCCTATAAGAACAAGCGGGCAAAAGGACAGTCATATCTGCCCCGAGGCAAAGGAAAGGGTAAGAGAGTGCACCAAGCAGCTCCCTCCCAGGAGCAGAAGCCCTCCCCGGCTTCTGCAAAGCCCTCAGCATGACGTTGGGGCTTTACAAGCGGACTCAGGGGCGGTGGGGGGTCGACTCAAGAATTTCAGCGCACAGTGGGCTCACTCACAGGTGGACCCCTGGATCCTGCAGGTAGTATCTCAGGGTTACAGGTTGGAATTCGAGAAGTCTCCCCCTCGCCGGTTCCTAAAGTCTGCTCTGCCAACGTCTCCCTCAGACAGGGCGACGGTATTGGAAGCCATTCACAAGCTGTATTCTCAGCAGGTGATAGTCAAGGTACCCCTCCTACAACAGGGAAAGGGGTATTATTCCACACTATTTGTGGTACCGAAGCCGGACGGCTCGGTAAGACCTATTCTAAATCTGAAATCTTTGAACCTGTACATACAAAAATTCAAGTTCAAGATGGAGTCACTCAGAGCAGTGATAGCGAATCTGGAAGAAGGGGACTTTATGGTGTCCCTGGACATCAAGGATGCTTACCTGCATGTCCCAATTTGCCCTTCACATCAAGGGTACCTCAGGTTCGTGGTGCAAAACTGTCATTATCAGTTTCAGACGCTGCCGTTTGGATTGTCCACGGCACCTCGGGTCTTTACCAAGGTAATGGCCGAAATGATGTTTCTTCTGCGAAGAAAAGGCGTATTAATTATCCCTTACTTGGACGATCTCCTGATAAGGGCAAGGTCCAGAGAACAGCTGGAGGACGTAGTAGCACTAACCCAAGTAGTGCTGCAACAGCACGGGTGGATTCTGAATTTTCCAAAATCTCAATTGACCCCGACGACACGTCTGCTGTTCCTGGGAATGATTCTGGACACGGTTCAGAAAAAGGTGTTTCTTCCGGAGGAGAAAGCCAGGGAGTTATCCGAACTTGTCAGGAACCTCCTAAAACCAGGAAAAGTGTCTGTGCATCAATGCACAAGAGTCCTGGGAAAAATGGTGGCTTCTTACAAAGCGATTCCATTCGGCAGATTCCACGTACGAACTTTTCAGTGGGATCTGCTGGACAAATGGTCCGGATCGCATCTGCAGATGCATCAGCGGATAACTTTGTCTCCACAGACAAGGGTGTCTCTTCTGTGGTGGTTGCAGAGTGCTCATCTGTTAGAGGGCCGCAGATTCGGCATACAGGACTGGGTCCTGGTGACCACGGATGCCAGTCTGAGAGGCTGGGGAGCGGTCACACAGGGAAGAAACTTCCAGGGAGTGTGGTCAAGCCTGGAGATGTCTCTTCACATAAATATACTGGAGCTAAGAGCGATTACAATGCTCTAAGCCTGGCAAAACCCCTGCTTCAGGGTCAGCCGGTGTTGATCCAGTCGGACAACATCACGGCAGTCGCCCACGTAAACAGACAGGGCGGCACAAGAAGCAGGAGGGCAATGGCAGAAGCTGCAAGGATTCTTCGCTGGGCGGAAGATCATGTGATAGCACTGTCAGCAGTGTTCATTCCGGGAGTGGACAACTGGGAAGCGGACTTCCTCAGCAGACACGATCTACACCCGGGAGAGTGGGGACTTCATCCAGAAGTCTTCCACATGATTGTGAACCGTTGGGAAAAACCAAAGGTGGATATGATGGCGTCCCGCCTCAACAAAAAACTGGACAGGTATTGCGCCAGGTCAAGAGACCCTCAGGCAATAGCTGTGGACGCTCTGGTAACACCGTGGGTGTTCCAGTCAGTGTATGTGTTTCCTCCTCTGCCTCTCATACCAAAAGTACTGAGAATTATACGGCAAAGGGGAGTAAGAACGATACTCGTGGCTCCGGATTGGCCAAGAAGAACTTGGTACCCGGAACTTCAGGAGATGCTCACGGAAGATCCGTGGCCTCTACCTCTAAGACGGGACCTGCTTCAGCAGGGACCGTGTCTATTCCAAGACTTACCGCGGCTGCGTTTGACGGCATGGCGGTTGAACGCCGAATTCTAAGGGAAAAAGGCATTCCGGAAGAGGTCATCCCTACCCTGGTAAAAGCCAGGAAGGAGGTGACTGCACAACATTATCACCGCATTTAAAGAAAATATGTTGCGTGGTGTGAGGCCAGGAAGGCCCCGACGGAGGAATTTCAACTGGGTCGATTCCTACATTTCCTGCAAACAGGATTGTCTATGGGCCTCAAATTAGGGTCCATTAAGGTTCAAATTTCGGCCCTGTCGATTTTCTTCCAGAAAGAATTGGCTTCAGTTCCTGAAGTCCAGACTTTTGTAAAAGGAGTACTACATATACAGCCCCCGGTTGTGCCCCCAGTGGCTCCGTGGGATCTTAATGTAGTTTTGGATTTTCTCAAATCCCATTGGTTTGAGCCACTCAAATCGGTGGATTTGAAATATCTTACATGGAAAGTAACCATGCTACTGGCCCTGGCTTCAGCCAGGAGAGTGTCAGAATTGGCGGCTTTATCGTATAAAAGCCCATATCTGATTTTCCATTCGGACAGGGCAGAACTGCGGACGCGTCCTCAGTTTCTGCCTACGGTGGTTTCAGCGTTTCACCTGAACCAGCCTATAGTGGTGCCTGCGGCTACTAGCGATTTGGAGGATTCCAAGTTGCTGGACGCTGTCAGGGCATTGAAAATATATATTTCAAGGACGGCTGGAGTCAGAAAATCTGACTCGCTGTTTATACTGTATGCACCCAACAAGCTGGGTGCTCCTGCTTCTAAGCAGACGATTGCTCGTTGGATTTGTAGCACAATTCAACTTGCACATTCTGTGGCAGGCCTGCCACAGCCTAAATCTATCAAGGCCCATTCCACAAGGAAGGTGGGCTCATCTTGGGCGGCTGCCCGGGGGGTCTCGGCATTACAACTCTGCCGAGCAGCTACGTGGTCGGGGGAGAACACGTTTGTAAAATTCTACAAATTTGATACCCTTGCTAAAGAGGACCTGGAGTTCTCTCATTCGGTGCTGCAGAGTCATCCGCACTCTCCCGCCCGTTTGGGAGCTTTGGTATAATCCCCATGGTCCTGACGGAGTCCCAGCATCCACTAGGACGTCAGAGAAAATAAGATTTTACTTACCGATAAATCTATTTCTCGTAGTCCGTAGTGGATGCTGGGCGCCCATCCCAAGTGCGGATTGTCTGCAATACTTGTACATAGTTATTGTTACAAAAAAATCGGGTTGTTATTGTTGTGAGCCGTCTGTTCAGATGCTCCGCTGTTATCATGCTGTTAACTGGGTTCAGATCACAGGTTGTACAGTGTGATTGGTGTGGCTGGTATGAGTCTTACCCGGGATTCAAAATCCTTCCTTATTGTGTACGCTCGTCCGGGCACAGTATCCTAACTGAGGCTTGGAGGAGGGTCATAGGGGGAGGAGCCAGTGCACACCACCTAGTCCTAAAGCTTTTATTTTTGTGCCCTGTCTCCTGCGGAGCCGCTAATCCCCATGGTCCTGACGGAGTCCCAGCATCCACTACGGACTACGAGAAATAGATTTATCGGTAAGTAAAATCTTATTTTCATTCATTCAGATCTAGGATGTGTTATTTTAGTGTTCCCTTTATTTTTTTGAGCAGTGTATGTATATATATATATATGAAACGTACATTTGCACAAAGGAAAACTGGTCTGATCTTCAGTCATTAGCACCAGGCACCTGCAGCGGAATACCTATTGTAATTCTGCAGTTATTTGCTGTTGTGCGGTCCCTTCAGACTGAGGACATTGCGGCAGGAA